>NC_079437.1:50808832-51033832 GCF_903798145.1 Danio aesculapii | reverse complement strand
CACAAATACAATTAAACTCTATTAAAGATAGAAATGTAATTTCTAAGGCCTGAATACCTTTTATTTAAGCTGACTAGAAATGACCACAAAGTTCGAGAGCCTAAAAACCAAATCCATAGAAATGCAATTAATAAAAGTATATATATATATATATATATATATATATATATATATATATATATATATATATATATATATATATATATATATATATATATAAATAAATAAAAAAGTTGTATATAAATATTATGTATCACACTTTTTGTAATTAATAATAAATAATCACGAAACGTAATTAATGTAATTAATCATGATTAATCACAAAATGCCGTATTTATTACAGAAATAAAAACACTGGCATGTAAGTGCCATCAATGTCAATAACAAACAAAATGATTTCCATGTTGGATTGCAGGACAGCACAGCCAGAGCTACTCCCTTCAGATTAAACACACATAATCACGTTCATCAAATTTGCTTAAACTAAGTGTTCTTAAGTATGGCTATTTCTGACACAGTAATGTGAAGCAGACGCTTTACAAAAGTTACGTTTAGGGGGAAACAAGTCAAAATCAATTAAACATTTGAGGGCTCATGGAAGCAGCTTAAGGCAGATAATAGGGCTGTCTTTGACAGTTGCGACTTCATCTGGCACTTCACATTTACATGGACACCAATACTTAGCTTTTATGATTGAGATAATACTGATTGAGAGTCGACCATGTACGCAGCGATTTTTTGATTACCTTAAAGGATCACGCGAGTCCCAAAATGCGGAGGTTTTTCTTTTCGTTCGCCATGCGGTATCAAATTCCATTAAATCATTCTAAATGAAAATATGCTGAATGAGAGTGAACTGCTGAACTGCAGTTAAAGTCTAAAGATTAAAAATGAAACACCCGAAATTGCATGAAACTCAGGAGGAAACGCTGGACAGCCTGGTGATGCAACATTAATTGTTTTATACTGAAACTTTCCTTCTAAACGCTCGTCCTTGGTCTTATCCATATTTCTTTGCACGTTAAACACACACAGCGCCGGAGCAAGCTGAACTGGTGCTCTAGGTAAACGACAATCACGCCGCCCTCAACCCAAAAGTGAAAAAGAAAGTGACTGGTTCGCGAATGAAAGTGAGGACCGTGAGGGAGGGGGTGGGTGTAGTGGATGAAAGTGAGGACCGGGGAGTTTGCTCACTATTGTGCTGCCCAAGATGACTGCCTAGGTCACCTTTATGGTCGCGCCGGCCCTGAACACACGTCGACCACAACAGGAAATAAAAAAACTGCAACTGCGTTATTTGAAACATTTGAGGACTCATATATATATATATATATATATATATATATATATATATATATATATATATATATATATAGTAAAGTTCACTTCTAAAAGGCTGAGAAAAAATAAAATTAAAATGTTGGAGTGGCCTAGTCTAAGTCATGACATAAATCAAATTGAGATGGTGTGGCATGACCTTAAAAAAGGCATTCCTGTTTGGAGTTTGCATGTTCTCCTCGTGTTGACTTGTGTTTCTTCCGGGTACTCTGGTTTCCCCCACAGTCCAAAGACATGCGCTATAGGTGAATTGATTAAGCTGAATTGGCCATAGTGTATGAGTGTGAATGTAAGAGTGTATGGTTGTTTCCCGGTATTGGGTTGCGGCTGGACGGGCATCCGCCGTGTAAACATGCTGGATAATTTGGTGGTTCATGAGAATGAAAAAAAAAAAGATAGAACAAATGTTCATATGCTCATATACAATATATGTTAGCGTGTGCTTGACTGATGTGTTTGTGGTAAAAGTGCATCTACTGTTATTTCACTAAACACCCACAGGTCAGATCTTCAGCCACAGATCGAGAGTTAATTCTAAAAACGATTATTTATTACTTGATAATTATTAATATATTTTAGTACATTTTTCAGTGACTGTTGATGGTTTCGATTAGTTTTAGTTTGAATTTATTTATTCATTTTTCTTCAGCTTAGTCGCTGATTTATCAGGGGTCTCCACAGCGGAATGAACAGCCTAATTTTATTTCAGTTAACAAAAATGTTTTTTAACCAGTTTTTTTTTTTAACCCCTGTAGTGTTTTTAAACCATACTATAGCAAATGACTTTCACACAGTGATAAATGGTAAATATTCTGAAAATTTCAAGACAATTTCACATAGGCAATGACGTTCCGGAAATTTTTCACACATCCATTCCAAAATACCAGTAAATTCTGACATCAGAATGAGCCCACCAGAAATGAGCTCTAAACATCTGCGTTTTTATTTGTAAAGATAGAAGGGGTCAGGCTTTTGTTGATGGTTTCACTTTTATTCAAAGCATTAGCATTCATGTAGCTGCTTTTGTCCACGAGACATCCGAAGGCAAAAGCGCAAACCATTGCTAAATGTTTACACATTTGACTACATTACAAATTCGGTGGACGGATAAGCATTGTGAGCAACTTCGATGTAAATATATGGAGGAACACTTTCACATGTCGAGATATACATTTGATTGTGTGCTAGCACTCACCGGAGCACTCCTTCACGTGCACGAGTGCAGCTGAACACAGGATTTTCAGATAAACTCACAGCAGTTTATAAGCATTTTGTCGATACTTTGTTCTACAGTTGGCATTAATAATGAACATAGAAACTATATTTAACTAACAACTAGCAGCTTAATGTGACACAGAGCAACATTCCGGCAAATTACCGGTAATGTTACAACTTCTCTTTTTGTATTTCCAAAAAGGGCCTGTTTACAAATAAAAAGTCTGTATGTGTGAAAGGGGCTAATGTTAAAGGATACAACTGTAAAATCACAAAGGAGCTCACATTTTAAAACTGACCCTAAAATTGAATAAGCAAATGAAACTTTTAAACTTTTGCACAAACAAAAGATTCATTTTAGAAGTATGTGTGTGTGTTGTGCACATGATGCCACAGAAACACTTTCACTCTGACTTTCTGAAAAAATGCCTCCAGGCAATATTATGCAACTGTGCTTCCACTCCGCACTGCTTACATACTCCAGATTCTCACAGAAAATGATGTATTACATCTTGATTATGCATTTTCTGCGCATTTAACCAGCTGCTGCTGCATGTGTTGATTTCTTCAGGCTGTTATTTTTCCTCCCTTTGAACCAAGTAACATTAATTTGATGAGGTTTAAGGTTACAGTCTGAAGCCGGTGTGTTCTACTGAAGTGTTATGTCTTGTCAGAGATAAGGTCTCCTTTTTTGTGGGTGGGGGGGCGGGGGGATCTTGTCCAAATAAAAGAGTAAAGAGTAGTCAGTGTGCCACTTTGAGCATTGAATGGAGTTTAACAATGACCCTGGAAGTATATGTGAAGACAGCTGGTGTTGATGGGGTTTGTGTTTTAGTCAACCAACCAAAAATGAAAACCCCGGTGAAACAACACTTCAGCAGAGCAGAACAACCACTGTCAACAAATTAATGCTGCTCAGCTCGGATTGAAAATCGCACTTCAGCATAGCTGCGCTTCAATGTTTTCAGCTTCAAGAGCGGCTGATTCTTGTACAATCAATAAATCACCACAGATCTCTTCAGAAATTCAAATTAGAGTCTGCTGGAAGATTAGGATATTGTGACAGATCGGTTTCACCATCAAATTGGGATGTCCTTGGATCAGTTTCTTCTTAAAAGCAGAGGTTCCATTTGATTGGCTGCTTTAATGTGTCTTACGGAGTTCAGAGTGCATCAGGAATCAAAATGACATTAAATGGTGGTTTAAATAAGCTGTAATTGTAGCTGGAGAATGTTTGCAGGGTTTAAGACATCGATTTTTGTTCTGTTTTTGGAAGATAAGAGAGTTTGAGGCACTTAAGTGAGCAATAAATGTACAAATGTGTTTGTATCTGTGACGGTTATGGAAGGAGGGCCTGGAAAAAGTGAGTTAAAGTCACCTTTAAATCAAAATGTACTCTTCTTATTTTTATGTGTACACTGACCAGCCACTTTATTAGGTACACCTGTCCAACTGCTTGTTAACGCACATTTTTTAATAAGCCAATCACCTGGAAGCAACTCAATGCATTTAGGCCTGTAGACATATTCAGGACGATCTTCTGCAGTTCAAACCGAGCATCAGAATGGGGAAGAAAGGTTATTTAAGTGACTTTGAACGTGGCATGGTTGTTGGTGCCAGACAGGCTGGTCTGAGTATTTCAGAAACTGCTGATCTACTGGGATTTTCACTCACAACCATCTCTAGGGTTTACAGAGAATGGTCCAAAAAGAGAACAAATCCAGTGAGCGGCAGTTCTGTGGGCACAAATGCCTTGTTGGTGCCAGAAGTCAGAGTAGAATGGCCAGACTGGTTCCAGCTGATAGAACGGCAACAGTAACTCAAATAACCACTCATTACAACCGAGGTCTGAAGAAGAGCATCTCTGAATGCACAACATGTCCAACCTTGAAGCGGATGGGCTACACCAGCAGAAGAAAACACCAGGTGGCACTCTTGTCAGCTAAGAACAGGAAACTGAGGCTACAATTTGCACAGGCTCACCACAATTGGACAAAAGATAACTGGAAAAACATTGCCTGGTCTGATGAGTCTCAATTTCTGTGACATTCGGATGCTAGGGTCAGAATTTGACATCAACAACATGAAAGCATGGATCCATCAACGTTTCAGGCAGGTGGTGGTGGTGTAATGGTGTGGGGGATATTTTCTTGTCACACTTTGGGTCCACTAGTACCAATTGAGCATCATGTCAACGCCACGGCCTACCTGAGTATTGTTGCTGACCATGTCCATCCCTTTATGACCACAGTCTGATGGTTACTTGCAGGAGAATAACGCATCATGCCATAAAGTACGAATTATCTCAGGCTGGTTTCTTAAACATGACAATGAGTTGTCTGTACTCAAATGGCCTCCACAGTCACCAGAACTCAATCCAATAGAGCACCAGATTTGCATCATGGATGTGCAGCCGACAAATCTGCAGTACTGCATGATGCTATCATGTCAATATGGACCAAAATCTCTGAGGAATATTTCCAATACCTTGTTGAATCTGTGCAACAAAGGATTAGGGCAGTTCTGAAAGCAAAAGTGGGTCTAACACAGTACTAGAAAGGTGTACCTAATTAAGTGGCCGGTGAGTGTATATACTGTACTATCTGCATCTGCGCACTTCATTATTTTGTAAAAATACATTTTCCCTCATAAACTTTAATTATATACCATAACCTTCCCTCCCTCTCGAAACAATTACATTCCTATTTAATTTGTTTAATGTCCTTCACTTCCTAACTTCCCTCCATCTCGTTTTCTTGGATATACATCATTAATTATGTTAATATGGGGACTACACAAGTTGTGTGGGGCCCCACAAGTTACGGAAGGCCTCGCATACCCCATTAAACTTAGACAACAGAGACATGACTTACATAACAGAACCATGACATTATCTTCTGCTTTGTAGGGTGTAGGGGCAGAACGTTAAGTGTTAGGAATTATTATAAATCTCAACAGCCAAGTATAGTTGTTTAAATGTCTAGTTGCAATGGATACATTCATTTTGAGATGATTTAAAAGCTTAAAAATGTCCTAGAATTGTTAGATACATGAAATCAGGGTTAAAATGAAAAAAAAAATAAAAATAAAAAGGAAAGACAAAAGGAAATTCCCAAAGCCCTCAATTTGAAAACAACAACACAACAACAACATTTTAACTCTTTACCTGCCTGCTCTACCAAATGTTTGACCCTATTTTGACTGTTTTATATAATTACTGTTAAAGTCATTTAAAGAATGACTGTTTTTAAAAATGGTTTACACACACAGCATTGTTGGTTCACAAAAAATCTAACAAATATAATCCTGTAGCACTACTACACTTGATTTTGGTTTTACTGTAAAAAACAAACAAACAAGAAAGCATGTTAAATGAGAATCTAGAATACTTTATGACATAATTCAAAAAATAAAGATTATTTAGTATTCAAAAATGTTTTATTTTGAATATATTTTTAAATAAATTGGTCATATACTTCATTGGTCATATACATATTTTTCATAGCATAGCGTATTAATTCTGGTACGTTTACCATAAACCAACATAATGACGATTTGGTAGGTTGATCTTTTTGAAATTACGGGATGTGTGGAAAAAAAGACATTGAGTGTGTTAACTAGTGACATTAGGTGCTCTATTTTAACAATCTAGGCGCAAAGTAAACCATTAAGGGTGTGTCCGAATCCACTTTTGCTATTTTAAGGACGTAAAAATATGTTCTTGAGCTTATTGTCTTAATGAGTTATAAGTGTGTTTTGAAACATAACCAATCAGAGTCTCATCTCCCATTCCCTTTAAGAGTCAGTTGCGTCACGCCATGGCGTATATGCTATTTACATGGCAGACTTTGTAAGTGGAAAAACTGAACACTTCACTAGTGAGAAAACAGTTAAACAGACCATCTGCAGCACCAGGATAAAGAATGAGCCTCATCCAATCGGCCTTTCACTTTCACTTTCTCTTTCTCTCTTTTGTGGATAAGGAAACGTGTTGTACGCACAGACATCCATTAGTCTACATACTGAAGATAATTTCGTTTGTTAAGTGCAAAGATTTGTTTCAAAACTATTTTTAAATTCAGTTTAAATTTCCAGCAAACAAATGAACAAAAAACTGAGTTATATCCAAATATACATGCTATGCCCCATATGACCCAAAACCTGACAGGTGGACAAATCTAAGCTTGTTTTTAATAAAACAAATATAAATATGCACATAATAAATACTACTACTACTACTAATAGTAATAACATTATACAAAAGCAAATTGTAAACTAAAAAAACAAACAAATAATCAAAAAAAAAAAAAAAGCGCACCATTTACATTTTAATTCTTTAATTCTTTTTAATTTGTAAAGATATATGCATACTGGTGTACATCCTGCTTGTTTTAAGCAATGTGTAAGCGAGGCGCACAACTAACGTGCTCTGCGCTGGACTTTGAAACATGAAATGCATGAAAGTTGTAGTCTTTGGGGCAGTAAAGGGCTAATATATAAGTCATTCTGGAATTGTGGATACATTTCAAGCATTTTCCATTCATTTTCCTTCAAATGTATAAATGTACTTCAAATGTATCATTTGCAGTAAGCTGAATCAAATAACGAACTATCAATGTATAGATAAATAATAATTATGCCATTAAAGTGCAAAATGTGATAGGGAACATTCGATTGTTGTTTAAATTATTGTTAAGCTTTTTAAATCACTGAACAGAGTTGACAATAACAGAGTTGACATTTTCCACAATCTTGTGTTTTAGCTCAAGATGCTAACCTCACATCAAAAACCACATTGCATAAAAAGAATGTTACACTTTTTCAACGTAAATGTAGTAAGTTCCCAGTACTCATATAGATTATTTTTAACTCAATTGGTTTGTAGCAATCGGTTTCCTCAAACGGTTTGAGTTGCCTTAAATTATTGGGTTTTACAGTACTCCGTTGGTTTGAGTTCTCTTTATTTATTGGGTTTTACTGTGCTCAAATTGCTTATTTTACTCAAATGGATTAAGTTTTAAGTAGAATAAACAGACACACACAAAAATCTATCTATCTATCTATCTATCTATCTATCTATCTATCTATCTATCTATCTATCTATCTATCTATCTATCTATCTATCTATCTATCTATCTATCTATCTATCTATCTATCTATCTATCTATCTATCATGTGTATACAGTTGAAATCAGGATTATTAGCCCCCCTTTGAATTTATTTTTATTTTTTTTTATATTTCACAAATGATGTTTAACAGAGCAAGAAAATGTTCACAGTTTGTCTGATAATATTTTTTCTAATTAACCTAGTTAAGCCTTTAAATGTCTTTAAGCGATATAGAAGTGTCTTGAAAATAGTAAAATATTATTTACTGTCATCATGGCAAAGATAAAATAAATCAGTTATTAGAAATGAGTTATTAAAACTATTATGTTTAGGAATTTGAAAAATCTTCCCTCCGTTAAACAGAAATTGGGGGAAAAAATAAACAGGGGGGCTAATAATTCAGGGGGGCTAATAATTCTGACTTCAACTGTATATATATTTACTTCTCTGAAATTTACTCCCTGTGCATGCACAGTACACAAACTGTGCCAATCATGTGTTTAGTTATAAATATTGATAATATTATGTGACATTCGTACTAAGTGATTTGCTTTGAAGGGGATTCTTTTTTTTTATTCATTGCCTTGAAACATTTGAAGAGTTCAGACGCAAAAATGCCATCTGAAATTTTCTTCTAAAATGAGCATTTTTATTAGCCTCCTGTGTGTAGGTTCAGTAATTTTAATTTTATGGCAAAGAATAAGTTAATTTCATGCTCTTCAAAGTGAAATAACTTACCATAAACAATGGATGCTTAGAATAATTTTCCTTTTTGATGAAAATTTCAGACGGCATTTTGCATCTGAACTCTTCATTTATATATCCAGAATGGCACATAAAAACAAAGTGTATGTCAAAGAGTATGAATAATAATGTCTGCAGTAGGTAAAGTAAATCTAAATATGGTCTACTGATAACAATAGCAAGATTTACTTAAAGGGGTAGTTCATCCAAAACTGAAAATTCATTCATCATTCATTCATCCTTTACTTGTTTCAAACCTTTATGAGCTTCAAAGAAGATATTTTAAAAAAGATTGTCAAAAACATTTACCCATTAACATCCATACATACTGCTGTAGTATTTATTTTTCTTCTGAAGTCAATGATTTTCAGCTTTCTTAAACATATCTTATTTCCTATTCAGCAGAATAAAGAAACTCCAAATGGTTTGGATCCACTTGAGGATTGGTAAAGTTCATTTAAAATGTTTTAGGTGAACTATCCCTTTAATATTTAATTAAAGCATGGTTCCTGTCTATAAATTAAGTAATATTTCATCAGGAATGTTGCGTTGAGTAATAAGCAGACTTTAAATAATAATGACTAAGGAATTGCACCAGATGACAGATGTTAAATTGACTTTTATTATACACACATGCATTTTTTTAAGCTGAAACGGTTAAACTAGTTCATTCAACTTTCAGCTCAGTTGAGGGGCCAATGAACTAAACATTTGTTGCTGACTGGGCAAAAAAAAGAAAGAAAAATTAAATGACAAAATCTCAAAATTAGTGTGGTGTAGTTCTGAACAAAAAAATAAAATGCAAAATGGACCAGATTTCAAGGATTGATCACACAAAAAAAGCACCATTAACCTGCCTTCTATGTCATTCCAAAACTGACTTCCATTTTCTTTTGCCAAAAAGGAAATATTTTGATTAATATTCCTCGACCAAACTTGTTTGGTTCCTATTGACGTCCATTGTACTGTTTGTTTATACAATGAAGGTCAATGGATCCAAAACATTTTGGTTACCAGAATTTCTTCATAACTTCTTCTTTTATGTCTCATCAAAGAAAGAAAAAAAGAAAGAAAGAAAGAAAGAAAGAAAGAAAAAAATAACAGTTGGACTTTATTTGTACAGTTCTGCAAATCACAAAGCAAATATTTTGAAGTATGTTGTTTAACCAAACAGTTAAAAACAACTGTCAAGGGGAGCCAAAATGTTTTGCTTGCCAGTGTTCTTCAAAATATCTTCTTTTGAATTCAAGAAATAAAAAAAAGAAACCCGCTCAGCTTCGGATCGGCTAGAAGACTTGAGTAAATGATATGTCAATATCCTCAAATTGTCTTTTCCTTTGTCTGTTTTTGCACAGATTGCATGCCCCATTTTTGCGGGCCTTCTGCATTTCTTCTTCCTGGCTGCGTTCTCCTGGATGTGCCTGGAGGGGATCCAGCTGTACCTGATGCTGGTAGAAGTCTTCGAAAGCGAGTACTCCCGGAAGAAATACTACTACCTTTGCGGCTACTGCTTTCCAGCCCTGGTGGTGGGAATCTCAGCAGCTATCGACTACCGCAGCTACGGGACCAAGAAAGCGTACGTGTGAATCAGTCTATTTGCACTCGGCCATACAAGGGCCATTGGTTTTTAGAGCCGGGGACATGACCCCTCTTTAAATCATTTGTTTCATTTAAATGGATTCCAGCTAAACGTCTCTCTGGGAGTTTAAATTCCATAAAGCGCAGCATCGCCTTTCACTAGGAAACCTATACTGGTATCATGTAGTTTGCAGTCCAGTTGGAGATTGCTCCCTGTCATGTGATCCTGGCCTGACCAAGGTCATCATGTGAATTATAAATGAAGGCATTTAAAGGTGTTGCATTTTCCCCCCTCTTTTTTACTAGCAAGCATAAGTCTGACAGATTCTGTCCTGATAAATCTCTTTAAAAGAGCACTTCTCAAGGGAACACACTATTTTTAACCAATAGTGAAAACTAACCAGTCTGAGAACAATCTCTGGAGAGATAATGGTTCAAATTAAAACCCAATGGGATGCGTTTTACAATACAGGTACACTAGTAAACATTATTTATACAAAGTTAATATTGAGGTAATATGTTTCTCATGAAGATCTAAACCATTTATTTTACTAAAACATATTAAAACTAATAAGTAGTAAACTAATGGCTATTAAATAAATGTTTAGGTAAATAATTTGACATATTTAATCAACATAATTTCATATATTACTCTGTTTTAGCATAATTCTATATAATATATATGTATATATATATATATATATATATATATATATATATATATTGATCCATATTTTGATCCATTTGTCCATCAAATTTAAGATCGAAGCTTCAAATGAGATTTGAGACTTAAGTTTTATTGAGATTGAGATTAGAGAATTCAGAATTAATGTCTGTTGTCATATGTTATGAAGTCATTTGCCTAAAAATGCATTAATTCATTAATTTTCCCTTGTGTCAGAAAGAACTGCTAACCATGATTTATGCAGTGGATGCCCTTCCAGCCGCAATCCAGTACTGGGAAACACCTATACACACTCATTCACACACACACACACTCATAATAATATTTGAGTTATTTTTTGAAAATTTAATGCGAGTTAATGAGAGAATGTATTCATTATTTTAAATGCATCAAAGAAAAAAGGAATAGTTTCAATGTACAGTGATTTAAAAAAAGTAATGCAAAAGTAAATCAAAAGTAACGTAACGCATTACTTACCAAAGTAACGTAACTAGTTACTTTTTTTAAGAAGTAACTCAATATTGTAACGCATTACTTTCAAAAGTAACTTTCCCCAACACTGATGATACACACTAGGGATGCTCCAATTAGGATTTTTATAGCCGATACTAAGTACTGATTCTTTGTCATTGTGATCAGCCAATTCCAAGTACTGATTCAGATGCTTCAAGCTTTGTATTTTGTCACTGCATAAGCACATTTCCCCTCTATGTATGAGATCTCGCCTTACCTAAGAGAATAAATTAAAGATGTTGCATACATGTAATGGTCAGAAGCAGCTTTAGATAAAAGAATAGATAAAACAGATAAAAATGGTAAGAAAAATTACTAACTGGAAACATTGCCCACGTGTTGTAGAGCTGTGGATGTACTGTATAACCCGAGTTGTAAACTCGTAAATAAAAACTTGTGATAAGTTCATGAGATCAGTTCATGAGATTGGCCAGATCAGCGAGAACTGATCAAGTCTTGAAATGTGATTATCGGCCGATATCGATCTTCGGACGATCGATCGGAGCATCCCTAATACACGCATTTATGAAAAGTCAGGGTACTAAAGTTTTATGGATTTTATTTTAATTATAAAATGTAAAAACTGTCAAAATGGCAGCCTTTCTGTATGGTGTTGTCACTTGTGTAGTTTAGTTCTTCATAGATTAACCCAGAATTGTGAGTCCATTAGTTAAGAATGAATTAACGCATGTTAGTGCACCTGTGTTGTGTAAGTGTGACTACCAATAAAATAATTTAATAAGTCTTGCAACGTCATGGACGTTTCTGGGACATATTAAAAAAAGAATGTGGATCAGATTTCAAGGGACAAATCACCCAAAAAAAAGTTTAAAGAGCCCATATTATACATGAAATAGGGTCATATTTAGGTTGTAAGGGTCTCCAACAACAGTCTAATATGCATGCAAGGTCAAAAAACACTTTGATGGTCTTATAATCTGCATTTATTTTTACCTAATTATCCCAGCGACTCCCATATGAATCGTTCAGCGATTCATTTGTACCCAAACCCCTCCTCAGCGCGAAGCTAATCTGCGCTGATTGGACCGATGACAGCCTGCTGCGATTGGTCGACACGGACAAGGCTTCAGCACGAGGCAGAGTGAAATGCACAGCTGCTAATCTACAATATAAAAGTAGTCACAGTGCATGCACGCTTCATAGTGGATTTTGGCTGCCAGTGGGTGAATGTAAACACAGACGATGGACTAGAAAATACTGACGACTAACTATTTTATTAAGCAAAAAGTGCAAGAACTGGCGAGGAGGTCACAGTCTTCTTGCTCTTTTCACACACACACACACACACACACACACACACACAGGGCCTGCGCGTCCATAGAGGACCGGCTGAATAGAGAGGGCGCGGCGCTCAGTTATATCCGCGAATACCCGTGCGTTACACACACGAGGAGACACACACACACACACACACAGAGGGCCGGCGCGTCCATACAGAAGCGGCTGAATAGAGAGGGCGCGGCGCGGCGCTCAGTTATATCCGCGAATACCCGTGCGTTACACACACGAGGAGACACAGACACACACACACACAGGGCCGGCGCGTCCATAGAGGAGCGGCGCTCAGTTATATCTGCGAATACCCGTGCGTTACACACACGAGGAGACAATAATATTGAGCTGAAATATTTTGAAACTTGTCCGTTGCATGTGTGTAAACAGCTGACGATCCGTAATCAAAGCGGCACGCGTCGTGTTTTCAACGTGGCTTTACACGCGATATGAGAATATAAAGAGTTAACCTGATACAGTACACGCAGTTACAAGTAACAAAACACAACTAAATACATAATTTGCAAGCTAGAGTAAACGAGGCAATAATTTTAATCGCACGTACTTACACTGGTGAAATGGGGGTAGAAACTGATCCATGATGCACTGATCCATGTTCTGACAGTCTATACTGATCCTTCCTTTAACAAACTGATGAAGTCTTCTTTGAAAGCATATAGTTTTCAGAAGCACTCAGAACTGCTCAAGGCTGGGCTATATTGCTGATGTTTCATCTTTGATTAGACTGTCCATAACATCCATCTGCACAGCGTGACTTCATTCGACCGGTGTCTGTCTGTGTGTGTGTGAGACTTTTTTTTCTGTTAGTGGGCAGGGCCGCAGGTTTCAAATCTCCCGGGTTTGCGCGCCCAACTACTTGTGTTTCGTAGCTGCGTCATCGCGAAACACCTAATGACTCGTTATCAAGACGACTCGTTTGAAGCACTATGAGTCGACTCTTTTATAGATGAATCAATAGTTTTAAACACTGTACACTTACAGATTTAAGCCTTAGCTGGATATTTCACTTCACTTAGAGCTGTGTTACACACTACATGGAAGGGCATTTTCAAAAACCCATAATATGGGCTCTTTAATTTACTGACCCTTATGTCATTCCAAACATGCATAACTTTTCTCTTACAAAAGATATTTTGAAGAATGTTATTGAACCTAACAGTTTTGTTTAGAATGCAATAAGAAAACAAATTTGTTTGGTTTTCATGAACATTAAAATATGTATATATTAAAGGGATAGTTCACCCAATTGTGTGTGTGTGTGTGTATATACAGTTGAAGTCAGAATTATTTTAGCCCCCCTTTGAATTTAATTTTCTTTTTTTAATATTTCCCAAACGATGTTTAACAGAGCAAAGAAATTTTCACAGTATGTCTGATAATATTCTTTCTTCTGGAGAAAGTCTTATTTGTTTTATTTCAGCTAGAATATAATCATTTTTTAATTTTGAAATAAACATTTTAATGTCAAAGTTATTAGCCCCTTTTAACATTTTCTTTTTTTTTTTTTTTTGATAGTCTACAGAACAAACCATCATTATAGAATAACTTGCCTAGTTAAACAGAAATTGGGGAAAAAATAATCAGGGGGGCTAATAATTCTGAATAATTCCAACTGTATATATATATATATATATATATATATACATACAGTTGAAGTCAGAATTTTTAGCCCCCCTGATTATTTTTTCCCCAATTTCTGTTTTACGGAGAGAAGATTTTTTTAACACATTTCTAAACATAAAAGTTAAAAAAATTTTCAAGACATTTCTAAACATAATAGTTTTAATAACTTATTTCTAATAACTGATTTATTTTATCTTTGCCATGATGACAATAAATAATATTTTACTAGATATTTTTCGATGCACTTCTATACAGCTTAAAGTGACATTTAAAGGCTTAATTAGGTTAATTAGGTTAACTAGGCAAGTTAGGGTAATTATGCAAGTTATTGTATAACAATGGTTTGTTCTGTAATCTATCGAAAAAAAAAGTAGCTTAAAGGGGCTAATAATTTTAACCTTAAAATGGTTTATAAAAAGATTTAAATTGCTTTTATTCTAGCCGAAATAAAACAAATAAGACTTTCTCTAGAAGAAAAAAATATTATCAGACATACTATGAAAATGTCCTTGCTCTGTTAAACATCATTTGGGAAATATTTAAAAAAGAAAAGAAAAATCAAAAAGATTTAATTTTGACTTCAACTGTATATATATATATATATATATATATATATATATATATATATATATATATATATATATATATATATATATATATATAATTCCAAAATTTACTCACACTTTACATGTTTCAAACCTTAATGAGTTTCTCTCTACCGTTGAACAAAAAAGAAGATATTTTAAAGAATGCTGGAGACCTGTAACCATTGAATTCCATGGTATTTGTTTTTCTACTCCATAACAAAAGTCCTGTCGCCTTTTAGAAACAACAAATAATAACTTGACTAGTTGATCATTTGGTATCAGAAGTGGTTTATATGAAAAGCAAAGACTTCAAATTACACTTAATTTACCAAAACAAAATGTAATAATCATGCCTTGATTTTTTAATATTATAATTAGGACAATAAGATCTGACTTTGCTTAGACAAAAGTCTTGTCACTTAACAGAAATAATGTACAGTATAGAACATAGAGTCACGGTGCATTGGAAAAATAATTATTGGAATATTGACTCCCATGAGCTTGGATGACTGCATCTATACACCTCTGCAAGACTCAAATAACTTAAAATAACTTATTAATAAAGTCATCTGGAAATGCAAATAAAGCATTCTTGCAGGACTACCAGAGTTCATCAAGATTGTTTCGATTCATCTTCAATGCCTCCTTAATCTTACCCCAATCATGCACAATAATGTTCATGGCTGGTGACTGGACTGGCCAATTCTAGATTACCTTGACCTTCATTGCTTTCAGAAACTTTGAAGTGGAGGCTGAAGTATGAGAAGGAGCATGATGAAGAATTTGCCCACTCCTGTGGTTTGTAATGTAATGGGCAGCACAAATGTCTTGATACCTCAGGCTATTAATGTTGCCATCCCCCTCCAGATCTTTTGCACACCCCCATACTGAATGTAACCCCAAACCCTGATTTTTTTCTACACCAAAGTCCATGCAGGCTCCAATAGGTCTTCTGCAGTCTTTGTAATGATTGGGATGCAGTTCAACAGATGATTCATCTGAAAAATCTACCTTTTGCCCCTTTTCCAAATGATCAACTAGAAGTTAAGTTTATTATTTGTTGCTTATACAACTGAGATCGATAAAAATACTTTCATCAGGTTACTGCTTTCCAACTTTCTACAAAATATCTTCTTTTGTGTTCAACAGAATAACAAAACTCATTAAGGTTTGAAACCACTCAGTAAACAGTGACTAAATTCTTATTTTTGGGTGAACTATCCCGTTAAGTGACTTTTTAAATGGTCATCTTTATGCCTAGAAAGTAGGGATGAACCGATACCACTTTTTACAAACCAATACAAATTCAAGTATTTTAATTTGTGTACTTGCTAATACCAAGTACCGATTCTGATACTTCATAGATTTGGTTTCAATGATATTTAATTTTTTGTCTGTAGCAAGGGTGAACAAAAAATCTTTACACAAAAGGCTATTCCAAGCCAAAAATAAACACACATTGTTGATAACCATGTAAATCGATAGACCTTATCGATTACCGATTAAGCATGGACATTTAAATGATGACGAAAATTAGCACTAGCTTGTTTTGCTTTGATCATAATGCAAAGATCATATTGCGTATTCGGTTTATTCTTCAGTAGCCAATAGATCCGTTAATAATGTATTTTATTAACCAATTGTTTATAAGGACTAAGCTATTAATATATAATACATTAATTAATGCATTAAGACATTGAAGTCAGGTAGGACACATAGTGAATTACTGTTGAGTGGTATCAGTCCGTGGTTTCGGCATTTCATATACGATATGAGTACGAGTATTTCTTCAAGTATCGACCCGATACCGAATACTGGTATCGATATCGGTGCATCCCTACTAGAAAGTATGGAAAATCAGGAAAAATGAATGACTAAAATAGATATATTGTTTAATAGAATGTGACAATCGTTTATTTATCTTTTTTCTTAAATAGTTAACAGATTAATAGACGTATTAATTGGGGCAGGGATTTAATGAGTGGGCGTGCTCTAATTGATCGCCCAGCGGAAGTTACCAGAATCGCTCACAGCACCTTTAACTGCTCTGATTACTGCCTGCACGAGCGTATGTGTGTGTGTGTGTGTGGATGAGCGTGTTTGTGTGCACGCGAGTGTGTGTTTATGTGTGTGCGTGTGTGGAAAAATAGCACAGCTGCAGACTTTTGAATGTTGACTACAGTGCAGAAAATGAGACGCTGACTCAGTGTGCTAATGATTAAAAACTGAGCTTAACCTTCAACTAGACTTTTATTGCTTTTTATTAGCTTTTGTGTGGCAAAAGATATGCATCCGGATGTTATTATTAATACTATTTCAAGATAGTTTTCCAGTTTTAAAAAGGTATTTGATGATCAATAATGTGCTACCAAATAAAATAAAAAAAAACAGAAGCATTAGCATGTGATGAAGTAATCATTCTGTGAACGTTGAAATGTCACTTCTAAAGTGTGTATTATGTGTGTGTGTTTTGTGTGTAGGTGCTGGTTGAGGGTGGATAACTACTTCATCTGGAGTTTTATCGGCCCTGTGTCCTTCATTATCATGGTATTGTTCTCTCCAAACATTCAACGCTCTCTCTGCTTTCCTCAGAGTTTGTTCTTTTCTCCCTCTGAAAAGTGCTGTGCTAGTCATATCAGACAAAGCACTTTTGTTCACCTATGGATCTGTTGCTGCTGACGACTATGTTTTTGGCTGTAATATGCTTTATATGAGTGTGGAGTTTAGATTAGGTTTAGATACGGGAACTTGCTGACATTTTTGGTAATTACAGTATATTTTGCTAATGCGCTACCGTTGGGCTGTGTTGTTATTTTTGAGGAAGTTTTCTTGCTTGCGCCAGCCTCTCATCTAACCTGAACCGAGCAAAACTTTGTGTAAATGTCTGTACTGCCATTCTCATGTAAATCAGTGCATATATATATAAGTTGAAGCCAGAATTATAAGTGCCCCTGAATTATTAGCCACCCTGTTTATTTTTTCCCCAATTTCTGTTTAGAGAATATTTTTTCAACACATTTCCAAACATAATAGTTTTAATAACTCATTTCTAATAACTGATTTATTTTATCTTTGCCATGATGACAGTAAATAATATTTGACTTTTTTTTTCAAGACACTTCTATACAGCTTAAAGTGACATTTAAAGGCTAAACTAGATTATTTAGGTTAACTAGGCAGGTTAGGGTAATTAGGCAAGTTATTGTCTAATGATGGTTTGTTCTGTAGACTATCGAAAACAAAAAATAGCTTAAAGGGGCTAATAATTTTAACCTTAAAATGTTTTAAAAAAAAAATTAAAACTGCTTTTATTCTAGCCAAAATAAAACAAATAAGACTTTCTCCAGAAGAAAAAAATATTATCAGACATACTATGAAAATTTCCTTTCTCTGTTATACCCCATTTGGGAAATATTTAAAAAAGAACAACGAATTCAAAGGAGGGCTAATAATTCTGACTTCAACTATATATATATATATATATATATATATATATATATATATATATATATATATATATATATATATATATATATATATATATATGTATATATATGTTCCAGAAAATAATGTTTTAGGCCTTTATCAGCATGTTTATCACATAGGCCTTTATCAGCATGTTTAAAGGTTACTAATGGTCCAGTTACCTGCAGCAGTTTACTTTTTTGAATTCTGGCTGTAGTGTGGTTTAATGAAGTTAATTTCATCTCACTGTAATTAAAGCCTTTGCTAAATGTTTTACCAACATAAAGAACTGTGTAATGGTTAAGTTTTAGATGTAATTTCAAATTATTTAAAACAAATTAAAATTGAAATTAAGTGTCCCCTCAACCCTGTTATGGTCTTCAACCTCGTCACTGTATTCTCAACCCTGTGACATTAATATATTTGGAAAATAAAATAAGGAAAACAATTAAAAATAGAAAAAAAAAATGATTGCTGAGCTTCAACCACCATGTTAAGGCCTAACATTGTAAATATGTGGTAGATATATACCTAATTGTAAAACTTTTTTTTGAAAAATTAAGAGACCACATAATGCATAATTTGTATAATTGTAACTTAAATCAGATAAAAATCTAAAACTTATCAAAAATGTTACATTTTAGCCATTAAACTGATTTGAGGGACATATGAGTAATAAGTAAATGTTGGTTTTATTGCAAAAGCTTTGTAAAATACTATTATTAACAACTCCGTTTTGTCCGTTACGGGGTTAAGAATAAAATGTGTTCAAATAAGAATAAAACTTAAAATAATGTAAAGGCTTTAACGCCTGAGGTGGGAAAATATAATTTTTTGAAAGTTTAAATTATGTGCCTAATTATGTAGGATATTTAAAAATATAATTAAAACACTTTAAAAAAATTGTTTGCTCAAGTTGAAATATTACTGAATGCCAGGAATGACCCTATATTTTTCACAAGCAATTTGGCTAGTCTTAGAATTTTTTTTAACTCAATATTATTAGCCCTCATGTGAATGTGTACATCTTTTTTTTTTCAAATATTTTCAAAGTGCTGTTTAACAGATATATTTTTCAACATATTTTTAAACATAAAAAAATTAATTATTGTTATTTTTTTTGTCTTTGCAATGATGACAGTGAATTATATTTGACTAATTACTCTGTAAGATACTTGTATTCTAGGTTAATAAGGTTAATTAGAGAAGATTAGGCAAGTCATTGGACAACAGTGATTTGTTCTATAGCGAATCAAAAAATAAAAATAAAAATAAAACAATAACACAGTATGTCTGATATTATTTTTTTCTTCTAGAGAAATTCTTATTTGTTTTATTTCAGCTAGAATAAAAGCAAAAGTATTTCGATAGTCTACAGAACAAACCATCATTATAAAGTAACTTGTCTAATTACCCTAACTTGCCTAGTTAACCTAATTAACCTTAAGCCTTTAAAAAGTCATTTTAAGCTGTATAGAAGTGTCTTGAAAATAGCAAAATATTATTTATTGTCATCATGGCAAAGATTAAATAAATCAGGTATAAGAAATGAGTTATTAAAACTATTATGTTTAGAAATGTGTTGAAAAAATCTCTCTGTAAAACAGAAATTGGGGAAAAAATAAACAGTGGGGCTAATAATTCAGGGGGCTAATAATTCTGACTTCAACTGTGTGTAAAAGGAAACTCATGAAATTGAAAAGTCACATCAACCTTTAAGCGTAAGTTTACCGTACTAAACTTTTCAGCTACATCTGAAAATTGTAGTTTTAAACCTTGTTTACACCAGTAGCTTTTCTCACTTGTGATGGATTTACTGAAATGCACCTTCATATTAAATATAAACAGGTTCATAAAGTTACATCTCTAACACCTCTTTTTTCTTTCTCCCACCGTCAGTTAAACCTGGTGTTTCTCATGATAACTCTTCATAAGATGATCCGTAACTCATCAGCTCTTAAACCCGACTCCAGCCGCCTGGACAACATCAAGTGAGAATCTTCCCCTGTTATCTGCAGTTTTGATGTGCTTTTATGCATTTATGACTGTGTACTTGTTATCCTTTAGGTCCTGGGCTTTGGGAGCTATCGCTCTGCTCTTCCTCCTTGGCTTGACCTGGGCTTTCGGCCTACTCTTCATTAATGAGAACACAGTCATCATGGCGTACCTCTTCACCACCTTCAATGCCTTCCAGGGCATGTTCATCTTCATCTTCCACTGCGCTCTGCAGAAAAAGGTCAGCGCCGTTAATGTTTCAGACCTGGATAGGACATCAGGGACACATTTGCTCAAAACTACACCAGACGTTAGCTAAATAGGGGAAAGAAAACATTAAATGATGCAATGTGAATCAGTTAAAAATGCTAAAGATTTTCTCTGTTGGGTAATAAACATATTTTTTAACAATTAGAGCTATTTTTGACACTGTAAGGACAGGCTTTATAAAGACACAGAAATGGCACAAGATACAACCAATAAAAAGTACAAAGAGCTGTCTAGCAGTGATGACAGTGAATTGTAATCTGCACTAAATCATTCAATGTCTTTTTCCCCATTTCACAGAACTTTTTCTTCTTTGTTTTAGCAAATATTTGAGTATAACCTCCTAACAAATGAGAATAAAGATGTATGGGAGAGGTTAAAATAGATAAAGAGGGCTGATCCGTGGGTGATGGCTACTGGGACGCAAGGTGGGGTCAACCTCATCTGGGTGAGGGTATCTGATGTTAGAAGGCCCAAAACACCCAGTGATTCCAGTGCATCTAGATGATGTACCTTGCACACACCATATTTTAAGAACACTTATTATTTTGAATTATATAATTATTTGTAATATTGTTGGTGTGCTGACTAACATACTAAAACACATTTATACTTATTCACAGTTATATTATAAAATGTATTCAATATATTCAAGTACTTTTCTAACTCTCAGTGGAAATGACGTAGAATTTTATTTTAGCTTAAAAAATGCTTGTCAATTCAATTAACAGTTCACTTTAACCATATTTCAAAGAAAATAGAAATTATGATATTACTTATATCTTATTGAACTTATAACTTACTGAAGTGGGTTAAAAAGCTCACTAAATTAATTAAAAATAAAAAACAAAATCTAAAACAAATAGCACTGTTGTACAGTGCAACCGGAAAGTATTAATAGCGCTTCACTTTTTCCACATTTTTTTGTTACAGCCTTATTCCAAAATTGATTAAATTCATGTATTTCCTCATAATTCTACACACAATACCCCATTATGACAATGTGAAAAAAGATTTTTCGAAATTGTTGCAAATTTATTAAAAATAAAAAACCTGAAAAATGACATAAACATAAGTATTCACAGCCTTTGCCGTGAAGCTCTAAATTGAGCTCAGGTACATTCTGTTTCCACTGATCATTCTTAAGAAGTTTCAGCAGCTTAATTGGCATTCACCTGTGGTAAATTCTGTTTATTGGATTTGAAAAGGCATACACTTGTCTATATGCATGTCAAAGCACAAACCACGCATGAAGACAAAGGAACTGTCTATAGACCTCCGAGACAGGGTTATCTCAAGGGAAGTTTACAGAAAAATTTCTGCTGCTCTGAAAGTTCCAATGAGCACAGTGGCCTCCATCATCCATAAGTGGAAGATGTTTGGAACCACTAGGACTCTCCCTAGAGCTGGCCGACTATCTAAGCTGAGTGATCGGGGAAGAAGGGTCTTAGTCAGGGAGGTGATCAATAACCCGATGGTCACTGTCTGAGCTCCAGCGTTAGAGAGAAAAAATCTTACAGAATGACAACCATCTGTGCAGCAGTCCACCAATCAGGCCTGTAATTTGCCAAAAGGCATCTGAAGGACTCTCAGACCATAAGAAATAAAATTATTTGGTGTGATGAGACTAAAATTGAACTCTTTGGAGTGAATGCCAGGCGTTACATTTGGAGAAAACCAGGCACCGCTCATCACCAGGCTAATACCATCCCTACAGTGAAGCATGGTGGTGGCACCATCATGCTCTGGGGATGTTTTTCAGCAGCAGGAACTGGAAGACTAGTCAGGATAGAGGGAAAGATGAATGCAGCAATGTACAGAGACATCGTGAATGAAAACCTGCTTCAGAGTGCTCTTGACCTTAGACTGGGGCAACGGTTCATGTTCCAGCAGGACAATGACCAAAAGCACACTGCGAAAATATCAATGGAGTGGCTTCACAACAACTCGATGAATGTTCTTGAGTGGCGCAGCCAGAGCACAGATTTGAATCCTATTGAACATCTTTGGAGAGATCTGAAAATGGCTGTACACCGTCGCTTCCCATCCAATCTGATAGAGCTTGAGAGGTACTGCAAAGAGGAATGGGCAAAATTTCCCAAAGACAGATGTGCCGAGCTTGTGGCATTATATTCAAAAAAACTTGAGGCTGTAATTGTAAAAAGGTGCATCAACAAATTATTGAGGCTTTTAATTAATATAATATTATTAGTATGCCATTTATTGTAATTCACTTAAGAAGTGCATTCTGTGAAAATATATTCTTTATGCTAAAATAATAATAAGAAGAAGAATTTCCTTTAAATATGTACATTGCATGCTGCATTTAGTGTAGCTACTTTACCCACATAGATTAAATTCTGCATTTAAGTGCTTATAATATACATTATGTGTGTATGCATTTCAGGTGCATAAGGAGTACAGCAAGTGCCTGCGTCATTCATACTGCTGCAGTCGCACCTCCACAACCAGCTCTCACGGCTCTCTGAAGAACTCTGCCCTCCGCACAAACAACAGATACTACACCGGCAGTCAGACACGCCATGCAGCCGTGCACAGACAAGTGATTCACACACACACACACTTACCACACCAATGCATTACTGGTCATACGCTGCTGCTGTGTCCATCTCACAATCACATCACTGCTCTCACTGTTTCAGAGCCGTATCCGGCGCATGTGGAACGACACAGTGAGAAAGCAGACGGAGTCGTCTTTCATGGCCGGAGACATCAACAGCACCCCAACCCTCAACCGTGGTGAGACCGGCTTTCAGGCTTTAAACAATCTTCCACAGGCAGGCAGTCCATTGTCAATCAACCTCTGACAATGTGTCCATGCTTGAAACTCACTATGAATTTTAAATCGGAGTAGTATTTTGGTAGGAAATGCCTTATGAAACAGTTAAAACAGTTGAAGTCCCTCTTGAATTATTATTGCATAATGATGGTTATTTCTGTAGGGAATGTATTTAGCATAAGGAGCTAATAAAATGTATCTTAAAATGAGGTAATTCCATGAAAATTAAACTCCAGGATCCAAGTGCAGGTTTAATAAGAATAGTTGTGCAAGCAGGCAATGGTCAATACAGGTGTTGCTGGGAGCGATGTGACGTTGTGCACCAAGGCTTCGAAGCATGTATAAAAAAATAAATGATACATCTCGCAGTTAAGCAGTGTACCGGAGCTTAATTCGTTTAGCCATAATCACGTGATCAGTGACGTCTGAAGCTCCATTTTCACCTATATCCATGTGACTGCGTCGAGTTTTGATACAAAGGTTTAACCTTGTGGGTTAGTAAACTGTATAGTAAGAAATGAGGTGTCAATTACATATATTTCTGCTGTTTCAGAGCACTGCACCGGCCTCACGCACCAGTAATTTAACTAAAATACAATAGTAATTTTTAGAAAAAAGTTTTTAAATCATACTAAAGTGCATTAGAGTATTATTTACAACAATTTTTTCATAAATTCTACATCATATTGTAGTATAGTGTGTAACTGAGGCCAGCTGGTGAGTGCAGTGCTGAAGCCTCCGTAGAGCAATCCCCTTCCATGCAGGAAGCACCAGCTCGATCCCCTTTTGGAATGAGTCGTTGGGTGTATGTTGGACTATGATAAACGTAAATACTGTTGAATACCTTTGATTTTACTACAGTCATCTGTGGTGTAATGTAACATACTTTATATGTAAACTAGCAACAGTAAATGAGTAATTTGTTTATATTACTGTTGTTGTATTACTACATGAATGAGTTGGTTGGTTGTGAACATTTGACATTTTTGCAACACAGTGCTTTCCCACACTTTAACCAGCAGGGGTCCTCATTGAGCTCTGATTTGGAATGCTTCGAGTAACGAACATTTTTCTGATACAATTGAGTTGAAAGGTTCAATGGTTCAGAAAGCTTAATTTCACCATCATTAGTTGCTGGTACATATGGACAATGAAAATCATGGTCATCAAACAGGCACTAGTTCAACATAGTAGGGTTGGCTGACGTGAAACTGATGTTTCGGCACAGTGTCGAGATCTCGAAGCCCAAGTGTTTCAAAACACTGCACTGAAGCATGATCCGAAACACCCAGGTCATGTGACTAAATTGTTTCGAAACACCTGGTCACGTGACTAAAACGATTCAAAGCATTGATAATTTCAGAAGCGTTTCTAGACTTGGCGAATCTGCATTTGACTGACAGGGTCAGGACAAAACTCTGTCTCATATAGCCTAGAAGACCATGCTTGTGCACACTTTTTGCTTACTGTGCTGCAAATGGCTTTTGGGTTTGAATCCCGATACAAATACTGACATTATGATTTTATGTATTTTAATATATTACTGTTTTATGGTGTAGTCTAGTTAGGATACAGCTGCGCCATCAATGTAGCATCATTTTTGTAACACTGTATAACAATAATTAATATGTTTACAGTACTGTGATGGCTGGGTTTAGGGTTGGGGTAGATGTTAATAAAATACATTAAATGGGAAATTGAATGAATAATTGAAATCATTTTCGTTAATTTCCGGCTGCAATGGTATCTCATCAAGCAACAACCTTGTGATACCAGAGGAAAAAACATTAAAGGAAATACTGTGCAAAAAAAAATTATCCTTGCTTTGTTAAAATATATTTAGGAAATGTTTGCAAAAGAAAAAACTAAATATTAATTTTGACTTTTAATAATTTGTATATATAAACATACAGAATCAAGTCAGAATCATTAGCCCCTCTGAATTTTTAGCCCACTTGTTTATTTTTTCCCCAATTTCTGTTTAACAGAGAGAGGATGTTGTCAACATATTTCTAAAAATAATAGTTTTAATAACTCATTTCAAATAACTGATTTCTTTTTCAAGACACTTCTATACTGCTTAAAGTGACATTTAAATGCTTAACTAGGTTAATTAGGTTAACTAGGCAGGTTAGGGTAATTAGGCAAGTTATTGTATAATAATAGTTTGTTCTGTAGACAGTCGAAAAAAAATAGCTTAAAGGGGCTAATAATTTTGACCTTAGAATTATTAATTTAATATAAATTAATAACTGCTTTTATTGTAGCCGAAATAAAACAAATAAAACTTTCCAAAAAAATTATCAGACATACTGTGAACATTTCCTTGCTCTGTTAAACATCATTTGGGAAATATTTAAAAAAGAACAAAAATTCAAAGGGGGCTAATAATCCTGACTTCAACTGTAAATATAATTTTTAAACAGATTTCAATAATATTTACACAACATATTTCAAAGCTGCTGTAAAATCTGATATAGTCCTACAAATGGTGTATTTTTTAATTTTTTAACATTAGATCCACCCAAAGCAAACACACTGGTTGTTTCTATAAAATGAAACACTATGGTCTCTATGGTGACTGGCTGTTTCTTTAGGATACGATACTTATTATCCATATTAGAGGTCGCGCTTTCTTATTATAAAGTATTCTTAGCACAAAATCTTTCTCACATTGTCATTATGGGGTATTATTGGTGGAATGTTGCAGAAAATAATGAATTTAATTCATTTTGTAATAATGCTGTAACATAACAAAATGTTGAAGCTCTGTGAATTTTCAGATCCACTGCAGTAATACAAATGAAGCGTGTTGATGTAAACACCGACATTTGGTCCACTAGTAATGTTTTTTTAATGCTGCAAATGTTTTCATCCAAATGTTTCTTCACTATTTTCTTCCCTCTCTCCGGCCCCTAGAAATAAACAGGCTATTTTTCTACGCTTTTCACATGTGAAATGAGAAACAGCGCTTTACAGTGCTCACACATGGTCAATTATATCTGCTTCTGCCATGTTTTTCATTAGCAGCTGGTTTGTGCAGCCTGCATTTTTTTGAGACACATTCATCTGTGCTAAAAAGCTGAAAAATCTTTTTAGATTTTTTTTTTTTTCTTATTTGGAATTAAATTTGGCAAACAGTCAGAAACAGCACATGATTTGGCCAAGTTTCCTGTAGTTTAATGAGTTTCTACTGGTGTTTAATCCTTACTTCCTTGTTAGATGGATGTTGTCATATAAGTGTGCTACTTTATAATTATTTATATAGTGTTATTGTGTTATTTGGAAATACTGAAGCATTTATGTTTATATTTTAAGCTTTTCAACTTGTTTTATTTGTCAAATATGACATCTGGACATCAGTTTTTCAAACAAATGCTGATTCATTATCTTATTTAAAATGAGACATTTAAATTGTGCTGTCAGAAACAAATTATATAAACATGTCTGACAACATGTCATCATTTCTGTTATTCATTCTTTTTCCTTCGGCTTAGTCCCTTTTATTCATCAGGAGTCGCCACAGCAGAATGAACCGCCAACTTATCCAGCAAATGCCCTTCCAGCTGCGACCCAGTACTGGGAAACATCCATACACACTCATTCACACACATACAGCCAATTTAGTTTCTTCAATTCACCTATAGTGTATGTCTTTGGACTGTGGGGGAAACTGGAGAACCCGGAGGAACCCTACACGAACATGAGGAGAACATTCAAACTCCACACAGAAATGCCAACTGGCCTAGCAACCTTCTTGCTGTAAGGCTACAGTGCTAACCACTGAGCCACTGTTTAGCCCTATATCTTTTTTGTTATCTTAAACAAAAAGATGGCTACATTTCAATTTAAAAATTAGGAGAAATGTCATCAGTAATTAACATTATTATTTAGCATTGAATAATTGTCACTCTTTTGTTTGTTTGACTTCTTTCATTGTCCCCATCAGAAAGTCACTTTGGATAAAAGTGTCCCCTTAATGATTACACCTAACACATGTGAGTGTACAATGTTGGCAGCTTAGAAAGTTTTAAAGGGGTGGTCCGTAGAGTATTTTTAACGCTTGGTTGTGTTTATAAGATGCAAAGCAATGTGTGCTCATGCTTCGCTTGCAAAAAATCACGTTACTTTTTTCATAAATCTTACTTTGATTATATACAGCTACTCAGCTAACATGAAAACCACAATGATATTTCCTAGTTTCTCTGAAACCCCGGCCTCTAGAGTCTGATTGGTCAGCTAACATAATGTGCGGATCAGCTCCACTTCACCAGGAAGCGTCATGTCCAGTCACGCCTCTACATGCACGCGCTGTGCCTCTGCTGTGTAAATACTGTCAGTCAGTGTAGCAGTGTCAGTGTAAGCATGAATCAGACAGAAATTGTGCACACAGCTGAACATTTTGCCTGCTCTCTGAATTAAATTCTGACAAGTGTCTTTCATATATATTTCGATTATACACAAGCGTAAGTAAAATTAAATGTTCACATATCTTTTGCGAGTTCATTATTTGAGATGTAGAATGCACGGAATGTGTCTGCATAGAGAGACACTGCAGCACTGCCGAGGATTGTGGCTGTTTTCAGGGGTTTGACTGATAAATATTAATTTGTAGCTAAATTGTTAGCGGTGCCAAACAGTATTTCCCATTGTTTACATCTTTATTTACGTCTTTGCTACAGCATACAGCTAACACTGGAAACTATGCATGTAATAGATCAATTTTAACAATTAAAAATACTTACAGATTGTGGCTCACAATCCACAGCTTCTTCTATTAGGATTGGAGCTGCTCCTTCTTTGAGGAGTTTTAGCCAAATCCAGCACTGAACTGGGAGAGATTCTGGAAGCTGTCCTTTGTCAAATGCTAGCTATATATATTTTTTATAATTCTCTGTAACGTAATTAAAATTAAACTGTAAGCACTTCTCTCTTTGTGTCATGTTAAAATGTACATAACCTGAAGCTTTTGTGATCTCACTAACCCAGATGTATTTTTTGTAGTCCCCAAACTTTGTTTGCTGCAGGCTTTGCAAAACTAACTTTGTAAAAGCCAATGTCTCCCTTTGCATTGAACTTTAAGTGTATTACATTCAGAGATGTTCTGCTACATTACACATGAACTAAAGTTGAAAATATGGTAATATAGTGGACCACCCCTTTAATAATATAGTACATAATCTCAACTAAAACATGAAAACAGGGCGAGACATATAAGTTCCTCCCCTTTATAAAAAACAGCCAATAGTGTTCTTGTTTTTAATCACAGCTCTGCCAGTAAGAGTGTTTGAGATCAATTGCATCAAATGAAATCCAAATAAGAAGTTTCTTGACGGGGGCGGGGCATGTCAGACACTTAGAGCAGTGGTTCCCAACCTTTTTTTTTGCCTGAAACACCCTTTTTCCCCAGAAAATATTGTAAGGCCCCTATCTAATGACTCTCAGCAAAAACCTCAGATACTGTTTTTTTGTTCCTGTTGGTTGTGCACCTTTTTTACCAACCAAGATTGCCAACGCCATTATAAGGACACAGATCACTCTGCCTATTCATGTCAGAGTCCTGTAATTTGTGTATAACTTTGTGTGTAATTTTTGTTGTTGGTAAAAAAAAGACCATGCAGGTCAAGTAGTTGAAATGGTAGGCTACAATTAATTAATTAGTTATGAATTAATTAATTATTCATAAATAATTAATTTACCACCACCTATGGCCAAATTGGTCGACATCGCACAACACTAGTTTATTCATTTTCTTTTCAGCTTAGTCCCTTTATTAATCTGGGGTCGCCACAGCAGAATGAGAACATGCAAACTCCACACAGATATGCCAACTGACCCAGCCGAGGCTCAAACCAGTGACCTTCTTGCTGTGAGGCAACAGACTACCTACTGCGCCACTGCATTGCCATCCAACCCTAGTTATGATGTCAAAATAATTTTGACAAACTGCAAGCCTTGGACATTTATATCAGGTTCATATCTTCCTAATGCGACTTTTGTCCCTGTTGGAGCACATTAGCGTATAGATATCATTAAAGCTATATTGATACTAACATCTAAAATAAAACTTTATTTTAATTTCATATTTAAATATACATATCAAGTATTGAGCACTTCGACGCCATCTATATCCGTAGATCTGGAGCGTGGTGCACTGATCAGCTCAGGGATCAGTGTTTGTGGGAGTAAAGGGGGGGGGGATGTGGCGACGACAGAGAAGCCGCAACTAAATCAACCGCCACTCTTTATGCTAATTCTATCCATTTTGTTTTTAATGAAGTGATTAGCCGCCGAATGAACGGGGGTAATTACTCTAATTGAGGAGAATGACAGTAGCGTCCTCACTGCAGTGCACCGATTGTTGCTTTCCGGGGACTTTAATCAAGGCGAGAGAGTTTGTACGACACAGAACGGCAGATCTAAACCATATAGCAGGAAAAAAGAGAGAAGAATAGATTCCGGGGAGAAGAAGCGGCAGGGTTTTGTGCCGCAGGAGAAAAGTTTGTGAATGTTACAGGAGTGAATGGCAGTCAGAAGTAGAGATGGAGGGTAATAAAAGGCGTGTGTGTGTGTGTGCACCGCTGGCTTTATCAGATTCATCTCCTATTGCTCTCATTTCCCACTTCACCGCCGTGTGAAGTCTTTTCTGTGCTTCTAAGAGCCGCTGTCGTATCTGCATCTCTCTCCCGCTGGCCTATATTCAGCCTCGTATTTCACACAACACACTTCTGGGAGATTTTTACATGAATTACAGGAATCTTTCACATTCTGTACAAGTGAAGCTACACTGGCAGGATTGTGGTGCGATGTTGATTAACACAGAACATAATTTAGACTTTTCTGTAAATGATTCCTTTTTTTCGGTGGGACTATTTTCCTAGGTGGATGAACATACAGTAGTTACTTTACTTTAAAAAAGTGAATAAACCCAATGACTTAATAGCAACATGTTGACTTTATTTGAAAAAGAAGGTAAACCTGCTGTAACTTGGAACTGTTAAGTTGACTAATAAAATGGCCATCTGAAATTCTTGATTCTCGATCGTCAGCCGCGACATTCCAAGGCATGTTATTCTGAGAAAACAACCGCTGCAACTAATAACACAGGCTCATCCGAGTACATTGAATCATCTTGACCGTCACTGAATATTTTCACATCCAATTTTTGACTGTTTGATGCCAGCTTGTGACTAAATAATATGAAGGTTAGTGTATGCTCCATTCAGCCACTTTTGTTTTCATCAGTTTTGCATTTAATTAAAGAATTAATAAACTAAAGCAGTTCAGAGCAATGTTTTGTGTCTAATGCTGGCGTTTTGTACCAACTAGCCATTTAGTGTCGAGCTGCCAATAAACCTTTCAGGTATTATTCTGTGACAACAACCGCTTGGATGTACTTTATCTCATACTTAATGTAATTTTTATAATTGTGCACATAGTTCAGTTAATCATTTTAATGCAGCAAGTTTACTCACTCACTTTTTTTTTTAAGATTTATTTTTGCCTTTTTTTAGATAGGACAGTAATGAGACAGGAAGCGAAGTGGGAGAGAAAGAGGGGGGGGGGTGTTCTCAAGCCGGGATATGGCTACTGCACCATTTGTTGGTGCGCTAACCACTAGGCAATTGCGCCGACTCTCACTAACTTTTTACAGTATGAGTTACTGACTCGGTTTCTGTGGGTAGAGATTGGGATGTAAGCAATGCAATGTACTTTATGCTGCATGAGTGATATATATATTTATTTATTTATTTTATTTATTTATTTTTTCAAATATCCAAATATATTTACATCATCAAGAAATCAGAGTTACTTTTTTGAACGAATGTCAGTTACGTTGTTTACCTATTTACTGACCAACAGCTCTCCTGATAATATGATACTTGAGGCCTTGAGACAAAGTCCATATTTTTCTAATTTTGAGTAATAAGTTTTTTTTTTCCTTTTAGATTTTGAACATTATATCCATTCATTCATGTTCTTTTCGGCTTAGTCCCTTTATTAATCCAGGGTCACCACAGCTGAATGAACTGCCAACATATCCAGCACATGTTTTACGCAGCGGATGCCCTTCCAGCCGCAACCCATCTCTGGGAAACATCCATACACACTCATTCACACACATACACTACGGACAATTTAGCCTTTACAATTCACCTGTACGGCATGTCTTTGGACTGTGGGGGAAACCGGAGCACCTGAAAGAAGCCAATGCGAACGCAGGGAGAACATGCAAACTCCACACAGAAACAGTTTCAGTATAAAAAATCAAAAGTTATTGTGATTTATATTTCTCAAATGTGGAAGAACGGTATATGTCTAGTTAGTGTGGAATAACAGTATAAAACCAATTCATCATATCACTTTAAACCACTAAAGATCTGATTCCTTTATCTTAGTTTTAATACAGTAACAGAAACTTCAGGTTAATATTAAGCATTTCTTAGTGGTAGTAGTAGTAGCAGTAGTAGTATTTTAAAACAGAAAATGCAGTATAAACAATGGACAATACATAGACCTTCTTACAGTACAGGCAATAACAATCATTCATTCATTCATTCGTTTTCTTTTCGGCTTAGTCCCTTTATTAATCTGGGCTCGCCACAGCGGAATGAACTGCCAACTTATCCAGCATATGTTCTACGCATTGGATGCCCTTCCAGCTGCAACCCATTTCTGGGAAACATCCAAGTATACCACAAAGCTGGTATACTGTACTTCAAATGGTTCTCACGCTCCGACGTCTTACAATATAAATAAATATATGAACAAATAAACTCTGCTTGGCGTAGTTTACACAAGACTGGTGGGAAATATGGATTGATACAGATTTATTATATATGGTATGACAGGTAAACTGTTTTTGCGGCATTTAGCGCTCCTCAGCGTGTTCAGTGAGAGAGTTCACATCACATATACAGTTCTTCCACTTACCTCTTTCGATGGATTTTTCCCTGGTTTTTGTTCTCGTCTTTAATTCATTCAAATATGTTTTCATAGCATAGCCTAAAACCTTCCTTACGCTGTCCTTCTATTGTTCACATCGACTCTTTTTTTGTTTTTGCTGAAGTTTTGCCTTTTAATGTACAAAATGGCATGACATGACAGCAAGCGGCATATCTATTCTTCTTGGTGGACGTAAACGTTTTTCCTAAGACTCCACTGCTGAATGTTTATAATGCAGACCCTTGGTCGTGCAAAAATATCCACAAAACATACAATCACGAATGCTGTTATCTCATTTATTTATTTATTTTTTCATTTATTTTTTTATTTCTGCTTATAAAAGGATTTTTTTTTTTATCTTGAGCTCTTGAAAGCAGCAGGACTGTGTGTGTATGATCATCGCTCTGTGTCCAGTCTATTTCAAAGAGAACCGATCGCACCAGTTGCGCTTCCTCTAAGCACGGTTGCTTCGCGCAAGTAAACGGGATCACATTTGTACGAATTGCACAGCTGAAATCCACCCGCATTTGGCGGGTTGGCGGCGGTTAATGTCAAGCCCTCAGTACTCAGTTGGTTTGAGTTCTGTTTATTTATTGGGTTTTACTGTGCTCAAATTGCTTCGTTTACTCAAATGGATTAAGCTCACAGTACTCATTAGGATTAGTTTTTGAACTTAAATGATTTGTTGCAATCGGTTTCCTCAAATGGTTTGCGTTAACTGATTGGGTTTTACAGTGTATATGTAGCAGGGCATTAGATTCCTTATTGTTTATATCTTAGCATTTTAACTTTGTCAACTATAAAATCATGGGTCACCTCACATTTAGTGTCTGATGTTTTTTGCCTGATTTTGTGCTCCAACAGACAATTAGCTCCCTCTTTTTCCCCTGCTCTGACAGCCACGCCCACTCCTCCCTCTGCTCACAGCACTCCACACCCATCATGTAGCCTTTTTTTTTTTTTAACTAAAAGAGGGGGGTTAATGATATTATTACAACATCATATTATTACAACTAGTTCAGTACAGATGAAAAATGTATTGGAACATATTATCTTCCAATAAAACACTAGCTAAGTTACTTTTAAAAATATATTAAAATTGTTAAATTAACGATAAATTAAAAATTATTTTTGACATTTACAGTAAAAAACATCATAAAATTGAGGTTTATCTATAAAAAACAATAGTATAGTACAGCCACAATAGCTATGTTTCCATCATTATGATTAACATCCACATGCGCAAAACTAGATTATCGCATGAAAGATGTGTGAATAAAGCAGCGTTTCTGTCCAACGAGTCAAAGTGAACAAAACCGTCACTTCCTGATTAACTGGTGCCAAATATCAACAGTAAAAATGGAATTTGCTGTGGTAGAAGAAGCTGCGTGAATCGTTTCTTCATTTAATAAATGACTTGTGCCTCAGAAGGCAATCCTGACACGCAGTGAACGTGAGGTGGCATTTGAAGGCGTGAGACGCGGAGCACAGACGCTCTTGATTCTGGAGACCATTAATAATATAATAACACTAATACTGAAATGGTTAAGGTGTTTTAGAATGACCAAAACAACATTTCAGATAGTTTACAGTGTGCTCAGACTGCTGGTTTATCCATTCATACACATTTTTATCATCACATGATAAATACACATATCTTAATACACATATCTTTAATACACTTACTGGAATTTGTTCGGTAAAAGTGTTTCCATCATAGTTTATGCACATTTTTTGTATTAGAATAAAAAGTTCATCCTACTCAGTTATGTGCATAGGTTTTTATATACACAATTTCAAAATTTATGTGCATCTTGGCATTTCCATCAAAATAGGTGGATGAATACATAGCTAATATAACAGTTCAATTACAGCACTTTTAAAAAATTGAATAAAAAACGTTAATCAGCAAAAGAAAACACGTTCAACATTTTGAACTATTAGAGTGTGTTATGGGAGACGTGACAGTGTGAGTACATCATTATCCAGTGCTGCTATTGACAACGGTTATTATTGTTTGAATAAAAAAAAAAAACTGAATTTCCCGGCTGACCAATAAGAATCAATCATTTCTGACAGCCATGTTCACCATTTAGGTTGTTTTTTTGTCAACTCAAGATTAGTTCATCATTTTCCCATCTTACAACAGCACTGTGGGCTTGACAGACTGAATAAGACTTGCGGGTACGCTTAACATTGTGTTTACCACATTGTAAGCGTCTGACTGCTGGAGAAAACTGAGGAATGAGTGGTAATTATTTTCCGTAATAATCAATTTCATGCCACAAATGCTAGTGGTGCAGCTTCACTTTTATTAAACCCAGAACATTCCTTCAAAAGGTAAGAAACGTGTGTAGTACTGTACGTGTGTATAAAAAAAAAAAAAAAAAAAAAAGGAGAGCGTGAGCTAGCGCACGTTCAAAATTAATTCTTGAGGCGGTCCTTTCTGATAGATGATAGCAAGAGAGCGCAAGGTTGCACTTTGCCTCAGTCCACTCGATGTCACACTGGCCTCTTTTTAATTTCATGGCATTTCTGTCTGAAAGCCCCGGGCGGCAGCTCTGCGCCTGCATTATGGGCCATACTGAATGTTCCATTTCTCTGAGTCACATTTGTCTACTGCGAGCGTTCACATTTCACTGGGAAATGAACCCACATTTCAGTGGCTGCTCTGCGCAACTACATAATAGCAAATATTACCATTTCCCTCCCAATGACTCCATCTTGACAGTGAGGCATGGAATTACGCTCCGCAACTACTCTTCAGATACATTGCGGCTTCGCTACAAATAAATACTTCATCAAGTCAGCCATTACAACATCACACACCGACATTGGGTTTTTTTTCAATAAAGATACTGCTGTGTAGCTTCTGCTTAACCTTGCTGTGAAGTGCAAAAAGCTGTTTCATAATGTTCATATTATGTATAATTCCTTTTAAAATGGATAGGTCCTTCACCGTGGATACTGACATTTGAAACAATGTTACAATACAGAATATGATGAGAGGTTTGGTGGATAGTTGTGGTATATGTTTCTACACTGCAGAGGGCAATAGTTCAACTTTTATGCAAAAGTAAATGTGTAAAAAGTAGAAAAGATGCTTATTCACCTCCAAAGATTTGAGAAGAATCAAACATCAAACCACCCATTAGGAACCCAGTTACCCTCCAGTGCTGCCATATTCCACAACTACAACCTACCTGGATTGTCAAGAGGTATGAGGTGTTCAGTTCTCAGAGACATGGCCATGATAAGAAAGGCTGAAACCTGACCACCTCTGAACAAAACATTGAAGCTTCAAGAGTCGGCCATGAAAAATCTGTAGACAGAATTTTCAAAGGTTTTGTGGACTAATTGATCGGTAATGGACACAGAGCTCCACTTTGACTGAGACCCCAACAAGGTACTGGTATGGGGAGGTATTATTAAAGATGAGCTAGCTTGACCTTTTGAGAATAAAAATAGGCTCAAAATCAACTATCAGACATACTGCCAATTTTTAGAAGGCACTTTTTTCAAGCAGCCGTACAGGAAAATATATGTGTCTTTCAAGAATACTTAAATGTTTATTTAAAACAATGCTCCATCACATCCATTACAGTACTCCACTGCGTGGCTGGCCAGTATAGGCCTTAAAGATGAAAAACTGAGGGCATGGCCCCCTTCTTCACCTGACTTAAATCCTATCGAGAACTTTTAGAGACATTTTTTATAATAATTTTTTTAGTGGGCTTCACCTTTATTATTATATAGGGCAGTGGAGATTAAAAAGAGGAAAGCTTTGAAAGCAGAGTTGAGCAAAGGACCTTGATAGCCTATTGGTACTGTGTCCAGACATATACAGTAGCACAGAAGTTCTCAGGTCACCGTGAGCACTTCTGTCTGCACACAGTACCACTAGGCTATTTGCCTCGGCTTTTAGGGCCTTCTTAAGCAGGAAATGTGCAGTCAAGGTAAACAGTACACCTCTCTGAACAGTGTCCGGGAGGCTGTGGTTGCGGCTGCACAAAAAGTTGATTCTGACCAGATGAAGAAACTGACTGACTCAGTTAATGGAAGCCTTGTGACTGTTATCGAAAAGAAGGGTGGCTATATTGGCAACTAAGTTTTATTTATTTATTTATTTTATTTTTATTTTAGAAATGATTAGAGTTTGTTTATAATTCTCACTTTAACAGGTGAAAATAAATAAGTGAGATGGAAAAGTTGTTGTTTTTCATTTTGTTGCATAATAATTCTGCATACTAATAGTTGGCTACTAATGGTCTACATGTAGATATTCTCTTTCGAAAGCCACAACTTTTCTTTTACTACTTACATGTTCAAGTTTAAGGGTTTTAACATTATGGATTTACCAAGAGTAATATAGTCGTACAATAACAAAACTAATCCTCAAAAATTTGCCTATTAATTGTGCACACAGTGTAAACATCTGTTGAAACCAACTTATTTTTTTTTTTAAATCGTTATTTTTAAAACAGATTTTTATTTTTAACATCACAATTCTAAAAGTCTAAAAGCCAAACACACCAAAAGACATCTTTAGATCGACTTCCTCTCACGTTGGTACAAAAAACACTACATGCATTTGTGTGAATTGTGTTTGTTCTTTTTACTGTAGGTACAATGGGCAATCATCTTCTGACCAACCCTGTTCTTCAAACCCGTACAGGAAGCTCTCCCTACAACACACTGCTGGCTGAGACCTTCACTCCACCATCACCTGGAGTCTTCAACTCTACCGGTCAGTGAGTGCAGATTTGTAACGAATCAAATTATTCTAATTTAAATGTCTCAGTTCGCATATATCTTTTGCAAAATTGAATCCACCAAAAAGTGATTGTTCATGCAGAGTAATGATACTTAGTAGAAAGTTTTGTTTTCATTTTTTATTTGCTAAAGAATATGTGTCAGAGTTGAAAAGGGTTTTATTTGTTCATTAATTCGCTTGTTCGTTTGATTGCTTATTTGAGGGTGAAAAATCATACATTTTAACATTAGGAAAGAAGCTCTCTAAAATGATTTAATGTAAGAGCTTATATACATTACGTATTTATCAACATTATGTACTTTAGGCATATTTAGAGGAAGAATCATTTGATTCCTATTAAAAGACTTCAAATCACTTGGTTTTATATATTTGTCTCATTAACACTTAATAATAAAAATACAACCCAGTTAAGTGCTTAATATATATATATATATATATATATATATATATATATATATATATATATATATATATATATATATATATATATATATATATATATATATATAGGAGGAAACCCACGCGAATGCAGGGAGAACATGCAAACTCCACACAGAAATGCCAACTGACCCAGCCAAGGTTCGAATCAGCGACCTTCTTGCTGTGAGGTGACAGCACTACCTGCTGCGCCACTGTGTCGCCCACACCATACAGTGCATTGAAAATGCAACTGATGTCATACAGTACAATAAGAGGAAGATCAGCATAAAACAAGTGTCCTCTTAGCAATAACAATATGTGGATGTTTTATTATTGTTTATGTAGTAATTGCTGGTGTCACCAGCTATGTTTTCATCCACCTATTTCTAGGTGCATTTTGGACTACTGCATGCTTTCTGGAAGCTCCAAGATACACACACATTTTGAAAATGTTTATAAAGAAACGCATGGGCACAATTGTTTTTTTATCCGATAATATAACGTGCATAAACTATGACAGAAACACATTTGCTGAATAAATTCTAGCATGCATATCAAAAAGGTCATGTGATTTTGTTTTCATGCATCATGCGTTAAAAAATATTTCCATCATGGGACAATTCAATTCAATTCATCTTTATTTCTATAGCGCTTTTACAATGTAGATTGTGTCAAAGCACCTTAACATAGTGGTTTCACAAGTTCTAGTAGATTGAAACTGTGTCAGTCCAGTTTTCAGAGTTGAAGTTCAGTTTAGTTTCAATTTCACTGCTGAAAGTCCAAACACTGAAGTGCAAATCCATCAATGTGCAGCTCTACAAGTCCCAAACCAAGCAAGACAGTGGCGAGGAACAAAACTTCACCAATTGACGAAAGGGAAGGAAAAGAAAACCTTGAGAGAAACTAGACTCAGTTGGGCATGACCATTTCTCCTCTTGCTAAACCTCTTGTGTAGAGCTGCAGTCTAGGCAGGCTGGGGAACTCTGGATGTTCATCATGGAGAAGCTGTAGGTGTGAGTAGGTCACCGGCGGATGTTCAGGCTGGTCCATGGGATCGATACAGAGACTCGTCTGTCACTGGGGTCTTTCAGAAATCAGTCTCATGCTCTCCACTCCTCCAAGACCACCACATCATCTACTCAGGATACGGCCTGGTCCAAGATTATGGAGACCTCGGAATAGGGAAAAGCAGACAAACATAAGCATAGATGCCGTTCAAATTATAATGTCTTTTGGGAAGTGTTCCCAGCTCTGGTTGCCCTAATTACGGACAGCATTAATGGATGAACTAGTTGATTAACCGCATTGTAAAACATTTCACATGTTGTTTTGGACAATCTAAAATGTCTTAGCTAAAGTTCATCATCAAAGTGGTTTAATATTATAACTTCCAAATTGTCTTGAGGGGTCTTGCTCCCAACAAAGTGCGGTCTTATTCCTCCAAAACTTGTATTTCGTCTTCATTATAATTAATTATAAAAAAAGGCCAACAGTGGCTTCTCCTACCACAGCAAATTCCATTTGTCTGCAATTGTCACCACTTTATCATGATTTTTTTGTTCTCTTTGACTCATTAGATGTAAATGGTGCTTTATTCGCAAATATTTTACGTAATTTTCCAGTTTTTCATGTGTCTTATTCACAACTTTGGCTGAAAATTTGGCTAATGGTACCGGTCATGTGCTATGATAAATTCACTCTTGCGCATATGCTGCATGAGTGTGTGTGTGTATGGATTCTTGTGTCTCCCTCCGCGTGTGAGTTTACACCCTGTCGGTCTGTCAGTGTGATACAGAGGGGTGGACAGGGGCCGACCATCTGGCCAGTGTTTTAATCCCTCCTGCTGGAAAGACAGAGCAGAGCATCGATTAAAGCTAGGGCTGAAGTTGAGTGACTGACAGCAGAGAGCTTTCCCTGGAGATTCGACACAGAGTATCGCCATTGCTCTGCCCGTCCCGCACACACATATCCCCCCATAGAGCTCTCTTGCCATACCACTCGCCTCCATGTGCCAACTGAGAGAGAAAGATAGCTGCGGTTCCCATGTCAGTAGGGTGAAATTTAAGACAGCGTCTCTGTTGAATATTTTAAACGTTCCCTCTCTGTGTAATGTGTCAGGCTGACGGTGCGCCCGCTCGCCTCGGCTCGCCTGAGAGGACATTTTTAGCATGCTTATGGAGAGGAAGTAGGAGGAGGGCCTCATTAGAATGTCTAATTACTCTCTCTCCGCACAGAGGAGCGTTGATTAAAATCATACCGGGCATTAATATTTAAACCCCCACACGCCTTGGTCTGCGGCACCACACGCATCTCCAGCTTTCAATACATGCCAAACGAGTTAAAAGAATATCACAACATCTCCGGCGTGTGAAAGGGCGCGTGAAATAAACATCGTCCTGACTTTATGAGGCTGAAGCGTGAATAACATCTCGCAGAATAATGATCGTGCCAAAAGCAAACAATGAGGCTCTATTTCTGAACTCCCCAAACCCAAGAAAGAGGCACTGTGACTGCGTTCCCAAATACGATGTATGCATATGACGGTATCAGATATTGTTGTTGTGGGATTTAATGAAGCTTTTATGGTGATATATGGAATTATTATTAGGATACAAAAACAAATATGTAGCGTATGTACATAAATGCTTAGAGCATACAAATATTTCAAGCCAATAAAATAGCAAAAGTCATGAAAGCACAAAAACAAACACAGGACTTTGCCATCCGTTTAAATATCTTTAAGTTTCATTACCAAGCTGATTTCCCCTTTCTGCTGATAGGTTGAAAGCATAGATCTCAAACTCAATACCTAGAGGGCCGCAGCCCTGCTTAGTTTTGCTCCAATCCTGACCAAACACAGCTGATCCAACTAATGAAGGTGTTCATGACTCTTTTGAACACCTCGATTATTTGGATCAGCTGTGTTTGATAGGGTTGGAACAAAACTTTGCAGAGCTGCGGACCTCCAGGAATTAAGTTTGAGACCTATGCTTTAAAGTCTTTTGGTCTGACAATGTGGTCAAAAAATGTTTTCAAATATTGCTTTGTGAACATTTAATGCATTGATGAACATTAACATTGAAAGTTAATTTTAAAGTTAATAGCACCGTGAAAATTAAAACAGTTATGGCTTTCTTTTAATTTAATTGCATTTTAAACATTAACTAAGGACTCATTAGCTTAGATTAATTAACTAATGTTAACAAATGGAGCCTTAATATAATGTGATAACCAAGAATACGCCTACAAAGGATCAGAAACTTTTCAATTAATATCTTGGGGATGCTGTAGGCCAGATTAACATGTGAAAATGTTCATGTCTAAAAATTAATAGACTATTAAGTCTTCAAGCAATGTTGATATGACCACAGCAAATATAGCCAAAGTCATTCCAAAAGTTCAAATTATGAATAATTATTCATGCTATTTTGAGGTTTACACTATAGCAATATCACGTATGTTTATTATTATGACATATTGTTCAACTGAATACTCATTTCCTTCTTTCAACTTGTCCCTTCATTCATCAGGGGTTGGCACAGCGGAATGAACCACCAACTTATCCAGCATATGTTTTACACAGCAGATACCCTTCCAGTTGCAACCAAATACTAGGAAACACCCATACACTCTTACATGCACACACATATCCTAGGGCCAAATTAGTTTATTCAATTCACCTATACTGCTTGTCTTTGGAAGAACATGCAAACTCCACACAGAAATGTCAACTGACCCAGCCAGGACTCAAACCAGCGACCTTCTTGCTGTGAGGCGACAGTGTTAACCGTTAACATTGCTAATCTAGAGACTAAAATAATTAAATAAAAATAATTCCAAAAACTCCTCATTCCAGACATTCACACAATGTTGCTAAATTACTACAACGGTACTTTTACTGTTTCATACTTAAACTAGCAAGCAGATATGTATTTTATGACTAATATAGTATAGTATACTCTCTACCTTGCCCACTTACAGAAAGTCATATCGGTTTGGAACTACATTGGCGGAATAAATTATGACTAAATACCCTTTTAAATGATTTCATTACATTTGGCTGCTATTTTTTACTGTAGGTGATAGTGTAGTGCAGCGGTTCTCAATCCTGGTGCTCATGACCCCTCGCTCTGCTTATTTTGAATGTCTCTCAGGTTTAACACACATGATTTAGATAACTAGCTCATTAGAGAAGAGCTCCAAGAAGGAATTGTCTTCAGATCGACATGTCCCCTACATAGTGTTCACTGCTCTTTACCCCCTAAACATTAACTGAACTTGAAGTTTACTTCGTTATTTACTCATTAATTTTCTTTTCAGCTTAGTCCCATTATTATTCAGGTGTTGCCACAGCAAAATGAACCGCCAACTTATCCATCATATGTATTATGCAGTGGATGCCCTTCCAGCTGCAACCCATCACTGGGAAACACCCATAAACTCTCATTTACACACATACACTACGGACAGTTTAGCTTAACCAGTTTACCTATACCGCATGTCTTTGGACTTGTGGGGGAAACCGGAGCACCTGAAGGAAACCCACGGGAACATGGGGAGAACATGCAAACTTCACACAGAAATGTCATATAACCCAGCTGAGGCTCAAATGAGTGACCTTCTTGCTGTGAGGTGACAGTGCTACCCACTCCGCCACCGTGCCGCCCTATACAGCATTAAAAGAAAAGAAGAAAGAAAAAAAGCATGCACTACACTACAGTTTCGAGTGTCTTCATTTATTACAGAAGTATGAAGGGTTATTTAATTGTGATCATGAGATTTGCATAGAGGTCACGTCTCCCGCATGTTAATAGCCTTTGAATTCAACACTGAAATCATAGCAGAATTTCCTGTGATGTCCATTTTGAAGGGCACTTAGAGTTTAATGTAACAAATCTCTGAAGTAATGTTATGTTTTTTGATGGATTTTACAGTATTTCAACAACAGAATTCTTAAGATATTTGTAATAATGAACATGTCAAGAAAAAGCAAGCAGTATCATGAATAGCACATTGTAGAAATATATGATTAATTACTTTTGTTGTCTTTTTATTTGTCTCTTTCTGCCCTCACTCGGCTTCACCATGGATCAACAGGAACTTTCCGTGACCCGAGTAAGACTCTTTTTACTTTCTATCATCTATTTTCAGGGCTTTATAGGCTAATTTTGCAGAATGATAACCTCTTCACGTGCGCAGTGAAGCCTGTGGATCTATGTTCACAATTTACGTCTCCGGTAATAACTTGCCTCTGTCCATAATCCTATTAATCTTGTGATGGAAGTTGCTCTTGCCATTATTGATTCAATCATGGATTCTGTTGCCGTGAATCCCCATCTTGATTAAAATAGGTAATGAAGTGCTTACTTCCCCATCCTCTTTTTCATTTTCTTACCACCTCTCATTTGCTTCCTCAACAGAGAGCACACTATCAAAGAATCGAGATCACGGAGGCATGGAGACACTACCTTTGAACGGAAACTTCAACAACAGTTACTCTCTGCGCAGCGTCGGGGGTTCAGGAGCTCCCGGGGGCAGCTGTGACTTTCTGGGAGGTGGAGGTGGAGACAGCCCCCCTCCTCTATTCAACCCCCGCGGTTCAGAAACTCTTGGTGGCATACGGAGAAACCTCTCAGATGCTGCAGCATTTGAGAAGATGATCATATCTGAACTTGTGCACAATAATCTGCGAGGCGGGGGAGGGGTTGGGGGCGGTGACAGAACATGTGGCAGCCTGGCCAGAGGACATGGCCATTTGGGCATGGGGCGAACCGGAGGTGTTGTCGAGCCGGTGATTGGCATGGAGGATGATGAAGACTTTCGCTCAAGGGAAGCACGTCAGCGCACACCACAGGATGTGGAACTGCTTTACAAGGCTCTGGAAGAGCCCCTTCTGCTTCAGCGTGCCCAGTCTGTGCTCTACCAGAGTGACCCGGATGAGTCTGAAAGCTACACAGCTGACCTGACTGAGAGTTTGGGTCATAGCGGTCACAGCGCCCAAAGTGCAGCAGGCCAGGGGCACAGTGGACCTCCTGATTCACCTGCAAGGGACTCCCTCTACACCAGCATCACCAATCTGCGAGAATCACCATACCCTGACAGCAGTCCAGAACCTCTGGAAGTGGTTCCACGCTCGGCCCAGCCTCCAGAGGAGCTATACTACAGCTCAGGTCGGCCCGCCATAGGCTCCCGCGGAGCCCCCATGCAGACCTTCTACCAGGCTCCACCTAGGAGACCGAGCACTGAAGCGCACCCAGCCCCAGAGGGCCCCCATAGCGAGGGAGATGGACAGATGCAGTTGGTCACAAGCCTGTGACCATATGGAAGAGGTTGAGGAGGAGAAGCGCCACAGGGTTTGATGCAAAGTGCTGGTGCCGATGATAGACTCCTCTTCTGTCTCTGACGCCCTCCCTATGTCTGGTTGCCTTTTTGCTCTTTCAGTTGTTTTGAAGTAAAAGGTAAGGAAAGCCTAAACAGGGAGAGCGACAGAGAGGTTTGTCTCCATGGCAGCAGGCTCTCTGAAGTGCTGTGTAACCACTCTGCTCTCTCATCAGCATCATTTTCTCCTCCCTCCTCAGACACACACATACAGAAATAGCAAGTCCAACTATCTGCCTTCTCTCAATGGACGTCTCTGCCTTCAGCTCTCTTTGCTCCAAGAATACCACCAAGCATCTCACCGGGCTTCTATTTCTGTGTTTTATTTTTATGCCATGTCTTTAAAAATGTTACTTTTGCATAACTCCTTACCTTCTCTTTCCCTTTTCTGTCTTTCTCCATCATTATTTGATGAGAGCTGTTACGTGAGGAAATGGGGGTATGCCATTATACTGCAAGTGACAAAAATTCTTCTGAACGCTCTTAGTGTTGCCAAAAATAACTGTTTTTGAGCCAGGACACAAACTGGAATCTACACACACACACACGCACACTCACAGAAGTGCTTGTTACTGAACATCAAGAGTGTGAACATATGCTCATGAAAAAGAAAAACAAGGACTATTGTTCATACACAGGTAGCAGGAAGCTGCCTCAGTGGAGTTGCCTTTATTTCTTTCTCTGAACTGACTCTTCTGTACAGAACAACCACAGAGACTGGGAACTGGGAAGGGCGGGGGGACGCTAGGACACAACCCATAGTCAGCTGAGTGGTTTGGAGCCTTTCAGCTGTTGTGAATGAACCTCTGTAGGGCTCAGATCCACAGATGGGAGCAGATTAAGGATTGAACCTGCTTTCTGAATCACTGATGGATGTTGTAGGTGAACGTGCTGTATCACCTGTGTTATTGTGGCTAGAAGAATTTTTTTGCTACCGCTCCAGCCATTCTTCGAGTCTGACCTCTGTACATACGAAACCACACAAAAGCGAAAGTCTTATTCTACTCGTCTTGTACATAGATGAACAAAAGCAACAAAAAAGTATCAAGTACTATGAAAAACAGTTCTTCTACTGCATCAGAAATTGAAAAGAGTCAAAAATAAACATGTTTTGAAGTTTGTGACATGAACGCCACGCTGGTCTCTCCCTCTCTCTTTCTTTCGCTCTCTTCGGCCCTCGTTCGGTCCTGCCCTGAAGCACAGTGGTGCCAGGAAATCTAATTGTCTGCCAAGAGACAGCACGAGCGAGAGACGGAGAGACAGAAAGAGAACAATTTTACATACAAACGAGATAAATCCTGGCACAATTTTTATGTAATATAACCCATTACATTGTTGGTAATGTTTGACCTTCAACATTCCCAGACAGGAAGTGCTTGGCATGAATGAAAGGGGAATACACTGTGCCTCGGGGGCGCACTAGTGCATTGTGGGTTGATTGACAGCAGCCATAATGTAGTGTTGGTTATATTTTATCTGCAAGATATAATAGATATCAGATGACTAGATGAATAGAATATAAGATATTTAGGTGAAAAAAAATTGGGGAGGGTGGGCACATTTGGTGAAGTTTCAGTCGCAAACCCTAGATTGTATTTGACTGTTTTTACATACCAATATCAGCTGTTGTTTCTGAATCTGGTGTGACAGTTGATTTACAATTTGTATGTGTCTGGACATGAACATTTGGATGCCTGCGAACCAGAGTATGTATGTGTGTGTGCGTCCGCGCGTCTGTATTTCAGAGGCTATTTTTACTGGGTTAGATGGACCCGCATTAGAAAAACAGGAAGCAGAATGAATCTATATCTATATAAGAGCTCAGTATAAGCTTCCATCTAAAAGACTTTGTTAAAGGTATTTTAAATGTTACTTTGCCAGTCAGGTACAATGGAGAACAAAACCACAACAACCAACCAGAATTGACCAATCACAGTCTCCTTGGTTTAGAATCCCCATATGCAAATGAGCTACATAGCCTATCGAATTAAAAAAGAGGTATTCATGAGTGTCCTGCCCCTCCGAAGTCTGCGCAATCTCTTTCATGTCTGATGTTTTATTTATTAATATTTATTTGTCTGTTTTGATTATTTATGCACATATTCATTTATTTAGTGTGGTTGTTATTCTGTGTACAGAGCATATTTGAGGGTGACGGGTTACGCTATATTTTGAAGAGCATACTACTCTTACTAATGCTGCAGTATATGTTATGTATTCCGAGCATAGCCTGTCAATTTTGTTCCACAATTACCAAGCACATTTGCTAGAATGAGTGATAAACAATGGAGAATGAATTCAGAAAGATAGAGGCTGTTTCTCAATATGCGTTCGTCAGCGTTCTTGTGTTCTCATGTAACGTCATCATCAGCTGCCAAAGTTAATTTCCAAAACTCAAGACCGCAAGAATGGACGATGCGTGTAAGTTTCCGGAAACGTTCTAGATATCGAGGACGCATCGATACAGACTTAAGCACAAAACTCGCTCGAGAAGTCCCAGAAGTCATTTTGGCTGAATAAAGGAGGTGGGAAGCGCAGCATTTATTATAGTTTCATTATTAAAGTTCAGAGATATAACTTATTTATCGGGAGTTTTCCTAAATTAAACAGTGAAAGTAAACATTACCATGAAAATCTTTATAACAGCATAAACACATAAAGGGTGTTTATTTGCTGAAATTTATAGTAAAATTAGTTGTATTTGTATTGCGCAATGAATATTTGTGAGGTCTTTATGCATACAGGGCCAGCGCGTCCATAGAGGCGACCTCGGCCGCAGAATAGTAAGGGCGGCTTCTGCGATACTCCCCTCCCCCTCGTCCTCACTTTCATCCGTGATACCCATTTATCCAAGACTCAACCCGCACCGGTCTATACTTTCATCTACAACCGCTGTCACCTAGTCTTTACTTCATGAACCGGTCACTTCCGTTTTCACTTTCGGGTTGAGGGCGGCTTGATTGTCGTTTGCTTAGAGCACCAGTTCAGCTTGCTCCGGCCGTGTATGCATAGTATATATTGTGAAATGGGGGGAAACAATAAATCGTTGTATCAATGCTGTAATGTTTAAATCATTTTAAAATTTAAAAATGCGTTAAAAATTTTTTAAACCATTTAAAAACCATTAAAAAAGGTCATGTGGCCATCCTCCTGAACCAGGGAAGAAAGCAGCATATCATTTCTCACAGGACGCGTTCTCTGTTCTCGCGGTCTCTCGAGTTTGTTCTTCCGAGGTAACTTGGCAAGACCAGTCTCTACAAGAACACAAGTCTGTTCTCAGCATTCTTGGAATTGAGAAACAGCCAGACAGTAGTACTCGTCTTGGTAGAGGAAATTTAACCAGTCAACTGCAAATATTACTGTAACCCACAATGCAGTGTGGTGACCTTTTGTTTTCCAGTATGATGGATGAGATCAAAATAATATCTGGATATTTTATTAATCCATGATTGGACTTTAAAAGTACAATTAAATATATTTAATTTGCCAAATACTTTATTATCCTTCATTTCCAATATGGATAGATTACAATATGATGAGGTCATGGGACCACAGTGTATATATTGTTTCACTTCTATATGTCTGTCTGAAACAGTACACAAATGTATAGAAAACACTATATAGACTGTGATCATGTGACATAGGTATATAATAGATATTTTAAAACAAAGTGAATACTGCGTAGTATGCATTCCAAACATAGCCATACAAAGAAAGAGTGAGAGCAAAGATGAGAATCTATAATTAGAAAGAGGTCAAGGTGGACACTGTGCATCTCAAATCAATGCCCTATCTCTTTCTTTATCCCTCACTCATGTAAGTCTTCTAAGGGGACGTGTGTGCAATCCATTGCATGGTAACTTGTACTGATTGACACAGGGTCAGTATGTTTGCGGGTGTGCTGGCCAGCAGGTTGTTAGTACACCCAGTCTTATATTTAGCCCTGGGCTTGTATGATCAGCTTTTCTTTAAAGCAATGACCTGAACTTTTTTTTTCTTTCTTGCAAAATTTTCTATGTTGATGATGAGTAGGACCAGCTTGAACTGGTCAGCAGGTTTGACCGTTTGAATGTATTGTCATACACCATTGTGAACTAGCTCTTAGAGCTTAGGATGCCCTCTAAGGAGATCTGTTCCTGACTCATGGCCCTCTGCCCACCTGGCACAACACTGCTGCTGTTTTACCCTCTTACTCTGCTGTACTAGCCCATGGGAGAAGCTGTTTACCTCTCCCCCTTTATCCCTGGAGACGTCCAATGTGCGTCATGTTTTGTGCATCTCTCTGTTTTCTGCCCTTGCTGGTTTTTGCTTCCCATCGACCCTTCTTTCACATTCCCCTCGCCTACACAGTTCTCTCCCTGTTCCTGCTTAGCTCACCGAATTGTTTTTACACGGCTTTCCTAGCTGAGCGCTAATGTGGGAAGATTTGTTATGTTAGTCAAAGGCTTTGTTTACATGGGGACTGAAGGGATAATATAGTACAGTGTTGAATATGGTGATAATGACAGTGATTATGCGCTGTAGTAAACTGCTAGACTAAAGCCCGCTCCGAGGGACTGCTACCACCTCCAAAATCCCCATACAACCCCTGATTATCATAATAATACTAAGAGCTATAATCTAGCGGAGTCAACCCACCATGCTCCCGCTCTCTGGGTTTCTCCCTTTGTCTTCCCCCACCCCTCTCGCTTTTTGAGTGCACTTGTGTTCGCTGTTCTTTAGATATGAAAGGAGTCACCCTGATCCGCTCTCCACATCGGCCTCGGTTTCATGTCTTCACATTCACATAGAGAGGTAAAGAGTGCATGAGTAGATACCGGATGAGTAGGCCCAGATGGAATCTGCTGCTTTTTCATGATTTTTAAATGTGGAATGTTTAAAATTTATCAAATGTGTTAAATTAAGCTCAAAAGTGCTACTCACTTATGGGTGGCTGAAAGCATAATGAAATTTGTCCCTGAAAAGAATCCTTATATTTGCTTGACGAATGCAGTTTCCTTCCTATATTAAATCTTCTTTTTTCTTTAAGACAGGAAGGTGGGGCAATATATACTTTATCATAGGCTGCATTTACACTGCAATGCTTGATTATCAATTATGATTGGCTAACTATATCCATATCCATAAATATATATTTTCAAAAATGTTGCAAATTTGATATAGGTATTCTGACCTGGATAGTGGTGTGGTTCAGTATAGTACAGCACAGTGCACATTTATTTTTGTTTCCACTGTAAAAAAAAAAAAAAGTGGTCACATTTTATTTTGATGGTCCGTTTTTTAATTTTAGTTACATTGCATCTACATGCCAACTAATTCTTATTAAATGATAAGTAGACTGTTAGATTGGGGATAAGTTGATATGTACTTTCAAAGCTTCTTATAGTCAGTTAAATGTCTGTTGAAGGAGCAGTATCAACAGATATTAAGCAGACAGTTTACTAATACTCAAATGTACCATCAAAATAAAGTGTTACCAATAAAAGTACCAAAATACCACTTTTTGGAACCCTTTTGTAAGGGTACCTGGCTCAAAAGTAAGGTACCAAAAGGGTGGAACTAGATCTTCACAATCCAGTGAAAATACAGCAAAGGAAGCACCATTTTTAAATATACAGCCAAAACATGACACCTTAATAATACAATGATGGGAGCACATCAATGAATATTGGTTGACCCAAGCTCAAACAAAGCTTGTCATCTTCTTGTGACAACCACCAAAATGCCAAAAATCAAGAACAGGATCTGTTGTATGTCCTCTATTGTTGCTTATGGGTCTGTTCACATGCCACATCTCACTATTTGTGCATGCTTGCTGCACATCCACATCTAAAATAATAAACGTGAGATGGCAAAAAGTGCAGTCTGTGAACAGGCCTTTCTTCTTCAAGCAAGAATGATGTCAATCATGGGCATTGCTAGGCCTATTTTGCTGTACCCCCCCCCCCCCCCCCCATATATTTATTTGCCTATTTCTCTGCGATTCTCCCCAACCAACCACCAGTCCATAATTTAATTTGCGATTTCCATCCCTGCCAGTTACTTCTTCTAAAAGTTCTATGAACAAAACTTCTTGACAACTGTATAAAAAATAATTCTTGAAACTGGCATTTAGACATCACAGGGTCTCAAACTTAGGTGGGAGATCGATACAACTTTGTGACTGGCATGCATTCTAGTTCTACAGAGATCTTGAGAACAGATTCCATGTGGGCCTGCAAGACAGAGATGAGCTATGAAGGTCTTCTTCCAGACATCCATCTTTTGTCCCTGTCCACATAGGTGCCATCACATTGGCCTGCACTCCTGCGATCTGACAGTCTGTCACCCTGCTGACAACCCAATCCTCAGCTGGGGCCTGGCACCAGTGAGCCCGAGTCATGACCTCTGATCATGAGCCATCTCCCTCTGTCGCACAGCAGATTCACTTTCAGAGCCACATGTTGACTTGATGTCCAGATAGTAGGATAGATATAATAAAAAAAGAGACAGGGAGAGAGAGATATGACCAAGTCGTTCACTGCTGTCAAAACAACATGAAGCATCGGCCCTGGGCAAAGCACCCTACCTGTTCGGTCACACTGCTCCTGACAGACCAAGAGAACCCCCGGAGTTATCAGACATGTTTTATTGGGATCCGTCAGTCACTGAGCGATCAACACCTTCCTGTAATGTGAAGGGATTTTAACACCAAAGGAGAGAGACCTTTCTAACAGAGCTTGCTTTTGCCCCCTTTTCTATTGAAATAATGCTCGTTCTGTTGAGATGATTGAACCTTTGTTACCAGCCGCCCACATTTACAATGGATTCAGAGCTGAATGATGATGTAACTGACTGATACTGCATAACCTGTCTATGAACAAATAAGTCTTTTAAGGTGGTCACATTTTCTTTTCAGTCTACTTGATAGAGTAAAGGCCCCGGTATACTTTAAACACCATCCAGCCAAAACTAAAATCTTTTTTTTAGTTTGTTTCAGCAGTTCACCAAAGCAAAATTGTTAGCTTTCGAGCTATCAATGGTCCGTGGCATTTACTCAATTGGTGAGTGTGATCTCTTTGATGTGCAATTTTTTTTCCCCTTGGAGAAACTGGAGAACATCTCATATCCAAAAACAACAACACTAGCAAAATGAATACATTGTAGAGTCAAGTAGCAGAGCTGGGCAGATGTATCCACACCTGTACGATCGCTTGTGAAGAGATTTCATCAACCCAGGCCCATTCTGATTACATACCCCTATTTACATTTCTGGAGAGAGCAAAATACATCCCAGGAGCTGCATTTTTTGCAGTTTGTGTTTTCATGAATCCACCAGAGGTCACTGTACATTTTTTCAGATCTCAAATTTTTCTCATGAGTGCAATTCGCACCTGCTGTTCTCACGTAAATCCACCAGGCTGCTGTCAACTGACTAACTGACCAATTCCCCACCCTCCCCCTTCCCAAAACCCAACCAATAGTGTTTTTTTTTTAAAAATCACAGATTGACCTGCCCATTCCCATCCCTAAAACTAACCGACATTGTTTTTAAAAGCAATCGAGAAAAAAAAAAGCCTTTTGCAGCAGCCTAATTTTTACAGCGTTTTCAGATTTTACCAAATTCACCCCGTTATTTGCTTGTTTATTTTATTTTTTAGCTTTTGTTTTTGTCTTACCTGCTTTCTGGAACCTTTATTCACTGGACTTGAACCCAATTGTCGTGGTTAATTCCACTCTGCATCTCAAGTCCGCCGACGTACATGTCGAGCTCCTGGACAAACTGGTAACAGTGAAAAAGCCATCCATAAGGAGGTAAGCGGTCAGCTGGCAAGTGAGAAAAGGAACAGCATCACACCGCCACATAGCATTCATTTTACAGATGAAATGCTGCCATATGTAGCTCTGGCTACATCATTTCCAGAAATGTTATAGGGCTACGTTTTCAGAATGAGCCTAGGTTGGATTTCAAAGACTCGACAAATGAGTTTGCGCACATCGTCGGCACTATTAATGTTTTATGAAACTGTTCTTCTCTTTTAGATGCCATTGTTGAATGGTAGTTATCAGCTGATAGATATGGGCCAATGGGGGCTCCAGATCCAGATCTGTTTTTACATTACTGTGACAGTTATGTTTAGGATTGGGGAAGGGGTAGACATTAATAAAATACAATTAATGGGAAATTTGATAAATAATACAAATCATTTTCTTGGTTAATTAGCGAAACTAATAGAGAAGACTCCAGATCCAGATCTGTTTTACATTACTGTGACGGTTGGGTTTAGGGTTTAGGGTTTAGGGTTTAGGGTTTGGGGCAGGGGTAGGGGTAGATGTTAATAAAATACAATTAATTGGAAATTTTATAAATAATATAAATAATTATCATGGTTAATCAGCTATACTAATAGAGAAGACTCCAGATCTGTTTTTACATGACGGTTAGGTTTAGGGTCAGGGTAGGGGTAGACGTTAATAAAATACAATTAATGAGAAAATTAAATAAATAATATAAATAATTATTGTTAACTTCTGGCCACAGACAAGTGTGACCTATAGCTGATTAACCATATGGATGGATGATAGCCTTCTGAGCCTACTAGTAGCCGCAGAAGGCCCATACTGGCCCATATCTATCAGCTGATAACGCCCATTCGATCGAGTGATAACATTCGAATCGGCTGGTTGAGTTGAGGTCATGCGAACAGTGTGACACATTTACAACCCTGCCAACTGCAGCACAAGGGTGTTGGAGTGTTCGAAAACAATATACCATTACTCAGCCTTGTCAAACTTCTTTTTCCCCTTAAATAAAAAATGAAAAAGAACTTTGTTTGAAGTATACTGGGGCTTAAATTCATGATCATAGGGTCATAGCTCAAGGCAAGTTGTTGCTCTCGGGCACTCGTTGAAATTAGGGTCCTAGGGTGAGAGTGGAGGTAATGAACCACTCAGTTGAAATTGTTGTCTGGTGGCCTCTTAAATCATCGCCAAACGTTCACCCTGCCTGTGATAATCATGGTTGTTTACTAGTCCAAGCATCTACTCTTTTTAACTGATAATACTATTGAGAAAGAGCTGATTTTGAACACTGTGTACTCACATCACAGATTTAGGCTAGTCATTTAAAACTCACTCAGCGTACAGTGCATTCTCTGAGCTTGAGAATCCTGAACACCAATATTTTGAAGGAATAGTTTGCACAGAGATGCAAATTACTCCATGATTCACTCACCCTCAAGCCATCCTCTGCGTATATGACTTTTTTCTATCACAGCTGGAGTAGTTTTAATTTTTATCCTGGCTCCTCCATGCTGTACAATGGTGTTGGGTTGTACCCATTTTTTTCAAGCTTCAAAAAGTGCATAAATCCATCATAAAAAAATGAGGGGGGGGGGTATGAGGTGGGGGTGATGTATAACCCAACAACATTATACAGCATGGAACATCTAAGATAACATTTAAAACTACTCTCAATGTATTTGTCTGTAGGAAAAAAAAGAACATGTACACCAAAGATGTCTCGAGGGTGTGTATTATTGATAATTTGCCTTTTTGGGTGAACTATTCCTTTAACAATTCATAAGAGCTAAATTGCTGTCTGACCATCTGAGATTTCACTTTTGGAGATGAATGCTAAAAGTATACAGCACACTGTGAGTGTATATTAACACCATCTGTTGTTTACTTTTGGCATCTGATAAAACATTTGGATGTGGGAATGTTTACGTGTGATGCAAGGCTTAAAATTTGGATAGAGATTGGTGCAACTGGAAATTTTGCCCTTGGGTAAAACAATTTTTTTTAAATTTAGCTTTTTTTTACCAACAATATGCTGCTTGCTTTGAAAGCTACTGCTATGTGATACATTTTTAAAATCTATTTTTAATTAAAAACAAATTGGGCCATTTTTTTGGATGGACTTTTTCTGGGTCAACGAGTGCCCAAAACTCCTTTGACGATGGTCAGATCACTGTAAGTCACAATCTTCAGTGCTTACTGTTGAAAGTAAATGCAACAGCAACAACATAGTTCAAAATAGTGCAATAATATATAAAATACAGTTGAAGTATTGCCATTTTAAAGTAAAATTGAACTAAATGATACATTTTTCTTCAGGTTGACATGTAAATTAACATTATAGAGGCTGTCAAGTGTGGCAGACTATAATATTTTAGTTTTGTGTTGAGATTTAGAAGGCTATTTCAGAGCTCAAATCTATCTTTTTTTCTTCTTCAAAGGAAATGTGAGGATCTGCCTACATTTGGTTTTAACAACAACACCATACCGGTGGAAAGGGGGTAGCTGAAACAAGCCAGCATTGGTTTTAAACTGACATTGACACACTAATAACATATTATTTGTTATTGGTCTCTAGGAACAGCGCATGCACCGTAAGTTTTGAGAATATGTTAGACATTAGCCCAGTGGGGAGGTTCATACTGTTAACTATTAACCAGCTGTCCATCAGTCTAAAGCAGTGGCTCGGTCAAGCAGGGTGATGCCAGAACACAGAGTTTTTGGGTAATACAGCCTCCCACATCAGTGTTTCTACCTTGATCACAAAACACAAAGGGTCTGTGTTGTTGTTTTATTTGTACTCTGTAAAGAAACGTAAAGCAGGGGAATTTTTACATAAGTTTGACCAAGCTATGGATTGTTTTATAGCTTCTTTTAGGCATGCCTTTGACTGTATGTTTGTGTAATAACTCCTTGTTCAACCCAGAGGGGCAAATTGCGCCATACCTGTAGCTCAGACGATGGGCAATCACAAACCGGTCTTCTAGAAGAATCACAGCCTTATCATACAGCAGGTTTCTTTTTAAAAAAACACTCAATGATTTAGTTTAGCATTGTGCTTATTTCCCGTCAGGGTTTGTGCGGTTTTGAGAAACTGAGCAGGGGGTAAAAATCACCCTAGAATGTATTAGGCCTTCTCAAGTTGGACTATCATACAAGTACACTGTTGTGTGATCAGACAGTATTAGATATCATATATGATGAGATACTGTACAAGAAGGTCAGGGTAATGATCCTGTCATTGTAACTTATTTTGATTTGTTTCCTAATTGTTTTAGGAATTGTACTTTTTTATTATTATTATTATTGATAAATTATGATGCTGGGTCCCATGTAACAGGAGGGTTAATGTGATTTACTGTTTTTTGAAGAATGAAATGTGTTTTATTTCTCACCGTCATTGCTTTGACAGCTGTTTGGGCCAAAGGGGGATGGTTTTATGTAAGCGTTTGCGTCATTGCAGGTCAGTACGACCCTGTATCAGCACATATTAATAAAAAATTACTAAAACCGAGCATTGGTCATTTCATTTCTTTGACAGGTCAAAAAGCACACACACTCACTGTAAAAATTAACATTCAGATGTGTTATCATTCTCCATCATTTTTTTTTTCTTTTTCTTTAATGGTTATGCAAATCCCTTCAATTAGAGAGACCATATTCTAAACCTTTTCACATTTTTGCTTTGCCTTGAGATCCATTTATTATGTCAGTCAAGGTTTCTTTCACAAAAACATATGCAATTAAGTTTTGAGTAAGTATTTTTCAACCTCTGCGACCTTTGAATTACACAAGCAGGCTTGGTGCTAGTGTGTAGTTTTGCTGCAGAGGGACTTTCAGGAATGTGCTTTTTAAACGTTTTCACCATAAATTATATGTTGGTTAATAGTTGTTATCATAGAAAAAAAAAAAAAAAAAAAAAAAATACATTCAAAAAGAAATAAGCGGTTGGTTTACTTCTTTTTATTTGCACTTAGACTCTGTTGTATGCTATTCTGGCTGACTGATGAATGATTAAAGGCGTACAATTAACATTGGATAAATGCATAGCTTACGTAGCTTTCAAGAGTTCACACTTTGCTGATAATTGATAATTAGCTTGTTTGGGATGCTGTTCTGGAAGAGAGCCCTGAGATTATGAGATCCTCGAGCCCTGGGTTCCCTCCTGTTTGCAGGGCAAGAGGGGAGAGGGGAGCTCAGGTAGATCTCAAACCCAGGTAGAACTCCCCCCGGCTTATTTCTGGCTAATGACGGATGGCTGAGGAGAGGTGTACTTGCTAGGAGCTTGGCTATGGTTTCAATTTGGTATGTTCAGTTTACTTAGATTATGTTTTTTGACTGTGAGAGGAAACCAGAGAACCCGAGGATAACCCACACGAGGACGGGGAGAACGAGCAAACTCTGTTCAGAAATGTCAACTGGTTTAGTAGGGATTTTAACCAGAGACATTTTTGCTGTGAGGCAACAGTGCTAATCACTGGGCCACCATGTTGCCCATCTGAAAAGGAGGGGAAGTAGGGGTGGGTAGGGGGGATTTTTCAAGACGAAGATATTGAGATCCGAAAACTCTGGTTATTTATAGTTAGATTGGAGAATCAATCAGAAGCTGATGCGGCAGCTGAGAACAATCATAAGCACATTATCCTCTCGAAATTAGTTTATAATTAAACTTAACCTAGTCAAGTCTTGACCATTTTACTATGGCCCAATCCCAATTCTACCCATTAGTCCTTACCCTTACCCCTAACCCTCATTTTGCGCATTCACATCAAGGGGTAGGGGTGTCCCAATAATTGTCTTTAGCTTGAAGGCATAGGGCTAAGGGGAAGGGGTGAATAGCCCTTAGAATGAAGATTTTTCAGGACCACACTCGTAACCAAGGTGTAAGAAAATTTCCCAGAATACACCAGCCAGCAGTATTGCTGAACCCGGAAGTAAAGAGATCCACAATTTTTTTTTTTTTTTTTTTTTGTGGCATTATTACGAATCTTTACAACAAACAAACATGTTTTAATATATTCATAACCGTTTTCGTATTTTACCGTCATGCTTTAAAAAAAAAAACACTAAAATAAAATCTGCTGAATTTCGCATTTCTATAATCCATAATAATAACTCCTGTATAGCAGTCCCACAACATTCTGACACTCGATGACACTCGAATACCCTGTCAGAAAAGTCTAGTGGCTAGGAGTGAGCTTTTTATAGTGTCTGCTGTAAAGTTAGTGTTGTTTTCGTGTGTTTACATAGATGAATATGGCGACAGTGTAAATGCGCAGTACAGCTACGATCTTATTGCCACATTAGATGGTTATGATAACATAATATATGCCTACAGTGATTTCCTGAAAATAAATACCAAAAATTAAAGCAACTGGAATATCTACAGAAGTCACGATTGTCTGATCTCACATGAAGCAAGAGATCGTGATGACATATGATGACATGTGCAGGTGCTGTAATGCTGTCCCAATTATTAGGGGTAAATTTTGAATCCCTTTCTCTTCACACTTGGTTTTAAGGGGGAAGGGGAAGGAGTAGGGGTACAAAAATAGAATTGGGATTGGGCCTATGTCATATCACTCCACCAAATGATATTAGAAATATCCAAGGTGATTACATCTTACAACACCAGTAGGTCCAACACCTACAAAGAAGCCAAACAAAGAACTTGTATTAAACATAAATCACTTGAATTATTTGAAATAAATAAAAAAATATATATATTCCGCAAAAAAAAAGTATACTATAAAATTACCTTTTTATGCAAAAAGCACATATTTTTCTTCTCTCACTCATTCAATTCAAACTGCAAATAGTTTAACCTAGGCTCATCAAAATGTACCACTAAATACATTTTGGAGAGCGCCAAATTCGTCCAAGGAGGTACGCAAATTCAACAGAGACTGCTGTGTATGCTTTTTGAGATCTCAAATTTCTCTCCTGAGTGCCATATGCGCCTGCTGTTTTCAAGTAAACCAGAGGCCCCACGCACCATGATTTTTTTTACCACGTTTTCAGATTTTACCATATTCATACTCTTCTATTTACTTGTTTATTTTAATTTTTGGCTTCTGTTTTTCATTTTTCTGGAACCATTCTTCGTCTGACTTAAACCTGTTGTCATGGTAAACTCCTCTCTGTGTCTCAAGTCTGCCGATGTACATGGCGAGCTACAGGACAAACTGGTAACAGTGAAAAAGCCGTCCATTTAGAAGTAAGTGGTCAGCTGGTAAGCACAAAAAGGAACGGCGTCATACCGCCCCTAGCATTTGTTTTAAAAGCGAAATGCAGCCATACCTACTTCTGGCTACTTAATTCGCAATGTCCAGAAATATATATAGGGCAATGTTTTCAGAATCATTCAATGTTGAAAATTTTCATTGTTTACATGAAAAATTTAAGTTTTTGTATACATGTAAAATGGTACACCTGCTAATGCAATGTTAAAATTGTTTACATTTTACATTTTCAACAGTGTTTTTTGTTTTTGTTTTACTGCAGTAGGTAGACATAGTAATGTCACATAGTGGCCACTCGTTACCTATGAGCAGCAATTTACCACATTTTTACAGATTTGATTATGAATAGTGACAGAAAAATATCGGCTAATAAAAAATTTTACAATTACATTTATGTCCATTGTAAAAAACAATGCACCTTGCATATACCCTAACAGCACTTCCATGTTGTCAGCACACACAGTTGATATCAATCCATTGATACTAACATGCTACGCCATAATTTTAATTTTAAAACACATACATTTTGCTACATTTACGCCTGGCATTCACACTATGGCTTTTTGACCAAAAAAAAATTTTGAAAATCCTGAAGACTGATTAAGTTTGGAAAAGCTGCTATTGTGTTTCAGAAGGACTGATTTTTATTTTTTTTTAAATGTAGGTTTGTTTGTCCAAAATCACTCTATGACGGGGGTTGGATTGGTTATTTGGTTATTAGCAATTAGCTGGATTTGGTTATTGACTATTTGACTGATCCAGGATCATTTCGTTCTTCAAAACTGATCCGAGAGTTGTCATAGCAACAGTTCTGGTAGCTCAAACCTGTAAGAGCAGGCTCACTTCTTATAAACAGGATTAGATCGGGTCATTTCAAGCAAAGATAATACTGAAAGTATGTACCAAATGCTGATTTTTCTTACAGTAGTTATATACACTTGGGAAAATAGTAAATATATATTTTTAACTATATATATATATATATATATATATATATATATATATATATATATATATATATATATATATATATATATATATATAGTTAAAAAATATATTTACTATTTTCCCAAGTGTATATAACTACTGTAAGAAAAATCAGCATATATATATATATATATATATATATATATATATATATATATATATATATATATATATATATATATATATATATATATATTTAAAGTAAAAAAAAAAAAAAAAATATATATATATATATATATATATATATATATATATATATATATATATATATATATATATATATATATATATATATATATATATAAATATATATATATTAATTAACAAAACCTATGCAATCTGCACTCCGAAATAAAAGTAAAAAGACTGCCACCTGGTGGTTCAAAGAGAAAATTTATTGATATGAAATTTTTAGATCGCTTTACTACAATTGATAGACATGCACAATACAGTATGTGACTTTTTTTTAAAGGAATAATTCATTTATGCAGTCATGAACATGTCTTGACAGTTAATATGACGGTGATTTGATGCTTCACAAAAGTTGCAGACGCCTTTACCAATATCAAAATGCTTTTGACACCGATTAAGAAACTGGCTACAATAATACTACTATGGTTACTATAATAAAGAAAATCCACTCTAACTGTAAAACTAAATAAATTGTTAAATACTCTTGACACAGTTTACTACGAATTTTATGTAATTTAGCTCACAAGGATAATTGAATATTAATCATATGATGTCATTACGCTGCTGTGTTGTCAGCCAATCCTTGCATTGCTGATCATGATTTCGAGGATCGATAGATCTGCCCTTTACAACACACGCAGTGATCTCAGATTAGTTTATCCAGACATTTTAATATGATTCACGAACTTGTTTGTAGAACCAAATTAGCCAGAGATCAGTTATCAAGATGAACAGATGCAGGATCTGCCAAATCATCTTAGATCATTTAAGTGAGGTACGAAGAACGGACCCCTGGTCACAATTGATTATTGTTTGTTAATTCCTCAACCCCAACTCCCCTCATATGACACAACCAATAGAATGCTACTATAGACACCAATTATATGTGCAAATGTGTGCATGCCAACAAAACAAAATTAAGTATCATGGGTTTTATTATGTTCAGTGTAAATAGAAATCCACCAGAGGCTTCACTGACTGGCTGACTGACTGACCAACCAACCAATCAACCAACCGATACCCACACCCTCCCCCTTCCCTAAACCCAACCGATAGTGTTTACAAAAACAATACAGAAAAAAAAGCCCTCGTCTGATTTTTACCATGTTTTTTTAGATCTTACCACATTCTCACATTGTTATTTACATGTTTGTTTTATTTTTTTGGGAGTTTGTCTTACCTGCTTTCTGGAACTGTTCTTCACTGCACTCAAACCTCCTCGCAATGGTCAACTCCTCTCTGTCGCTCAAGTCTACCAACGTACGCTGTGATAAACTGGTAACAGCGGGAAAGCCGTCCATACAGAGGTAAGCAGTCAGCAGCTAGCATGAAAAAAAAACAGCGTCATACCGCCCCATAGCATTGTTTTAAAGACAAAATGCAGCCATACGTACTTCTGGCTACATAATTCTTGAATGAACATTTTCAGAATGAGCCTATGTTGGCTGGGGAAGAAGCATCTGATTCATTTGATTCATCGATGCGTGTAATTCCTAAATAAGTGTATGACTCTAACAGAAATGTGATGTACAGTATAACAATTAACAACATTTTTTAGATATTATAGAAATATAGATATTTCTATATAATATGCATTTTTTTAAGGCTTGTTTAATAGATAACTTGGTCATTGACAATATTTATTTCTATTTATTATACAAATGTATGTTTGAAATCTCAAATGTATAAACCTGAATAGAGGTGATATGAAAAACATACAGACAATGGTTCATGGGTATAGAGATGCTCTCAACAATGGCAAACCAATGAAGTTTGGAAATAACAAACCATCAATTCAATGTTTATTTCTATAGCGCTTTTACAATGTAGATTGTGTCAAAGCAGCTTAACATAGAAGTTCTAGTAAATTGAAACGGTCAGTTCAGTTTTCAGAGTTGAATTTCAGTTCAGTTCAGTTTAGTTCAGTTCAGTGTGGTTTAGTTTTCACTGCTGAAAATCCAAACACTGAAGAGCAAATCCACCAATGTGCAGCTCCACAAGTTCTAAACCAAGCAAGCCAGTGTCATCATTTACTAAATAATGTAATTTTTTATAGTTTTACATGCACTAAGAGTCTAGTTCAAAACAAAAATTCTCAAAAATTCACTAGAGCTGAAACATTGAAGTCTTCAATCGTAAGAAGATTTTTTTTTTAATATATAGTAAACCGGTAGCCACTGACTTCCATAGTATTTTTTTCCCACATTCTTCAAAATATATATTTTATGTGTGTAAATTTTTAGTAAATGTGTCTGACTGGATTCTAACTAAAATCATGTTTAATAAACACATATTCCAGATGTTTCTGTCATTGACTATGGCCCCTTGAGTTTAGCAATAAAAATAGTGTCTTAGGTGTTGATATGTACATGTGATTGCATGGTAATGTGCTGGTAGCTCATAGCTGTGACATCACACGCTTTCACAGTATGTGTAAATTAACTGTGTGTTTACATTGGACTCATAGTAAAAGAGCAAGGAACATGGGGGTTTTCATAATGTGACCTTTGAATTTTGCTTAGAAGATAATAAGACGCCATTTTACAAGAAAGTACTATACTATAAATACTATAGTCAGAATGAGTGAACAGTTTGTTTGTTGCATTTTATTTTGATTATTTGCGAAATTTACTAGCAATTCTGCTGCGGTGTCCACTAATAAAGAAGGCAATCAGCCAAAAGAGAGTGAGGGAGAGAGAAAGAGTGAATATACTAATTGATGTAGAAACAACATAAAGATATATTTTATATATGTGTTTAATCATTAATTCATTCATTTTCCTTCTGACTCCCTTTATTCATCAAGGGTCACCACAGTGGAGTGAACCACCAACGTATCCAGCATATGTTTTACACAGCGGATGCCCTTTCAGCTGCAACCCAGTACTGGGAAACATCCATACACATTCATACACTATGGCCAATTCAGTTTATTCAATTCACCTACACCGCATGTCTTTGGACTGTTGGGGAAACCAGAGGACCCAAAGGAAACCCACGGGGAAAACATGCAAACCCCACACAGAAATGCAAACTGACCCAGCCAGGCTTCGAACTAGTGATTTTCTTGCTGTGAGGTGACAGTGCTAACCACTGAGCCACCATTATATATTGTAATATTTGGATGAATATTACAAATTCTTTTATTAATTTAACAGTCATTATCATCGTTGCATTGTTAGTCATGATTTCGAGGATTGATAGATCAGTCCTTCACAACACAGGCAGCAATCTCAGATCAGTTCATCCAGACATTTTAATCTGATTCGCAAACTTGTTTGAAGAACCACATTAGCCAGAGATCAGTTATCAAGATTAAAAGATCCAGGATCTGTCAAATCATGTTAGATCTTTTAAGCGAGGTACTAAGAACGGACCCCTGGTCACAATTGAATATTGTTTGTCAATTCATCAACCCCCCTCATATGACACAACCAATATAATGCTAGTATAGACACCAATTATATGTGCAAATATGTGCATGCCAACAAAACAAAATTAAGTATCATGGGTTTTAGGCTGTATAGTGTGAACGGAAATCCACCAGAGGCTGCTATTCACTGACTGACCAACCAACCAACCGATACCCACACCCTCCCCCTTCCCTAAACCCAACCGATAGTGTTTTAAAAAGCACAGATTGACCAGCTTTTTGTTATGTTAGGGATAAAAACATCCACTAAATTAGACTGTAAAAACGCAGCAGATAAATATTTTATTTTATTTTTTTTTTTTTTTTGCATAAATCTATCAATCAACCTCAGTCCTGATCCTGTAAAAATTACAGGATTTTAACTTTTTAATTACCAAAATTATAAATGATGTCACTAATTTATGCTGGTGGATAAATGCACAGTCCTTGTTTATTTTGCTGAGCTGAGCTGAGCTGAGATGCATGTTTTGATTTTCTCAGACACATCAAGGTAAGTGCACAAAGGTCACTCTCACAGACTCACATACACACACTTTAATTTGCTGTTGTACTTCATATAAAATCCAAAAACTAAACTTAGTTTTTTAAAAAATACAAATTTTACCACTTACCAGCAGGGAAAACCAGCAACAATCAAAAATGCATGATTATATAGTGTCATGGTTTTGTAATAAAAAAATGTGGTTATTATGGAAGTAAATGGGGCAAAAACAGCCACCAACAGTAAATTAGTAAGAAACTGTGAAAATCTTATGCTGCACGAAAACAATGCTTCAAAGACAATGTTGTTACCAATCTTTCACATGTCCAAGACCATGATCAAACGTAAAAAAAGCCAGTCCACAATCAATTTTTACATTGAAAATATGTAATTTTGTGTTTTTTTCATTCATCAATTACAAATTTGGCTATTAAGGAGTTAAATTTAACTATTTTGTCGTTTTGATCAAGACTGAGGTAGATTAGCAAATTTATGCAGCAAAAAATGAAATAAATTATAACCTGACGCATTTTTACAGCAGTTTAATTTAGTGGCTGTTTTCATCCCTCACATAACAAAACGGTAGTAAATTTGCCCAGAGTGAGGTTCCAAAAAAATCAAAGCATTCTTCCAAAATATGAGTCAAAATAAGATTTGTCCCAAAAATAATTCTGCTAACTGAAACACAGAAAATGTTATGGCCAAATTAAGACTTAAAATCACCCCACAGCGGATGAAAACATCCCCAACAGTACATAAGGGTTAAACCTATACTAAACACATAATACGTATTACATTTTATAGTATGTTTGATGATGTTTCTAACTCAATTCAGACTGAATTACTGCTATTTACTTACATATATATGCAATGTCCACTGCTGTGTGTTATCTTGTTTCATAATTAAAACGCACTGCAAAATCTGTATAAATAGCTAGAACTAAATGTTCTAATTGCTTAACTATTAAGTATTTTAATTAATTAGAATAGTTTCAACTATTTATGAGATCATGTGCAGAATAGGATACACTATAAACCACAATCCATTAAGAGGGCTATTCATACGAGGGTAAGTATTTTCATGTATTGAGTGCCAGTTTATTTTCAACAAACAGTAGGGATTTTCTGAACTATTTCATCAGCAGTTAATGATAGAATTTAAGGAATTTGAGTACCTCTCAAACTACATTACCGTATAATAAATACCCTAGCAAAAGTCTTTATGCTGTGTTACTTTTCTCCACTTCCGGATATGTGTAACACATTAAACTAACAAACAACTTTTATAGTCTGACACCCAGCAGGACGATGTTTACTTTGCATCCGAATACATTCCTCGTTGGAAATGAATATAACTCTCGAAGCGCTAAAGCAGTAGTTGATTTGCTGATACCAGCGCCAGCGGGTCATCCTATTTCACAGAATCGCTACATTTAACCTCGTTGGCGTCCCAAAAGGAGATGAGAATGAACCAGCCAAGCAGCCTCTATTCACTTGCACATGCTCCTCTGAACTGTGGAGAAGAAGCATCGCAGTTCTTTTGTGCTTCTCCTGAAAACTGCCCTGAAATCATGCGAAAAAGAGGCAGTGTAAAAGGAAAGTGCTTTTACATGCCTCCAACACCCACTTGGGCTGCATTATAAGTGCTCCAGCTAGCACACCAACACACAACTAAATACAGGCGCATCTCACAATTACAGTATCATGGACAAGTTATTTAGTTTTTGCAATTAAATTGAAAATAAAGCAAACTTTTTTCGTATTCTAGATTAATGTAACGGAATCAGCTTAATTTATGAATATTAATGATTAATAATAACAAGTCATTATTAGTTATGAATATTCAGAATTAACTTATAGTTAATTCAACAAAATAAATATAACAATGACTTTGCCCGCTCGTCTGAGCGAACTCTATAAATATTATGAAAATATAAAAATTTATTTAGAAATAAAATTTTAACTATTTGTCACACCCTCCGCTCGTTACTGCTCACCCAATCACCCCTCTCCCTCACAAACCACCTCTCTCGAATCCCACGAACCATCGCCAGCCTTCTAATCACCTGCACCTGTTCCCCATCATCAAGGACACTACAAAGACCCATCTCATTCTTCTAGTTGTCGGCCGGTATTGAAGTCGGATGGTTGTCCTCACCTTCGCTCATTTGTCTTCACCTCTTCTTCCATGAATGTTCCTTATGTGCCTTCAGATCCTTCACACTGATCAAGGGAATACTCTCATATGGTGTGTACTAGAAGATCTGCCATTTACCTGATGAACTGTGTGTCTGTATAATAACCTGCTGACGTTCCCAAGAACGAACTATCTGTAAGATTGTTAACATCAGATGTTTATACTACAAGGTGTTGAAGATTGCTAACAGCTCTGACATCACTCTTCCACTTCCTCACTTTGATTAAGTGACTTGTTTTGAATAAAACTGACAAAAGATAACCACCTTTGTCTGTCTTGTCTACCAGCGTGACACTTGTGACGTAAATTAATAGTTTAGAAGTTTTATCAAACTTTAATAAGCTGTAGCAAGGATCTTTACCGTTAAAGTGACCTTTTCTGTCAGGCAAAACAAAGACAATCCAACATGGTTATATCCTGGGCTTTATTAAGGAGATTTATGGACTAGTTTAACTTATAACAAACAAAAGTAAAAAAACATAACAAAAAAAACAACAGAAAAGTTGTGGAAAATAGAGGGTTTAGATAAAATAAGGCAAATCTAACTCAGTCCTACACAACTACTAAGAAACATCAAGACTATAAAAAAACACCTTTTTGACAAAGGGGCACAGCATAAACGCACAACTAAATACCTGTATTAAGCTGGTCTGTCTCTCTTCCTGTGATCTTTCTCTGATGCTTGGAAGATGAAGTTATTTAAGAAGTCCTTTCTCGTTTGCATGGAGTTTGCGATGCAGATCGGTGGATACGTGAGATGCAAACTTTAAACTGTTTAATTTGCCTGAAAATAAGAAACGTGGACTATAGGTCAAGTCACATCCATTCTAAGCTGACTGACCAATGGTTTCAAGGAAAAGTTTGAGTGGGTGATTTGCTTTGTCTCCGGGCCACTCATAGGTATAATAAGGATCCACCTAAAGAGATGAAGGGACATTAGCTCAGAGCATTAAAGAATGTAAGCCGTATAAGTTATGATCATGCACTCTTCATCATGTGTTGTAAAACAGCAGGGGAAATGTAACAGTACTAAACACAACACTCTAAACACACATTAAATGGCATCTACACATTTCTATACTATATGACACAAAAAGGGGTCTTTTTCTATAGGGCAGAGTATATGTCATTACATCCGAAATAAAAGTTTGCAATTACATATTTCATATGTACTGTGTATACTTACATATACAACTATACATATACAAATACTGTACTTGCAATAGACAAAGAAACACTTACATTTCTAAATATTATCTTAGATGTAACTACAAGGTAATTACAATGTGATGACATAATAATTGCACACAAGATAAAAGTTTGTAATTACATATTACATCTCAGATGTAATTACAATGCTAAAACATTGTAATTACAATGTCATTACATTCAAATTAAAGTTTGTAATTACACATGTACTGTGTATATTTACATATAAATACACAAATACTCTACTTGAAATAAACAAAGATACGGATGTTTATAAATATTGTCTTGGATGTATTTACAATTTATTAGCAGTATAATTGCAATGTAATGACATAGTAATTACAATGTAATGACAGTTATTGCACACAAGATAAAAGTTTGTAATTATATGTGTACTGTGTATATTTAGGTAAACAACTATATATAACTAAATACTGTACAAAGAATATACAAAGAAATATTTACATTTACATATATTATCTTGGATGTAGCTAAAATGCAATCACAATGTAATGACATAGTTAGTACAATGTAACAACATAGTAAAAACATCCAAGGTAAAAGTTTGTAATTACATATTAAATATGTACTGTGTATATTTTTGTATAGAACTATAAATAGCCAGATGTTGTACTTTAAATAGAAAAAGAAACATTTACATTTCTACATTTTAGCTTTGATGAAACTACAATGCAATTACAGTGTAAGGACTTAGTAATTACAATGTAATGACACAGTAACTGCAGACAAGATAAAAGTTCGTACTTACATATTACATCTATAACAATGTAATTACAATGTCATAACATGCAAAATAAAAGTTTATTATATATGTACTGTGTATTTGCACATATAAATACACAAATACTGTACTTGAAATATACAAATAAACATTTATAAATATTGTCTTGGATGTATTTACAATGTAATAGCAATGCAATTAAATTGTAATGACATAGTAGTTGCACACAAGATAAAAGTGTGTAATTACATGTGTACTGTCCATATTTAGGTATACAACTATTAATATACAAACACTGTACATGCAATATACTGTACAAAGAAACGTTTACATTCATGTAACTACAATGTAATTACAATGTAATGACATAGTACTTACACTGTAGTGGCATAGTAATTGCATCCAAGTTTGTAACCAAATACTGTACATGCAACAGACAAATAAATATTTACATTTATGAATATTGTCTTGAATGTAACTAAAATGTAAATACAATGTAATGACATAGTAATTGCACACAAGATAAAAGTTTATAACAATGTAATTACAATGTCATTATATCCAAAATAAAAGTTTGTTGTTGCATTATGAGCAATGCATCTATTAAGCAATACTTAACATTTCTTAATGCTTCTGAAAAGATGTTGGATACATGGTTTTGAGTGATTTGGGGTCCAAGAAAATCAATAATCACTGTTTTAATGAACCCGCAGATGTGAGTAGCATTGGTTATTGTTGGGATAGGGGTAAGTGAAGAGTTAAACATCGTTAATAAAACATTAGATAATGTTGGCATAGCATATACTTTACAATAAAGTTCTTAATTTAATTAACAAATGTTTTGTTAATGATAAATCATGTTAGTAAAGAGATAATAAACATGAATAACAGTTGAAGCTGATATGCACTCCAATAGAGGGTCAATTTAGAACTCCTTTGTTCCTGACATTGATCAGTGACTATTAACTAACATTATAAGTTTTCATGAACAATGATTCAGTATTGCTGAATAAATGTGTTGTTCAATATTAGGTCAAGTTATCTACTCCATTAATAAATGCATTAGTGTATTGAGTAAGTAATCATTAACTAATTAAGTTGTTCATGTAAAGAGATGCATTAGAATATGTGTAAATCAGCATTAATGAATATTAAGTAATACCGAACTAAATTGTTGTTCACTGTTCAATCATGTTTACTAATGCATTAATTAACACATAAATAAACTCAATTAAAATCATCTTTTTCTTTTTAAAGTGCTTTTGCAATGTAGATTGTGTCAAAGCAGCTTAACACAGAAAATTATAATGAATTGAAACAGTGTCAGTTCGGTTTTCAGAGTTTAAGTTCAGTTTAGTTAAATGCAATGTGGTTTAATTTCACTGCTGAGAGTGCAACCACTGAAGAGCAAATCCATCGATGCACAGCTCCACAAGTTCCGAACCAAGCTAGCCAGTGGTGACAGTGTCGAGGAATAAACCTCACCAATTAGCGAAAGTGAAGGAAAAAAACCTTGTGAGAAACCAGGCTCAGCTGGGCACGACCATTTTTCCTATGGCCAAACGTCTTGTGCAGAGCTTCCATCTAGGCGTTGGAGCCTGGAGAACCCTGGATGTCCATCACGAAGAAGCTGCAGGTGGGAGAGGTCACTGGCTGGTGTACAGGCTTGCCCTTGAAGATCAATGCGAGGACTCGTCTGTCACTGGGGTCTTACAGGGATCAGTCTCATGCTCTCCACTCTTCCATGACCACCACAGCAGCTGCTTAGGATACAGCCTGGTCCAGGATTATGGAAACCTCAGGAATAATAAAAAAAGACTAACATAAGTGCAGATGCCGTTCAAATTATAATGTCTTTTGGGAAGTGTTCCCGCTCTGGCTGCCCTAAATAATGCAGACTAACAATCCTTTAGAGGATTTGGATTTCAAAAGCATTTTTGTGTTTTATGTGTATGCTAATGCAAAGAGATGTGTCTTTAATCTAGTTTTAACAGACAGAGTGTCTGCTTCCCGAACTGTGCTACGAAGGCTGTTCCAGAGTTTAGGTGCCAGATATGAGAAAGATCTACCATCTACAGTTGATGTTGATATTCTGGGAATAATCAATTGTCCAGAATTAATTGTGCGTAGTGGACGCGAGGGACTATAATCAGTGGAGGAAAGAGTACTGAAAAATCATACTAAAGTAAAAGTACCATTACTTGCTTAAAAATGAAGTGCAAGTAGAGTAACAGTATCTGTTGTAAATATTACTCAAAGTACAAGTAAAAAGTAGAGCTTTCAAAAGTACTCGAGAGTAGTGAGTAGTGAGTATTACACTTTTAAAAACTGATTTACATCTAATTTGTGGATGTGTGTAAACGTAACATTCTGTAGTGCATTTAGTTATTGCCCAGCAGGCATACAACATCATAAGATGCTAATATTAGGTTAGATATAGGTTGTGATGTATGGTGACCAAAATTCAAGTCTAGCAAGCATCTAAGGACAATGTTATTTTGATGTCCAATAACAGTCAAATGACATTGAATTTTGGTTGACTTTAGGTTCCAAAGTCCAACGTCAACCAACATCTTAAACCAACATCATATTGACGTCAAAATTCTGACATTTATTCGTCAGATATGACAACCAAAATTAAATGTCTGATAGACGTCATAGTGGTAACATCAACACAACTACAAGCTGTAACATGATTAGACGTTGATATTTGGTTGATTGTAGGTTGGACTTGACATAGGCCTGACATTGGGTTCTGACGTCAACCTGATTTTCATTTCCAAACAAAATGCAATGTCCCCACGACGTTGGGATACAACTTCAATCTGACGTTATGTTATAGTCTTGTGCCTGCTGGGTGTTTAAGGTGTGGCGAGTATACTGATGCAATGTCGCCATGGTCCCAAATTCTTCCCAGCTGCCTTCTCATCACAGCAGATCAACCACAGCTGGAAGTCAACAAGGGACACAGATATAAGCAGCGTCTGAACAACCAAGCGTGAGCTTCATTTCTCCGAATGACTCCAGCGCTAACCTCTGTGTCTCTCTCTTTCTCCCAGCGGACTCAAGCAGCTAACCTGTTAAACCACCGCCCAGCCCAGCACGGCCCCACTCTCTATCCCCGGAGCACCTGCACGCTTCCCGGCCAGAAGAGCACCTTCATACCCCTATTCACCTTACACTCTACTTGTAAATAAATCACCCTCCAGGAAAAAGTCTGTACCACAACCCTCTGTGTGAATGTTTTCCCTCTACCTCGCCACAAAGGCTATATGGGTCATTATACAGTAAACATCTTCTCATCAGTGACAAACTGGATCATTGCGTGTAAAGATTTTGGACATTGTCTTGGACAATTTTATTGGTTCCAAACATTTATTCATTCATTTTCTTTTCAGCTTAGTCCCTTTTTCAATCTAGGGTCGCCACAGCGCAATGAACCGCCAACTTATCCAGCATATGTTTCACGCAGCGGATGCCATCTCTGCTGCAACCCATCACTTAGGAACACCCATACACACTCATACACTACGGACAATTTAACTTATTTTAATTTATCTATAGCGCATGTCTTTGGACTTGTGGGGGAAACCAGAGCGCCCGGAGGAAACCCACACCAACATGGGGAGAACATGCAAAATCCACACAGAATTGCCAACTGACCCAGCCGGGGCTCAAACCAGCAAATTTCTTGCTGTGAGGTGATCCTGCTACCCACTGCGCCACCATGACACTCTGCTTCCAAACAGTTTGCTGCAATTATAAATCGCCCATGTCTTGCGGTAGTTCAGTATGATGCGATTTACCTTCTATGTGTGATTTGATTGGACAGGAATTACAGGACTGATTTTTCTATTGATTTTTCTATCTGATTTGACTGCATGTTGAAGAAAAGTAGTGAAGTAAAAGTACTGCACTAAAAATACTGCACTAAAAATGTACTCAATGGAAAGTGAAAATGCACACTTTTAAAACTAAGTAAATTACTATTTCTGAGAAAAACTACTCAATTACAGTAATTTGAGTATTGTAATTAGTTACTTTACACCACTGGCTATAATACACCAGGAGCTCCCTAAAATACTGAGTAGCTAAGCGTTTCAGGGCTTTGTAGGTAGTCAACAAAATTTTTACATTTATACAATATTTAATAGGGAGCCAATGCAATGATGAAATAACTCAAATAATATGATCATATTACTTTGTCCTAGAAAGCACTCTAGCAGCTGCATTTTGAACCAGCTGAAGTTTGTTAATTCGGCCAATCGGGCTACCGCATAGTATCGCATCACAATAGTCTAACCGAAAGGTCATATCATTTAGTTAGCATTAACAAAGGTTAACTAATGGTTAAAAGATGTGTTATTCATTATTCAATCATGTTAACTAATACATTAACAAGGATTAACGAATGCAATCTTATTGCAAAGTGTTACCATATTGACCATAAATGCTGTTTATTTTGCTTGCAATTGGGATAAAGTAAACATCTATAGAATATACAAAAGATAGGTTTGTTCATAATATTGTCTTTTTTTTCAGATGCCTCTATGTCTGTTTTGTGTATATTGGCTTATTTGAACACTTGTGAGGGTTTAAAGGGGTTGTGCAGGAAAGCTTTGACATATTTTGTGGACTAGCAGAGAAGAAATAAGGGATATATTAAAAAATTTGAAGAATGAGAGAGCGTTTCAGCTCACCATGCAATTGCAGATCCTGTTATGCAGCACAATATGAAGAGGCACGAGGTGAGCAGAGCACGGTAAATTAATGAAACTAATGGCTTTCACTTTGGCACTGCTGTCTTTTGTCTGAGTCTCGATTTGCAGATAAAAACAGCACACAGAGACGTCCATTTAAAACACCTATGAAAGACGCTGTCAGTTAGTCGTTTTTAAACGTAAGGTTTACGCAAGAGGTTATTCGAGGATTTGTTTTAGAGTATTTTGTATTGTGTTTTTGATTTTTTTTTTTAGTCTGTTGTTAGATCTCCTCCTTTGGATTGAGGTTTGAGAGCATTTTCATTTATCTTATTCTCATTCTGTGTTGCAAACCAAAGCCCGATTTGCTAAAGGTTTGGATCTATTAATATACTGCAAAATAGCATGTACTGTCAGATTTGGAGAGTTAATGAATATGTAATTCAGGGCGCACCTTTATACACGTGCAAAATACTGGGCTGTGTCAAAGTAAATGGATTAAATTGTGCCCACAAAGTGATTTCGCAGGCTTGAAAGTAATTTCAGAAGCGGTAACCGCATGTGCAAATGAATGTGAGTGAATGGCATGTATTAATCTGATTCTCCTGGTACGTCGTACTGCTATTTTAGCAAAATAGAGATTTGGAGAGCAGATAATTGAGCACATACGGCTCTGCTCTACCACCGACACATTCGCGTGATAAGAAATTATTTCCTGAGCTTTTTGATTAGTGCATTAGTGTTGAATTGCAATCAATGGAATTCTTTTCAGTGCAGATCCATGGTGCAGAGACTTTAACATTTACAAATAATTAATGCAGGCCTTTATTGGTTATAAAAGCCATATAAATCATCAAAGATGACATTCCTGGTATTTAGCGAGCACCGTCAGTAAAAGCAGAAACACAAAGCCGCACACAAAGCCTTACAGTAAATATGTAACTGAAATGTAGCTATTTACACATGTATTTGCTTCATGAAAAGGAAGTACTACTTTATTAAGATTGCTTTTACCAAATTATTGTAGGCAGCTTACGTGTAAATTGAATGTAATTTTTGTTTTTGACATATTGCATATGGGTGACGCACGAGACTCAGATGGACGACTAGAAGTGATTCTTCTACATAGCTATCAGCACATCAAAATGTTTCTGTTTAATGTTGTTTATAATAGTTTAAACCAGCCAAAAAAAGAAATGCCGAACTGCTTTTATAGACTTCCAAAGGTTTTTGCTTACAAGGGATAATAAACCTTCGCTCAATACATCCATTTGTAAAAACTTTTTTGAATGCGATAATTTGTTTGACAGCACCAATAAAGATTATAGATAGGTCTATCCATGTGTATAAATATGTTATTGTGTTATATAAAAATCAGATGCAAGCAGCACCACACTTATACAAAATCCAGGAGACTATAAATAACGTGCCCTTTCATGTAATCGCTGTAATGAAATCTCAGTATTATTTTGCAACAATCCATGTCTTTACTGGCGTTTTGGCAGAATAAACAACCATAATGTTAGCATTCGTATGTGCAGCAGCGGTTACTGTTTGTTGATGGTAAATTCAAAAAAAGAAATGCAACTCTTGTGACAAAACTAGACGGTTATTATTGTGGAGCACTTGTTCCCCCTTACAAAAATAAATAAATAAATGTAGGCTATGCGTCTACGCTTTTGTATGCTTTCATCTGTTATTTTGTGATGTCTGGAAGATATCCATGTGGGGAAAAACTATAGAAATTTATAACAAACATGTGCTTGAAGCACGTAGTGAAGTGTAAAATGTGTAAAGCTCATTGTTCATGAATGCTACTGTATTCTGTAGCATAGTAAACTGATAAAGTGTAATAAATAATGTAACGCCAATGTAAACTGGTGCATTTTGATGGTGTATACTTCAATGTTCTGAAAACGTAGCCCTATATACATTTCTGGAGACCGCAAATGATGTAGCTTCATTTTTAAAACAAGCGCTATGATGGGGTATGACGCCATTCCATTTCGCTCTTACCAGCTGACTGCTTACCTGCGTATAGACGGCTTTCCAGCTGTAACCAGCTTGTCCTGTTAGCTCGCCATGTACATCGGTGGACTTAAGACGGAGGAGTTGACTGCAAATTATGTAGCCAGTGGACCGATTACCTCTGTGTGGATGACTTTTCCGATGTTACCAGTTTGCTCAGTAGCTCACCACGTATGTCGGCAGACTTGGGACGTGGAGGGGAGTTGACCGTGATGACAGGGTTCGAATACATAATATATAATTAAACAAGGGCAGCACGGTGGTGCAGTGGGTAGCGCTGCAGCCTCATAACAAGAAGGTCATTGGTTTAAGTCTCGACTGGGTCAGTTGGCATTTCTGTGTGTAGTTTGCATGTTCCCCCCGTGTTCACATGGGTTTCCTTCGGGTGCTCCGGTTTCTCCCACAAGTCCAAAGACATGCGCTACAGGTGAATTGTGTTAGCTAATTTGTCCATAGTCTATGTGTGTAAACAAGAGTGTATTGGTGTTTCTCACTGCGTAAAACATGTGCTAAATAAGTTATGGATAAGTGGTGACCCCTGATTAATAAAGGTACTAATCTGAAAAAAAAAAACGAATGAATAAATAAACAACAGGCTGAAAATGTGGTGAAATCACACCACCACGGCGGCTTTTATTTTTCTAGATTGCTTTTAAAAACACATTGGTTGGGTTTAGGAAGCAAGCTGGTCTTGTCGGGCTGAAGGGCATATTGCGCCCTCTGGTGGATTTACGTGAAAAGAGGATGCACGAGAGAAATTTGAGATCTTTAAAAAGCATACACAGTGGCCTCTGGTGGATTTGATATATATTTGAGAAATTCCGCCGTTATTCTCGCCTTTAGGACCCAGCAGAGACATCAACCCGGAGTTGCCTCCAGTCTTGGTAAAGGTATGTTGTCTTAATAAACACTGTCCTTTCGCTAGGAAACTATATTGTAACATCTAAATGCTAATATAGACACATAAATATGCTACATTTTATTCAGAAAGTTCCTGGTTTTCCCAAGAAGTATGGAATTGGAGCATTAACGCTATATTGTTATTGGTTATTATTTGCCACTAGAGGGTGCTGAATTATAAATCGCAACATTTCTTTCTGTAGACTGTATGTTAGTTATGAAGAAGTTATCCTGCATAAGAGCAGAGCAGAATCTTTTTATATTATCTTTTATCAGAAGAGGATTCATCATCCTTTTCACGGTACTTGATTATTAATTTCTGAAAGTTAAATGTTGTTATTATTACTGTTTGTGTGTACTATATTAAAGGCCCTGAAAATTGCATTTTCCCTGCATTTTATACTAACCTACAGGGATGAAACCACACCCTAATAATGTTAGATGCTAATAGAAATGTTTATATAAAAAAAATAATTATAAAGTGTGTGTGTGTGTGTGTATATATATATATATATATATATATATATATATAAGAATTGTTACATCTGTTAGCTTTGTATAATATCAGGAGTACTATATACTAATAAACAATAATAAAAGGCCTTAAACATTGTCCTTTCCCAGTTTTTAATTCAGGTGAGATTTTAGAGATGCTGTGACCACTGAACTAATAAATGTTGTCTGTCAGCTCATGTTAACTTTTTTTAGGTTTATTTTTAGGTTTTTTTAGGTTTGTTTATTTATTTATTGTTGTTTGTTCATTGTAGGTTGCGCTGGACAGAGCGAGCTTTGAACCTCCTTGATAATCTTTTTGAGAAAGGTGAGAAAACAACAGCTCTATATTATGTAATATTTACATGATGTAAAAATGCACAGATACACACACTTCAGCAATATCATATACTGTAAAGGTGTCTTTACGTCACCATATTTCTTAAAATCAAATGAGACATTTGTAATTCTTCTGTAAATGCATTTATACTTCTCTGAACAGCACTGGTAGTGTGTAAATACACAAATGCCTCTTTCAAAAGTGCTTCTGTGCCTTATTTGAGTGTGAATTTGGTATTAAACTACAGAGTCTAAGAACAGTTCAGAAATTTCAGAACTCCACTCCTGGAACAGTTGACCAAATAAATTGAGATATTACAAACATTAAACTATTTATATTAATTATTGCGTTATGACAATTTACTGACAGGTTCCAGATATTTCAGTAGAAATCTGTGATCTTTTGGAAGTTTCTGGGCATGACAATTAAGCACACTGATGAACATCAGTCCACAATTGATAATGTAAAATGGAACTTATTTGCCCACCAAATTTGCAAATGTGATGCACCTTATGCCTAGTTCACACTACAGGATTTTAAACATCGCCAGATCACTGTGCTGTTCACACTACATGACTTGATTTTGTGTCTTTTAAGTAGTGATGGGTCGTTCTTGAACGATTCTTTCATTTTGAACGAATCTTCAATATGACTCAGAAACTATGACTCGGGAGTCCTCTCAGGGAGTGATTTGATCATCCGCGCGTGTGCAGACTGCGCACATTAGTGCAGGTGGTATCGTTCATTTCAAGTCTTTTGAGTCGTTCATCGCGGAAAGGCAGCAGCCGATCATTTGCATTTAGAGCCAGAAACAGAATTGATCCGTTCACCTCTCGAGTCCTCTATCGGGTTTGAGTCATTCGTTCCTCACGGGCCAATCATATGCGTTTAGAGCCGGAAAGAGAATTGATCCGTTCATCTCTCGAGTCCTCTATTGGCTTTGAGTCATTGGTTCCTCACAGGCCAATCATATGCATTTAGAGCCGGAAAGAGAATTGATCTGTTCATCTCTCGAATCCTCTATCAGGTTTGAGTCATTCGTTCATCGCGGTCCAATCATATGCATTTAGAGCCGGAAAGAGATTTGATCCGTTCACCTCTCGAGTCCTCGGGTTTGAGTCATTCTATCACGTGATGAACGAACGACTCAAGAACTAGAAGACTCGAAAGGTGAACTAATCATCATGGCTCCTATCTGCTCAGACTGTGTACATTGGTTAAGATTATATGTGACTGTCAGTGTAACGTGAACGAACCACTGACATTTGAAGACATGAAGAGGTGAGCTGACCAAAGAGACAAAAATACCTTCATAGAAAAAATGAGCAGGTAAACATTGAATTCTTATTTTCTCCTTCCTATAGTATTCTATTTATGACTTATTTGTCATGTGATCAACATTTTGGGCTTGTTGTAGATGTATTTGGAAGCAATTCGTAACATTTTAATAATTTTTGGGCAAATTGAACCAAATGAACGAAATGACTCGAAAAAAGATTCATTCATCTCGATTAACGAGACTTAAAGATCCGAGTAAATAAAGTGATCCGAACTTCCCATCACTACTTTTAATCTTTGTGTTCACACTACGCGACACTACGTAAATGATCCACAAGGGGGGGTCACACACTACAAGATCTGACAACAACTGGTTCCACAACAGCTCAGTCAAGCTACCAAACTACAGCCAATGAAATTTTGAGGGAGGAGTCGTCAGAAAAAGCTGAACACTGCTTGTGTACTGATGACATCACTGACAGCGTTTCAAGCTTTCAAGGAAGCATTTAAAAACATCGTCAATCAGCTGATGCATCAGCGGATCAATCGCTCATCTGCAAGGTTTGAGTGGATTGATACACAGAGAGTTTTTAATTTTTGTAATTTAATAACTCTTTGAAATAAAACTAACATATCTATAACACCCTGACGTTTAGTACATATCTGTGTATTTCTTTCTAACATTGTTATTTTTTAAATTACAAAACAGTACAGAACTGAGCATTTCTACCTTTAATTACCATATTGGTCAACATGACTGCATGCATGTCTGCTACTTTTCGCTGTGACTTTAAATATGCGTGCGTTTTTTTGCCTAGCAACATCCTGCTAACATAAACATAACTTTCTGATAGCAAAAACATACATTTACTTCAGATATATCTTTCAAAACAGCATATTCTGTGCAGGGAAATAGCTCCTGTTTGAAAATGAAAGACATATTTATAGGCTGTATTACCAAAAAAAGATAATATTTTTATGGTAATGGTGTCATCAAATATGATGACAGACATTTAAAGCTTAATATTAATATCTCAATAGAGGCTTTGAATGTAAATATGATGTGACAATATGATGTCATATGAGAACAGTCAGAATGAGCAGTATGGTAATTCTAATAATTACAGAATTCTAGTTCCCCTGTTAATATATCCTACTCTCTAGGCCGTGTTAACGCAGAATGAAGCGAGTGCATCGATGCCCATTCTGGCCAACCACAGACGTTTTTGTTGATCTCCTGAGCACACGGCCATTCAGCTCAAGCTGATATGCTCTCTCATTGGCTGCAGCTCGTCACTACATCTGACCGCACTTGGGGTCGAGTCGACCAACTGCTCTGGAATATTCTGCATGCTAGATATTGCATTTCCGTCTGCGAGGTGTCGGCGACGCTTCAGCGAGCCATTTGATGCGTTGTCCATTAGTTCACACATAAAGACTGGCGAGTGCCGAGCACCCGCAGATTTCTTCCCGATCTGTCGGCGAGCTCGTTAACTTCCAAATCAGGCTCAAATCAGGTTTAAAATCCTGTAGTGTGAACTAGGCTTTAAGAGCTCACAAAAAGACTAATCCTGCAGCTAAAAGTGCACATTTTCATAGTTTTTTTTCTCCCTTGCTCTATCTGTTTAAGGTACCCCTGGAGATGACCACTTGCAGCCTTCTTTTCTCCATTGCTAAACTGGGTAAGTACATGATTTTTGTTGTTATTTGGTCCTGCATACATGTGCAAATTTACAATTTAAAATTTCTGTTTTAAGGTTGGAGCAAACATCATTTGGTATAAGGAGCAGCAGAGGCAAATCCATCATGTCCTGGAGCTGGGTCAGTTGGCATTGCTGTGTGGAGTTTGCATGTCCCCCGCAGTCCAAACGCATGCAGTATAGGTAAATTTAACAAACTAAATTGGCCGTTGTGTATGAGTGTGAATGAGTGTGTGGGTGCTTCACCGAATGTTAATATCCCTTTAATAAATCCAGTGTACTGTTTTTATGACAAGAATTTAAGTGCTGTTTTTGTTTATTTATTTTTAGATTGTTCAGGACGGGTATTTTATACCCACACACCAAAGATAAACTTTTTGAGGTTTGGGGCGATGCATCACTGCGGATTATCTTGTATTGCAAAAAAAAAGAAGAGAGCCTTGGATCTACCAGTTCAAGCAGACATTTCATCTGGTGAGACAATCCTGCATAGCAGCTCTGTTTTAATGCCAAATTGTAGCATTTCACCTTTGATATGAGGGGCTTTTTTTGAGTTTAATAATTGTGTTTTTTTTCTGTTTGACATAAAGACAGCCTTGTAGATCTCGCTTTGGGGATGGTGCTTTAACAACTCTGCCAGCTATCCTTTCTCCACTGCCATACAGATTGTGCAGCAAGATTGTTCGGCCCTCATACCAGGTGGCAAAACAAGAATTTGTTGATTTGCGAATTCTAATGTATGACAATAAATTTTGGACATTATTTAGTTCATGTGTGTATACTTTTATTTTGTTCAGTACTCAGAGGAGGAGGAGCAACAGAAACAGAACCCTCTTGTCCTGCTGCTTGGGGATGAACTAAACTGCTCTCAGGCGTTTTTTATTGTGAACGGAGTGGCACTAAATTCATGGATTTATATAAAGCTTTGCCAATGTATTAAAAACGGTGTTTTTTATTTAGATATAAAGATGACTATACTATTACTACTATAATATAATTATTAATAATAATAATAATAATAATAATAATAATAATAATTTATTATATAATGGTTAAGCCACTTTTTGGCAAAAAAACCAACAAATTAGTTATGTTTGTAACACAAATTGTTGGGTTAACCTTAACAACTCAATGGATTGTGTTAAAATAACCCAACAGAAGGTTGATGCCGAATTGACCCATCATTGGGTTACCCGTTGGGTTATTACTAACCCAACTGTTTTAAGTGAGCAGTAGATAATGAACAGATAGTGAATGCTCTTTAGAGATAACTACTTACAAGGAGCTTGTCTATGGTGCTGATTTGGATTAGTCAATTAATTTAAGTTGCAAGTTTGGGCAGTGGGAGGGACTCGTGGGAAACCCACGAGAACACGGGGAGAATGTGTAAACTCCACATAGTTAAGTCGGCTGGCTTGGTAAGGACTAAAACCAGTGGCGTTCTTACTGTGAGGCAACAGTGCTAACCACTGGACCACCATGACACACATCTAGAAAAGGAGGAGGAGTAGGGGTGGAAGGGGGGATTCTTCAAAATGAAGATGCCTGTGATCGGGGACTTAAGCTGCGGTCACACTGGGCTTTGTGTGTGCAAAATTCTGTCATACGGCACTGCGAAATTAAACAAGATGATTAGACAGTTAAAAAAGCGAGCGATTGCTCCATGTTTTAAATTTCTGTCCAGAGAGGTCGTGTTTTGGTCCTCGATTGGTCTCACACAGTCAAGTGAAGCAATTTCGCAGGTCAGAGTTCACCAAGGTTGAACTTTTCACTGCAGAGAACTGCGAAACTTAACACATGACCCTCGCGTGCATATGAATGGAAGTCTATGGGGACAAATGCCCAGTGTGACCGCAGCTTTAGAGTATTTATAGTGTCTTAGGAATCATCTGATTGGTGAATCATAAATTGGGCACATGCTCCTCTCGAAATTAGTTTATAAACAAATTTCACTTAGTTTGAGGCAACACATTGAAATAAGTGTACGCTCACCAAAGTTTCTGCTTTGGAAACATTTTATGCATTTGGAATTGTTGTTACATTTATCCACTTCATAAGACTACTTACTGAATATTTACTTACTGAACTAACTAAAGAATATTTACTGGATGTGCTTTTTGGAACCTTAAAATTTTACTACCCAACACAATTTTACAGCATGAAAAGAACCAGGATACAAATATTTAAAAACAATATTTTAAAACTACTCAGGCGATGCAGTGGGTAGCGCTGTCGCCTCACAGCAAGAAGGTTGCTGGCATTTCTGTGAGGAGTTTGCATGTTCTCCCTGTGTTCGTGTGGGTTTCCTCCGAGTGCTCCAGTTTCCCGCACAAGTCTAAAGACATGTGGTATAGGTGAATTATGTAGGCTAAATTGTCCGTAGTGTATGTGTGTGAATGAGTGTGTATGGATGTTTCTCAGTGATGGGTTGCAGCTGGAAGGGCATCCGCTGCGTAAAAAATATGCTGGATAAGTTGGCAGTTCATTCCGCTGTGGCGACCCCAGATTAATAAAGGGACTAAGCCGTAAAACAAAATGAATAAATGAATAAAACTACTCCAACTGCTTCTGTCTGAAAAAAGAAAGTCATATTCATTGATGGCTTGAGAGTGAGCAAATTATGGGCAAATAATTTTCATTTATGGATGAACCAATCCTTTAATACTTAGTAATTAGTATAGTGTAGAATTATTAGACTATTTTATATAACTAATGATTTGATACTGCAGTTTTCATAGTATCTTCTCTAGCACTGCTTCACATTTGTATACAGTTATCTTACTATTTCTGCAAAAGTGTCAAGAAGTCACTGCAAGACCCTCTGTAACATGTTTTTAGGCATGGACAGCACGCTGTTCACACAGGTACAACTCGAAAAAGCTCACAAGATGAAAGCACAAGGCAGCACAAGAGAAAATCACTATCCTCCAGCAAGAACATGGAAACACAGCATCAGCCATTCACTGTTATAATAGAGAATCGTCAGCACACGGATGCTTCACAAGCACTGAGAGAACAACGCAATCCACATTACACCTGAAGGTTTCACAGGACAACATGGGGATGTGTGAGGACTGAATGTGGGTCATTCAGAATAACATCACCCCCAAACACAGCGGTAAACATTCAGCCAAATGGAGGAAGCGTTTGAAGAACACCCACCCTTAACCTGACTCAAATACTGTGGCGTGACCCAAACTCAGCAGTTCAGGAAAAACAACCTCCAAAATAGATTTGAGCACTTCTGCTCAGAGAGATGGTTCAAAATATTAGCCAAGGTCCATTTTGTACAAGCTATAAAACAGAAATGGAATTATTGAAAAAAAAACAAAAAAACAATAGGGTCTTTATGTGATTTGTGTACATACAGTTATTATAAAGAGACCAGATGGAGGAGACATCATTACTGAATTAATGGTTTGGTTTATTAAGGAATTAAAAGTGCTGCATTTGATTTATTTAATTTTATTTCATTATTTGATTTATTTATTTATTTATTCATTTTTTTTTTTTTTAGTTCTTATTGATTTTTTAGGAACATTTAACCAGTGGGAACAAAACAAAGAAATAAAAAATAATAATACGTATGCAAATATACCCATTCCATACATGTATATCTATATAAATACATATATAAAAATATTAAATTAACCTCATCAAAATAAATAAATAAAATAACTATAAAGTAAAATATAATAAAAGTTTGCCAAACATATTTTCACAATGATGCATAACCTCTAGAATTCTGTAAATGTTCAATTATAGATTATATTGTCGATGTGGAGAAAGCCAGCCATTTACTCAATTTCTTTTCAAAGATATCTAATTGTAATCGAGCATGAGTCACTTTTTTTTTCCATTTCCTCAACTTCTGCTATAATTTTGAACCATTCATCTTAAGTTGGTGGGTCTTCTTTATACCATTTTCGGGTTATTACTGACATTAACGACTGACATGTATAGCATGATGCATCTTACAGCTAACACATTTTAACATGATATAACTCAATGTAGCACATTTTAGAATGGTGTTAACATTATAGCATGATTTAATATCGCATGGTGACTCATGTGGTTAGCTCTGTTACCTTACAGCAAGAAGGTCCCATGTTGGCCATGAGGCATTTCTCAGAGTTGGCTTGTTCTCCCCATGTTCACCTGGGTTTCCTCTGGGTGCTCTGGTTTCCCCCACAGTCCAAAGACATACGGTATAGGTGAATTGGATGAAAGTGGCCATAGTGTGTGTGTGTGTGTGTGAGTGCGTGTGTGTGTGTGTGTGCGTGCGTGCGTGTGTGTGTGTGTGTGTGTGCATGTGTGTGTGTAAGAGAGTGTATGGGTGTTTCCCAGTACTGCGTATTAGTTGGAATGGCATCCGCTGGGTAAAACGTGCCACTGTAGTTGGCGGTACATTTTGCTGTGGCAACCCCAGATAAATCATAACATGTTTTAGTATATGGTGAGCATGTTGATTACATTTTTTTTTTAGATTTGTCTTAGGTTTTATAATGCAGACTAACTTGATTGGCTAAATATCACTTTTGGCCCATTTTTGGTGGTTTGTGTAGTTTTTCAAAACATTAATTTCCAAATACAGCCCTGGCTTAATGTAAATATGTGCCTTGGGCTACTTTTTTGCGGAATGTAAAATACAAAAATCCACTAGAGTTTGTTTACATTTTTAAAAAATATTAAATACATCTCTTAAGGCAGGGGTCTCAAACTGCCACCCCGTGGGCCATTTGCAGGCCATTTGCGAACGAGATTTGGCCTCCCAAAACATATATTTTTTAATCACTATCATTATTGTGCAGTTGCATATAACACCATGTGATTTTAAAACCCACCTACTGGACATTTAAAGTACTGTACTATATGTTCAGGTTACTTTTGGTTTCTCTTAGCGTATGGTCGAAAGTGATGCACATGCAAATAATTTTTGAGGGTGATTTAAATGTTAAAATATATGTCCATCAGTGCTCTTTTTTTACTTAAGCTCTATTTTTGAAAATATTCAAGGGTAATTTGATCATAATTAGTTTTATACCACCTGTATTGTGTTATACAAACCATAGACTGTAAAACAGGCGATTCAATTACAAATTCAGTTGGGCCAGATTGTCAAACAAAGAAAGTTAGCTGGGCCAGTCATTTTACCGGCTTTGTAATAACGAATTTTAAAACCAACACAAACAAATTTATTGAAAAACACAAGGTTTATTCGTTGTTTCTCTTTTAACTTTGGTCAGTTTGCAGAGCAAAAGGGGAATACAAAAAGAGCTGAATAAACAGAATCTGAGGTAGCCCCAGAGAGCTCTATCAAAAAAGTGGCTTGAGTAGCAGTTGAAGTTCTCTTTAAACACCATACTTAAGTGAAAGTGCTAAAGTAGTCAATATTTTTTATACTTAAGTACTGCAAGTAGTTTATTCTAAAATTTACTACTCGAATACTGAAAGTAAAAGTATTATATTATAGTTATTACTATTATATTACTATTATAGAAAGTATAGGTGAATTGGATGAAAGTTATTACTATTATAGTTATTATAGTTATTACTATTATAGAAAGCAGTCAAAAGACACACACACACACACACACACATATATATATATATATATATATATATATATATATATATATATATATATATATATATATATATATATATAATTATATTAAATAGCAATTTCTGAATAATATATATTAATTTATTATCTATGGGCGGAACCACGAGCTGGGCCACTCCGAGGTTGATTCTGGGCCGCATGTGGCCCCGCGATCCGCCAATTGAATAGCCCTGCTGTAAAAATACAAAAGGTACAAACACATCTCGGCTTACACGTTATGATGGTGGTGTATATATGATCATTTTGCCAATGTTCGATTCAAATGGTCTCATTTAATAGGTTTTCATCATATGCATAATAAGATTTGTATAAAAAAAATAAGTAAATGTTGACTGCTGGCTGAATTAAATATGTTAAAGTAAAAGTGAAGTACCCAATCTGCTTTCTGCTGTTCATGCTCAATCGGTTAAACTTTTGGTTAAGCTACAATTGATTGGGATTGGGATTATTATTATGCGATTAATCAATTGTAGTAATTTCATAGCAGGGGCGTCATGAGATGCGCTTTAGGTGAATTAAATAGACTAAATTGGCCACAGTGTATGTGTGTGCATGAGTGTGTATGGGTGTTTCCCAGTGTGGATTGCAGCTGGAAGAGCATCTGCTGCGTAAAACATGTGCTGGATAAGTTGCCAGTTCATTCCGCTGTGGCAAACCCTGATGAATAAAGAGACTATGCCAAAAAGAAAATGAATAAATTTCAATTTAAGCTAGCCCTTGAATATGTACTATAAGAAACAAAAAGAAGGAGCTTTGACTGGATATACTCTGGGGAAGAATGTCTGAGTGCATCAATTACATCAGGTTTCCTCTTTTTTGTTGTGATTTAATGTTAAAGTGGGCCTCCTATGAATTGTCAGTCACTGATATGGCCCCTCGCCAATTTGAGTTTGAGACCGCTGACTTAAGGTATGTATAGTTGTATGTTTCAATTACACATACTTCTTACACAGTACATGTCCATGAGAAGGCCGGGTTTGCTGTACAGATCACATAGCGAACCACGAACCTAAATCCAACTGTTGTAAAGTTCATCTGGGGTTTGGAAGAAGAAAGCAGGGTCTGTGATACAGGTCACTCAGAAGACTTTATTTTAATAATTTCCTAGGTAGAGCATGCAGTAGCTTTTCTCTGCTCGTCTCTCTCCCATTCTCAGCACATCCTCTCTCCTTAGAAGCGTCTTTCCAGCCCAGTCACTGAGAGACACAGGTGTTATTCATTACTTTGATTGACCAACTTTTTCAGCCGTGGGTCTCCCAACCTGCTTCTCTACCGTACCATTTCACACGGCCACCATTTTAAAACACAAAAGCGAGGCTGCCGTGGGAAGAAACTCGGAAGTATAAGTATAAGACTACAAACCTCCAGCTGTTGCCGTGATTTCAAAACGCAGATATGGTGTAAACATCACTTTAATATCATTCAGTTAAGTTTAATTTAAACTATTAAAAGTATATTAGGCATCAATCAACATCACAATATTTTTAATAGTGTCCTCCTAAGCTTCAGTTCATGGCACCTGGTAAACACAGTGGGAGCTTCCCTGCTTGCTTCAGCCTATGTAACCTGGTGAGCAATAAAACAATGCAGTCCTCTGTAGCACACCCTATTGTCTGTAATAGTGTTGTCCTGCAACTTAAGTTTTAAAAACATCCACATAACATTTAAGCGATGTTTAGCGCGTTCCTAAACACCACTGATTTGCGTAGTATTCACCTGTGCTCAACAGAAATGACTGTGATTGGCCGTGAAGGTCATCAGTTCACCGCTCTTCACTGAGTGCAAACACAGATGCACGAACACTGAATCATTTTAAAGCCGCAAAGATCAGTCGATCAGTGGATCACTCGTCTGTGTTTGCACTCGGAAAACATCAGTGAAGAGCGGTGAACTGGTGACCTTCACAGCCAAATCACAGTTATGTCTGTTGAGCGCTGGTGAACACAACGGCAAATCAGTGCTGTCGCGTTCAGCAGCGCTTAAATGTAAGAGGGAAATTTGCGGTTTTTATAAATTTCAGTTACGAAATTCAGTGACAACTGTAATATAGTAAAAGAATCAGTTCATTAACTTGAGATTGATAAGTGGTATCTAAAATCACTCGGCAGACAGTGAGATGATAAATTGTGTCGATTTATCTTCGCTAATAAGATATACAGCCAGGTACACAACATTCCTGTGTGACTCAGGCGATACTTCTGGGTGTCTTCCCACTGCAGCCTTGATTCCGCTTTTTTAATGGTGGTCGCGTGAAATCAGTCTATGGCGGACAGTTTGACCACGCCCTCCCCATCACACCAACCAATAGTGTTTTCAAAAGCAAATGTAAGAGTAATAGTGCACCGTAACCACATAGATTTACCTTGATTTTACATTGCTTTAATCTCGTATGTGTAACCGTGCTTCCTAAAGTTGTCCAAATTGAGATATTGTAAGGAGGGTGCTGAGGCTTTGTTAGAATCCATATGCGGAAGTTTATTAAGAGGGAGAGACAAAGACATCAACGTATAAACAGGCAAATAGTTGGTAACAGGAAAGCAATCCAATCCAAAGACAAGCAAAGGGGCAAATCCAGAAGACGTAGTAAATATGCAGGCAGAAGTTCAGTAACACAACAATCAGTCCAAAACAGATCAAAAGGGCAAAGACAGAGAACGTACGTGATCAAGGCAGGCAGGGTCATACACAGGATAGCAGTCATGAAAGTCAATAAGGAACAACGCTTGGTAAGGCAGGATGAACTGGCAATACTTCGCAAGGAAGCATGGCCTGAGCACTCATTGAAATACTGCACAAACAGGAAGTAGCCGCAGAGGGAGCGGAGCTGAGTCAGTAGTCGGGCGAGGGCTCCCTCTGCTGGCGTGGCGTTACAGAATCCCCCCCTCTAGGAGCGACTCCTGGAGCTCGACATGGGCGCCCCCGCGGTCTGGGAGCTGGTCGGTCGGGCCTGGCTCGATGAAACTCCTCGATGAGGGAAGGGTCGAGAATGTCCTTGGCAGCAACCCATGATCTCTCCTCAGGTCCGTATCCTTCCCAGTCCACCAAATATTGGAGCTGACCCCCTCTTCTCCTTGAGTCTAGCAACACATTAACCCTGTATGCCGGATTCCCATCAATGTCCAATGGTGGGGGTGGTTCTGGGGCCTCCTGGCCGGAGTCAGTCTCCGGGTGGACCGGTTTGAGCAGGGATACATGGAAGGAAGGAGATATGCGGTAATGGCTTGAGGAGTCCTGATGGCAATTCCTTGGGTGTTTTTGACTGGGCGCAGACCTGGCATGACTTGACATAATTGGTTATATCCTTACTCATCATTGGCCACCAGAAAGAGTTTTGGACAAGATGGATCGTTCTTGATATACCTGGATGACCTGCACATATGGATGTATGTACCCATTGCATGACTCTAGGACGTAAGGTTGTGGGGACGTAGTTTTTGTTGGGTGGACATTGTGGTGGCGGAACCTCGTTTTGTTGTTCACGGTGGATTTCTTCCATAATGTCCCATGATACAGGAGCAATGACTACTGTAGGGGGTAGTATGGTTTCTTGAGTATTTATATTGTCTGTGGGAGAGTCATGACGTCGCGATAGAGCATCTGCCTTACTATTCTTGCTTCCTGGTCTATACGTGACTGTGAATTGAAACCTGGTGAAGAATAGGGCCCATCGGGCTTGTCTGGGGTTAAGTCTCTTTGCACTTTTAATATACTCAAGGTTTTTGTGATCTGTGATGACCTGGAATGGGTGTATGGCTCCCTCTAACCAATGTCTCCATTCAGCGATTGCCTCTTTCATGGAAAGTAATTCTTTGTTCCCCACATCATAATTGCGCTCTGCTGATGTTAGCTTTCTCGAGAAGAATGCACATGGATACAGTTTGCCTGGGGTTCCATGTCGTTGTGACAGTACTGCTCCGATGCCCAGATCTGAAGCATCTACCTCCAGGATGAACGGTGAATTAGGGTTGGGATGTTTGAGTATAGGGGCTGTGGTGAATCTTTCCTTCAATTCCTTAAATGCCTGGTTTGCCTCCTCTGACCACTTCAGTTTCTTCGGTTTACCTTTAAGTAGTGACGTCATGGGTGAAGCTAATGTACTGTAGCTACGTATGAACCTTCGGTAGAAATTTGCAAACCCCAGAAATCGCTGAAGTTCCTTAATCGTGGTGGGTACTGGCCATTCCGTGACTGCTTTAACTTTAAGTTCATCCATTCTCACTCCATTATGACTGATGTGATAGCCCAAAAAAGAAGTTTGCTTGACATGAAACTCACATTTTTCCGCTTTGACATATAGTTGATTATTCAGCAATCTTGAAAGCACTTCTCTGACATGATTCACATGATCTCCTTCGTTCTTGGAATAAATCAAGATATCATCGATGTAGGCGACAACGTACTTGTTTATTAGATCTTTGAAGATCTCATTTATAAATGACTGAAAGACAGCTGGGGCGTTTGCTAGTCCATAGGCCATGGCTTGGTATTCATAGTGCCCCCTGGTGGTGATAAACGCCGTTTTCCATTCGTCCCCTGCACGAATTATAATCAGGTTGTAGGCACTCCTCAGGTCAAGTTTGGTGTATATGGTGGCTTCACGTAGTTGTTCTAGGGCAGAGGGGACTAATGGGAGAGGATAGCGAAATTTGACTGTGACATTATTTAAACCTCTGTAATCAATACATGGATGAAGACCACCATCTTTTTTCTCTACAAAGAAGAACCCCGCTGCAGCTGGTGATGTGGATGGACGAATCAAACCTGAATCTAGAGCTTCATTGATATACTCGTCCATGGCCTGGCTTTCCTTGAGTGAGAGAGGGTAAACCCGGTTCTTGGGTGGCATAGCGTTAGGAAGCAAATCAATGGCACAATACCACGGGCGATGTGGTGGGAGTTGCGTTGCTTTGATCTTGCTGAACACCTCAGTTAAATCTTGGTAACATTCTGGTATGACTACAGTCTTGTGAGTTTCAGGGCTCTCAATGCTGGTTGTCAGAAACGGCTGTGGTTTGACATGAATACACCTCTCTAGGCAGAATGTAGACCAGCGCTTTAATTCTCCTGAATGCCATGATAACTCTGGATCGTGAATATGAAGCCATGGGTATCCCAAGACTATCTCATACTTAGGGGTGTCAACAATATAGAAGGAAATGGATTCCTGATGTAATGTTCCAGTCTTGAGAGTGAGGGTCTTTGTTTGTTGAGTAATTCCATTTCCTATGAGCGCATCATCGATAGACTTGATTTTAATGGGTGGTGTACAGGTTTGAGTGGGGATGTTATGTTTTTCAACAATGTCTCTGCTAATGATATTGAGTGCAGCTCCTGAATCAATCATCGCTGTTAAATCAAGAAAAACCGCGTCAATCTGCAGAGTGACTGGTAGCGTGAATGATTTATTGCTTGGTACAGAGAAGTGTTCCATATTTACCTTGACTTGACTGCTGTTTTTATATGGGCATCCGAAACTTCGATGTCCAGTTCCACCACAATAAAAACACAGTTTGAGGCGGCGGCGCCGTTCCCTCTCCTCTTCAGGGACTCGTGAAGTATTAACTTGCATGGGCTCGTCACGATTTTTTAATTCAGTGGCATGAAAAGATCGGGTTAGCTCTTGAATCTTGGTATTATGTCTATGTCGAGGTGCTTGTCTCATGAGATTATCAATTCTGATTGTCAATTTAACAAATTCAGAAAACGATAAGTCATCATCTTTGCAAGCCAGCTCCGTCTGAAGCTCCTCATTCAGACTATGGTGAAACATTGCCTTTAACGCCACATCATTCCATCCGCTCTGAGCTGCTATTGTTCTAAATTCAATAGCGTGATCCGCAGCTGATCTGTTACCTTGTTTGAGGTTCATCAACTGGGTGGACACTCCCTTTCCTCCATCTGGGTATTCAAACACTTCACGGATCTGGTTAGTGAAATACTCCAATGAAATTTTTATCTGAGTATCCGAATCCCATACTGCTGCGGCCCAGTCAATAGCTCTACCAGTCAATAACGTCATCACAAATGCACATTTCTTTTCTTCAGAATCAAATTTCTCACCCCGGTGCTCCATATAAATCTTAACTTGACGTAGGAAGCCTTTGCATTGCTCAGCAGTGCCATCAAATTTATCAGGAAGCGCAAAGCTTACCGTTCTTGGCGTGGTAGGAGGCAGGGACCGGATATAATGTGTCAGGTGTTCGTTGATCGACTGTAGTTGCATCAACTGTTCCCTATAGCCCTTTATCACTTCACCTTGGTATGCAATTGTGGATTGCACTCTTGAAACTTCCGCTGGATTCATGGTAGGCGAAGTATTCTGTAAGGAGGGTGCTGAGGCTTTGTTAGAATCCATATGCGGAAGTTTATTAAGAGGGAGAGACAAAGACATCAACGTATAAACAGGCAAATAGTTGGTAACAGGAAAGCAATCCAATCCAAACGACAAGCAAAGGGGCAAATCCAGAAGACGTAGTAAATATGCAGGCAGAAGTTCAGTAACACAACAATCAGTCCAAAACAGATCAAAAGGGCAAAGACAGAGAACGTACGTGATCAAGGCAGGCAGGGTCATACACAGGATAGCAGTCATGAAAGTCAATAAGGAACAACGCTTGGTAAGGCAGGATGAACTGGCAATACTTCGCAAGGAAGCATGCCCTGAGCACTCATTGAAATACTGCACAAACAGGAAGTAGCCGCAGAGGGAGCGGAGCTGAGTCAGTAGTCGGGCGAGGGCTCCCTCTGCTGGCGTGGCGTTACAGATATATAGGTGAGGTAAAGATATAAGCTGTTTTGTGTTATTCATTTGGAGTTGCATAAAAAATTATTCTTTGTTAACTAATAATATTCATTCATTCAATTTCCTTCGGGTTAGTCCCTTTTTTGCATCAGGGGTCGCCACAGCGGAAAGAACCACCAACTAATCAAGCTTTACACAACGGATGTCCTTCCAGCTAAATGGCCAATTTAACTCAATTCAATTTCTTTATTGTCATGTGCACAGTAAAGAAACACGTTTCTCTGTACAATGAAATTCTTACTTTGCTGTCTACAGTGAAGTCATAACATACACATCACACACAACATACACATACAGTTGAAGTCAGAATTACTATCCCCCCTTTGAATTTTTTTTTCTTTTTAAATTTTTTCCAAATGATTTTGCAAGGACATTTTCACAGTATGTCTGATAATATTATTTCTTCTGGAGAAAGTCTTATTTGTTTTATTTCGGCTAGAATAAAAGCAGTTTTTAATGTTTTATGAACCATTTTAAGGTCAAAATTACTAGCCCCTTTAAGCTATTTTTTTCGATAGTATTATTATTATGCAAAAAGTGCCTAGTGCAATTGGCTTATGTGCAAACAACAGTATAATGGCCGGAGCAGATTGAATGCAATTGTATGCATGAATAGTGCAAACTGGGATGGAGAATATAGTGTGCTACTGTTAAAAAAAAAAATGAAACTGTTTATGTTTACTGGGTATCCGTTTAAAAGTCTGATAGCTGATGGGAAAAAAAAGAGTTCTTAAGTCTGGCAGTCCTGCATCTCACACTCCTATACCTCCAACCCTGAGGGTAGGAGTGTGAATATTCTGTGTTGTGGATGCGTGGGGTCTTTCAGGATGGAGGCAGCTCTCTTGTGGACTTTGCGATGGAAGATAGTCTGCAGAGAAGGCAGTGGGGTCCTGATGATCTTCTCTGCAGTCCTCACCACTCTCTGCAGATGTTTGCAGTCCTTTAGTGTTGCCAAACCACACAGTAATACAGCTGGTGAGGATGCTCTCAACCACACAGCTGTAAAAGTTGCTGAGGATCTTAGATGACAGACCAAGTTTCATCAGCCTCCTTTAGAAGTACAGCTGCTGTTGCGCTTTCTTGACTAGCTGGGTGGTGTTCATTGTCCAGGTGAGGTCCTCACTGATGTGGACCCCCAGGTATTTAAAACTGCTCACTCTTTCCACTTCAAGTTCAGCAAGTTCAACAGTGGCTGATGAGTTCCCCTCTCCTTCCTCATGTCCACTGTCATCTCCTTAGTCTTGTCCGTGTTAAGAGTGAGGTTGGTGTCCTTACACCATGTAACTAGACTGGCCACCTCCCTCCTGTAAGCTGCCTCATCTCCCCCAGTGATACGTCCTATAACTGCAGTGTCATCCGCAAACTTAATGATGGTGTTGTTTTTGTGGGATGCGATATCTATTATTTAGTTTTTTCAATTCACCTATATCGCATGTCTTTGGACTGTGGAGGGAAGCGGAGCACACGGAGGAAACCCAGTCCAACACGGTGGAGAACATGCAAATTCCACAAAGAAATTCCAGCCGACCCAGCTGGGACTTAAATCAGCAACTTTCTTGCTGTGAGGCAACAGAGCTAACCACTGAGCCACCGTGTCACCCACAACCAATAATATTTGCCTGTAAATATCATTAGTGTGAAAAGGAACAAAAACTATTGTTGTCACACTATCTATCCACTTACCATTTATGTATTTATTCATTCATTCATTCATTCATTCATTCGTTTATTTATTTATTTATTTATTCATTCATTCATTTTTTGTTTTTATTTATTTATTTGTATTTATTTATTTTTTGGTATTTAATTATTTATGTTTTTATACATTTATTTATTTATTTATTTATTTATTCGTTCATTCATTTTCTTTTCGGCTTAGTCCCTTTATTAATCCGGGGTCGCCACAGCGGAATGACCCGCCAACTTATCCAGCACATATTTTATGCAGCGGATGCCCCTCCAACTGCAACCCATCTCTGGGAAACATCCATACACACTACGGACAATTTAGTCTACCCAAATCACCTATACCGCATGTCTTTGGACTTGTGGGGGACACTAAGCACCCGGAGGAACCCCACGCGAATGCAGGGAGAACATGCAAACTCCACACAGAAACGCCAACTGACCTAGCAGAGACTCGAACCACCGACCATCTTGCTGTGAGGCGACAGCACTACCTACTGTGCCACTGCGACACCCGTATTTATTATTATTTTTTTTTATTTATTTATTCATTCATTCATTCCAAGTTACAAATATCTCTAAAGGGCTTTTATTTCTACAGAACATGTATCTGTGTTCAGTCTTGTTTGTCCTGATCATGGTCCTCCCACTGAGAGATGAGTGTTGAGTTCTGACCAGCCGTTCACCCCACACTTCACTCCTGCTACCATAACACACACACACAGACACACACACACACACGCACACACACACACACACATCCTACATATCCTTGTGGGAGCTCCATATTTGTGTATCCATTTTTTTAGACTTGTTCTCCCCAAGAATCTTTAACCCACATTCATTTAATATCTTTAATTTCTAAGCAAAATATAACTTATACTCTCTTGAAATATAAGCTGGACATGTTTATGACAAGCGTTCATCCATTAATTAGCATTATCATGGTCACCACTATTTATATCATACATACTGCAACACAAGCGGTATGCATGAATGTACATACAACACAAGCATACTGATTTCTCCTGCAAAGAACTTGCTGTTTCTCTGGGTTATAAGCTCACATTCACATTGTTCATTCATCGGCGCACACATGCTGCTGTCCGTTTGATCTGAGCAGTGGTGTTGACACAATAGTCTCAGGCAGACAATGTGTCCATCTCTTTATCCAGTGCCAGAGATACATCAGACTCCAGTGAATGAATGCTGTACAGATGAGCCTTTGAACGTGATGAACATGATGGAGCATCTAGAGTCCTCGGTTTGCACCATACTGCCCACATGTGTTCACATCTGTCACTGCAACACATCACATCACAACTCAAAACAAATGCAGGCATTAAAGTTAGTTAATTTTTTAACAACTTTATTAGTCCCACCAGGGGCAATAAAATTAGGGCAGTAGTTTTATGAAACAACAAACACATAAAGAGGCAGATCACTTACAAACAATATTAAAAAAAAAAAAAAAAAAAACTATCCACCATGCCATAATAAATAGTAAATAGTACTAAATAATACATAGAGGCTCAGTTTCACAGACAAGGCTTAGCTTAAGCCAGGGCTAAACCTTTTCTTATAAAAACACATTACCTGTGTGCATCTTGGGCCAAAAAATGACCGGTGTATTTTAAGATATTTCACTGCAAGTTATTTTCAGTAAAGACAACTCAAGTTTAGTCTAGACTCGCCCTAATCCTTGTCTGTGAAACTGGGACAAATAGTACTAAAAATCAGCATTAAGAAAAGACCCATACATTCGTTCATTCATTCATTCATTTTCTTTTTGGCTTAGTCACTTTATTAACCTTGAGTCACCACAGAGGAATGAACCGCCAAGACCCATACTTAAAAAATGTAAAAAAAAAAAAAGTAAGGTTTTAAAGCCTTATTGCCTCAGGAATAAAGTATAATTTGTATCTATTAGAGAAGCATTTAATGCTTCTAAAATTTCCCGAAAATTTTCCAGAGAGCAACATTACAAAAAATTTTGTAAAAAGCCTTCAGAGGATGGGAATCATCTCCTATTAGACTTTGAATTTTCCTTATCATTTGCTGTTCATGTAACTCTGCTAGACTCCGCAGAGGCAAACCAATAATCTTGGAGCAAGTCTTGACTAAGTTTTAAAGGCGGAAAGAGAGGAGAACCAGCATAAAAAGGAAAAGCTTAATATACTGTAGTATACAAAAGTTTTTAAAAGTATTTAAGTGAAACAAAATACATAAAAAAATTTGTAGTTAGTTTTTAGCATTAATAAGATTTATTACTGTACTCCTAAATGCGGACAATGTTGGCTTTTAAAGTGTCTTTGTTTACTGCAAAAAAAAAAAAAAAAAAAAAAAATATACAATATACACTGTAATATACACTGTAAAAAAATGCGTTAGGGGTGCTGGAAAAATAACGTAAAATAACGGTTGTTAAATTACAGTCATTTACCAAAAATAACGGACGTTAATTTACAGAAATTTCCTTAAATTTCCTGTAAATTTCTGTTATTTACCATCTGTTACCAGACATTTTTTTTTTTTGGCACCCCTGCTGCTGGAAAAAAGGAAAAGAACTGATTTTATTTTTTTTTTTTTTACAGTGTAGCTATAATTCTTTTTTTAAAAGTTTTTTTTTCTGTAGATTTTTATTGTGATTCGATGACTTCATTTCATTAGGCGAATGTCAGTCAAACATTAATTTAAAGATATATTTTTATAGTTTTTTTTTTTTTCCTCAAACGTCACTGAAACGTTACAGCAGACACTTTACTTGAATTTAATATGCTTTCTACGAGTTGGAATAAATATGGACAAGCCCAACCACTGGGTTTCTGCATTATGGGTTTCTGTTTATCTACATAAAACAATATTGCAAACCTAGAAGACTGCAATTTCATTTTAACGTTTATCAGTGTTTGTTCATCTGAAAATCTCAAGGCCATATGACATACAGTATAAGTCTTTTTTCATATACGGTATATATAAGTCAGAATTAGCCTCCCTGAATTATTAGCCCCCCTGTTTAATTTTTTTTCCCAATTTCTGTTTAACGGAGAAAATATTTTTTCAACACATTTCTAAACATAACATATTTGGCATGATGACAGTACATGATATTTCACTAGATTTTTTTTTTTAGATTAACTAGGAAGGATAGGGTAATTAGGCAAGTTATTGTAAAATTATGTTTTTTTCTGTAGACTATCGAAAAAATTATAGCTTAAATGGGCTAATAATTTTGTCCATAAAATGTTTAAGAAAATAAAAACTGCTTTTATTCTAGCCGAAATAACAAATAACACTTTCTCTAGAAGAAAAAAATATTGTCGGACCTGTGAAAATTTCCTTGCTCTGTTAAACATAATTTGCGAAATATTTAAAAAAGAAAAAAAGTTCTAAATTAATTCTGCCTTCAACTGCATATGCATATATATATATATATTGCACCTTACTTAATTTTTTGACACGTGTGTCAGATGTTTCAGATAATCAAACAAAAAATAAACATTAGTCAAAGATAACATGTAAACACATCATGCAGTTTTGTAATAAAGGGTTTTATTATTAAAGGGAAATAATTTACAAAAATACATAGCCCTTTGTTAAAAGTTGTTTGCCTCTAAACGTAATAACTGGTTGGACCACCAGTAGCAGCAAAATTTGCAATCAGGCATTGTCTGTAACAAGCTGTTACAGCACTGTGGAGGAATTTTGGCTCAATCATTTTTTGCAGAATTGTAGTAATTCAGCCACACATGATGGTTTTTGTGCATGGACCACCTTTTTAAGGTCATGTCACAGCATCTTGATTGGATCCAGCTCAGGACTTTGACTCGGCCACTCCAAAGTCTTAACTTTATTTTCTTCACTCATTCAGAAGTGGACTTGCTGGTATGCTTCGGATCATTGTCTTGCTGCAGAAACCAAGTTTGCTTCAGCTTGAGGTCACTAACAGTTGGCCAGACATTCTACTTCAGGAAATTTTGGTACACAGCAGAAATCATGGTTGCATTTATCAAAGCAAGTCTTCAAGTTCCTGAAGCAGCAAAACAGTCCCGGACCATCACGCTACCACCACCATTTTAATGCCTGTATGATGTTCTTTTTCTGAAATGCAGTGTTACATCTACACCACACATAATCACACACACCTTGCAAAAAGTTTAACTTTATCAGTCCACCGAGTATTTTCTCAAAAGTCTTGGGGATCATCAAGATGTTTCAGGTAAAACTGAGATGAGCTTTTATGCTTTTTTTGTTCAACAGTGTTTTTTTTTTGTCTTGGAACTCTGCCATGCAAATATTTTTTTTTTGCCCAGTGTCTTTCTTATAGTGCCATGAACACTCACCTTACCTGAGGCAAGTGAGGCCTGCTGTTGTGGATGTTGTTGTGGGGTCTTTTGTGACCTCTTTTTCTAAGTTTTCGCTGCACTCTTTGGGTAATTTTGGTGAGCTGGTGACTCCTGGAAAGGTTCTCCACTGTTCCATGATTTTGTCATTTGTAGATAATGGCTCGCACTCTGCTTTGCTGCAGTGCCAAAGCTTTGACTATTATATAATATAATAATTCTAAAATATATAATATGATATATAAAATATAATGATTCTATAACCTTTTCCAGACTGGTTTAAGTAATTTCTTGATTGTGAACAGGTGTGGTAGTAATCAGGCCTGGGTGTGGCTAAAGAAATTGAACTCAGGTGTGATAAACCAAACACAGGCACATTCTGAAAACATAGCCCTATATACATTTTTGGAGATCACAAACTATGTAGCTAGAGCTACGTATGGCTGCATTTTGTCTTTAAAATAAATGCTACGGGGCGGTATGATGCCATTCTTTTTCTCCCTTACCAGCTGACCGCTTACCTGCATGTGGATGGCTTTTCTCCTGTTACCAGTTTGTCCGGTAGCTCAACACGGCTTTTCTTTTTCTGGAAACACTGCGGTTGGGTCTGGGGAAGGGCCACCCTTGGGCGGGTCAATCGGTGCATTTTGAAATACTATTTGTTGGGTTTAGGGAAGGGGGAGGGTAGGGGTATTGATTGGTTGGTCGGTCAGTCAGTCGACAGCGACCTCTGGTAGATTTAGGTGAGAACAGTAGGCACGAATGGCACTTGCGAGAGAAATTTGAGATCTGAAAAAACATGCACAGCGGCCTCCTGCAGATTAGTGAAAACAAAAACTGCAAAAAAACGTAGCTGCTGGGACATATTTTGCTCTCTCTGGGAATGTATATAGGGGTACATAATTGGAATGAGCCTGAGTTGGACAAACCAGAGTTACTGTATGATTCAACAAGGGTGCAAACACTCTGCAATCACACAGGGCTTATGATTTTGTTTTCCCTTAATAATAAAAACTGTCATTTATGATTGGTTTACTTGTATTATCTTTGATAGTATATCAATGTATTGACATTTTCAAATAGGCACTATCCTTATGAATTGCCAAACCTTGGCATAGATTAATTTTTTTAATCTAGATTTATCTAGATTAATTTTGAAATTAATCTAGATTAAAATGGCTCATCTTGAATTCTGCCTAAGGCATTCAGAATATGTATGCTACCCAAATAATAAATCTTTGAGAATGGGTTTCTCGAGCCAGGTGGCGCATTAGACCAGGGGCTCATCTCCTATTTCCAAAATGCATCATAAACTGCTTGAGAAACTGTTCTAATATGATAATTGGTGATGAAAATAAATTATGTTCAATAATATGTACTTGTGTTTACTTACTGTTTATTCAGTTAAACATGAATGTTGAACTGTAGGCCTACATAAGCTCCAAACAGCGATTTCATACTTGCTTTTGATGTACGTACATATAGAAAATGCTGCTTCTCAATGCCAAGTTCACAGAACCCTGATGACGTGTCAAACATTGAGTATGTTTACATGGGCAACAGTACTTTAATATGATTTTAATATGATTAAAACAATACTCTGATTAAGAGTCTACCATGTAAACAGCGATTTTTGATTATCTTAATGCGACTAAAGTCATAACTGAACTAAACAGAAATGGAATTAAGACATGTGGAGTATGCATATATTAGTGGCATTACTGAAGTAAACACTGTAATAAAACTATTACCATCATGTAGAACGTTTCGCCATATTTTCTGACAAGATCCAAGACACAGGCGGCTGTCAGTAAAGGAGCACACACAAAACACACACACACACAAAACATGCACAAATACGCACACACACCGTGAAATGCAGATTTTTTTTTTCTTTACGTTTGGCGAGCGTTATTACATTCTATAACACTCTCACCAGTCCTAGCTCATTATTGGCGTCTAATACCCCAGTTTGTCATGACGGCATGAATGAAATATTCATGAGTTAAAGTGAAACTGCCGAACTGCAGTTACAGTCAGGCATCCGGCTGATTTGATTCAGAATGACACTTGTTTGTCAGATGGCTCACCGGTCAGGTATACATCCGCACTTAAATATCAAGGTGAAAGTCATCATAGCTTGCGTAGAATAGACCCAGCTCCCTACCCAACTTTGAGAATAGATTAACGGCGATATTTTTTTTTATCGCGCGATAAGAGTCTTGCGTTAATGCAGCATGTTACTTATTAATGGCAAAGAAAGTGTTCTTCATTTCCTCTATCTTAACACAAACACATGTCTGGTGACTGGGCTGGCCAAACCTGGAGCACTTTCACCTTCTTTGCTTTCAGAAACTTTGATGTGGAGGCTGAAGTATGAGAAGAAGCGCTATCCTGCTGAAGAACTACACTCTCCTGTGATTTGTAATGTGATGGGCAGCACAAATGTCTTGATACCTCAGGCTGTTGATGTTGCCATCCACTCTGCAGATCTCTTACATGCATGTAACCCCAAAACTTGACTGATTTCTCTGAAAATTTCGGGTCCATGCGGGTTTCAATAGGTCTTTTGCAGTATTTGTGATGATTGAGATGCAGTTCAACAGATGATTCATTGAAAAAAATCTACCTTTTGCCACTTTTCCAAATGATCAACTAGAAGTCAAATTATTTTTTGTTGCTCTTACAACTGGGATCGACAACAAGACTTTTGTCAGGTTGTGTATTCCAGCTTACATTAAAATGTACCAAAGGTTAATCCCAGTTATTTTTTTCTTAAAATACTGTTTGACACTGAAACACAACTGATAAATACTTTGTCTTACATATCACATTTTACATCTCTCTTCCAAAGAAAAGCAACATCTTGGCACAGCTTGATCAGCATATGAAGAAAGTTCTTTTATAAATCTGGTTTTCAGTGCCAAGTTCTCAGTAATGTACTTTTTGTATTGAAAACTTTCATACCATCTTCAAAAACATTCTGTAACAACTCTAAAAATATAATTTGGCTTGTACATATCTGAATCATATTATTTGCAAAACCTTTTTTTCATAATTAAAATGTTTTCAAATCACATTTGTCTGCAGTATTTGAAAAAAAAGGCAACATGTTTGAATATTAAATAAATAAGTGCTATTTTAGGTATGCAAAGGATGGCAGGTTGTACTTTTTCCACGCGCCACAATAAACTAAGATAAGAAATTACTTGAAGTGATGTGTAAATATGAATGCATGGCTCTGTTTCATGATATCAGTACGACCAGCATAAATCCTTGTCCATGCCGAGCTGTTGGTGGTCCAGCACAAGCTGTATAATTCCACTGAGAAAGACTGATAGGATACAGCAATATAAAACTGATCTGTGCCAGAGCTGGAGCGAGGAGGATAACTGCATTTTCACAATATGTGGGCTTGTTATATAAACCTATTTCACTGATATTAGTCACTCAATTAGGAGGGAGGAGAAAGCTTATTTATATAATGTGATGATGGTCCTCATGTCTCTGCGTGTGTCAGGCAGGATTTTAGATGGAAGATTGTAAAAATGTTGGTCTGAGGCTTCCTTTAGAGAGATAGTTCACTCAAAGATTAACATTTAAGGTGTCCTATAAAGATAATCTGGGTACACCTAGGCATAGTCGAATATTAAGTCAAGTTCAGTACATGGAAATGACCATACCATGAGACTCAAACACCATTGTTTCCTTGTTCTCTAGTAAATTCTGCGGGTTAAAAACAGTCCAATTAGAAAACAATACAAACTGTTGCATTGCTCATGTACTTTAGGTCACGTTCTACAGCACCCGGACCTGACAAGTAGCCACATCATCAGTAAATCAACAGTCAAAACACAGACTGATATGTTACACATGAGATCATTAATATGCAAGACCTAGGCTGCATTTTAAGATTAAAAATTCACAAATTTCACATTTTAGCCACATAGACTCTTGTTTGTCCCACTTAAACAACAGTAATACATATCTGGCTCACCCCATAAAGACTGTGTCTGTCCCTCGTATTATAATCCCTCGTATTAGATCAAGAAATAAACGTACTGCGTGCTCCAGAAAAAAATCTATTAAGAATCAAACCAGAAAAACCGCTAAAAAGTGAAAATACACATTTCATAAAGCTTGGTCTCCTAAACATCAGGTCACTAACACCTAAAACACTTATCATAAATGAAAAAAATAACAGATGACAATCTTAATGCACTCTGTCTCACTGAAACCTGGCTGAAACAAAAGGACTATATTAGTTTAAATGAAGCAACTCCTCCAGGATTCTTATATAAACATGAGGCTCGTCAAACTGGTCGTGGTGGTGGAGTTGCATCAATCTTTAGTGATATTCTTAATGTTAATCAGAGAAACAGATTTACGTTTAGCTCCTTTGAAGTATTAGCGCTTAATGTTATGCTTCCAGACATTATGCAAAAACCTATGTTATCTCTCGCTTTAATCACCACATATAGACCCCCAGGACCCTCATGTCAATTTTCTAAAAGAGTTTTCTGATTTTATTTCTGATTTACTAGTTAAAACTGATAAAATACTAATTGTAGGAGACTTTAACATCCACATAGATGACGCTAACAACACATTAGGGTTCGCGTTGATGGATTTACTACATTCACTAGGGATAAAGCAAAATGTTGTTGGTCCAACCCATCGCTTAAAGCATACATTAAATCTAATTCTGTCTTTTAGAATTGAGGTCATTGATGTAGACATTATACCACAAAGTGATGATATTACAGACCATTACCTTTTACTATATAGGCTTTACCTGAAATTAGCAGATCCACTCCAATATATCGCCCAAGTCGAACTATCATTCCGTCCACCAAAGAAGAATTCACAAATAACTTACTTTCTCTATTTCGAAATGCACCCACAAGCGCAAATGACCTTGACATAGTAACCAGCAGTATGGATGCCATTTTTACTACCACACTAAATACTGTGGCACCCATCAAATTAAAAAAGGCTAGAAAGAATAAAACTACACCATGGTAAAATAATCATACTCGCGCTCTCAAAACAACCCGTGCCCTGGAACGTAAATGGAAAAAAACTAAATTAGAGGTCTTTAGAATTGTGTACAAAGACAGTATGTCCAGCTATAGGAGGGCTCTAAAATCTGCCAGGGCTGAGCACCTCCGCAAACTGATATAAAATAATCATAACAATCCTAGATTCTTATTTAACACCATTGCTAAATTAACAAATAATCGGTCATCTTTAGAACAAAATGTCCCACTGCAAATTAGTAGTGATGAATTTCTTCATGAATTTTTTCAGTGATAAAATACAAGGCTTTAGACAGAAAATAGAAGATGTTAATCTTTCTGCACTGCCTTATACTTCAGATCCAGTGCTTCAAAATCGTAGAACAGGAAGAGCTAGATAAAATTATAAATAGTTCTAAACCAGCTACAGTACATGTATGTTGGACCCAATTCCTTCAAAATTACTGAAAGAATTGCTACCTGTAATAGGAGAACCTCTTCTTAACGTTATCAACTCTTCTTTATCTTTAGACCATGTTCCAAATCCTTACAAGCTAGCTGTTTTCAAGCCTATTATTAAGAAACCACAACTGGACCCCAGCAACTTAGCTAATTATAGGCCCATTTCAAATCTTCCATTTATGTCTAAAATACTATAAAAAGTTGTTTCTGCTCAATTATGCTCCTTTCTGCAGATGAACAATGTTTTTGAAGTGTTTCAATCAGGTTTCAGGGCTCATCACAGTACAGAAACAGCATTAGTGAAAATAACCAATGATCTACTCTTAGCTGCTGACCAAGGGTGCATCTCGGTATTAGTTTTACTCGATCTTAGTGCGGCATTTGACACCACTGACCACAATATCCTCATAAATTGCCTAAATTCTACAGGTGTCAAGAGACAGGCTCTACAATGGTTTAAGTCAGACTTAGAAGACCGTTACCAGTTTGTGGATATTAATGGACAGCCTTCACAAATCAGCTCAGTAAAGTATGGGGTGCCTCAAGGATCAGTTTTAGGCCCTATACATGCTACCCCTGTGAGACATTATTAGAAGACATGGGATCAGCTTTCACTGCTATGCAGATGATACTCAATTATATATTTCAACTAAAGCTGATGAGATGTCTGAACTGTCTAAGCCAGGGGTGTCCAAACTCGGTCCTGGAGGGCCGGTGTCCTGCAGATTTTAGCTCCAACTTGCCTCAACACACCTGCACGGATGTTTCTAGAAAGCCTAGTAAGTGCTTGATTAGCTAGCCCAGGTGTGTCTGATTGGGGTTGGAACTAAACTTTGCAGGACACCGGCCCTCCAGGACCGAGCTTGGACATGCCTGGTCTAAGCTAACTGAGTGTAATAAAGATGTTAAAGACTGGATGACCAATAATTTTCTTCTCTTAAACTCAGACAAAAGAGAATTATCACTTATTGGGCATAAATCCTGTACACAGCAAATCTCATAACTTGACCCACAACTAGAGGGATACAAAGTTAGCGTTAGCTCTACTATAAAAGATCTGGGTGTCATATTAGACAGCAATTTAACTTTTGAACATCATATATCCCATGTCACAAAAACTGCCTTCTTTCATCTGAGAAATATTGCTAAGTTAAGAAGTAGTCCATGCTTTTATGACTTCTAGGCTGGATTACTGTAATGCTCTGTTTGCTGGCTGTCCAGCATCTTCTATTAACAAACTTCAGTTAGTACAAAATGCAGCTGCCAGAGTTCTTAACAGGACTAGAAAATTTGATCACATCACCCCAATTTTATCTTCCTTACACTGGCTGCCTGTTAAGTTTTGTATTGAATTTAAAATATTACTTCTTACCTATAAAGCTTTAAATAATCTAGCTCCTGTTTATCTAACTGTAGAAAGTTTCTTTGTTGTGGGAAGAAGAAGACAGGGTCGGCATTAAGGTAAGTGACAATTTTATTGTTCTTTTCAGTGTTAAGATATACAGTACATGATACATGAATGTGCCCCACACAGGTTTCTGCATCTCGTTTATATACACCATGAACAGCAGCTACGCTAATTATTCTCTTTATTCTCTATTTCCACCTTGAGAGCCTGCATGGGGATGGTGAACGTGTCACGGGTGGATGACGTCAAACTCCAGGGGCGTTTTCTTTTGTGTTTGGGGCATCTTCACTGTTGTTCAGTCTGACTTTATGACAGCTGAGATCTTACAGTGTGACATGGGAGCCATGTTTGTGCAGTCTGCCATGCTACAATTGTTCAGGATTATAAAAAAATAAAATAAAAAATTGCACAGTGTAAGCCGGCCTTTATTTGGCGAGTGTGTGTGTGTTTGTGTATGTGTTTTCATACCTTTGACATACTGCCAGTCTCTGTCCAGGATTTGTTCATGAAAATTTAGGTTTGTTGGCTGCAGAATCACAATCAATGGATCAAATCGCCACTGATTTCCTGAAATAAACTTTTCATTCCAGGATAATCCTACGCAGCTGTTGGATAAGTAGCTGATCTTTCTTTCCTCACCATGAGGTGGATTGGATGAACACAATATTTCAGTTTTTTTATTTTATTATTTTGAAGAAGAATAGAACAAAGCATCATTGCTTAAATTGACTCCAAACAGTTTTTGTTTAGTTATATTATTTGCATTTAGTTTATGTTTTTAGCAACACATCAATTTGCATCAGACTTAGTGTGCAAGGTTTCTGTGAAGGATGATTTTTTCAGGAAAGGAATGTGAAAAAAATGCATACAAAAATTTCAGACTTCAGTGTGCAAGGATCTTTACAGTTAACTTACCAGTTAAACTCCAGTTTAACCCAGAACAGTTGGTGCAACCCTATCCTGGAGTGCTGTCTAGTGTGACCCATGGGCACTCCTGCTGGTAAAATGATTGGAAAATGATTCGCTGTTTCAAAATGCTTGAAACAGCACATGCTAGTGAAAATTTTCTATGATGGGCTCTGCTAAAAAGGCCAACAAGAGAATATAAACTATTATTACTTTTAACTTTATACATGTCTCATTAATGGAAGCTCAATAAACTAATTTCAAGAGGAGCATGTGATATGCTCATTGATATGCCCTTACATGCTCATTGACCAGGTGAGAGCCCTGGACTCAATTATCTATGAGCTCAGGGTTCTCTCCTGGGACAGCATGCCAAACCTGTTTTATTATCTGGCAAAAGCTAACTATGAACTCTTGAAAAAGTCTACAAACTCATAAAACAGATTTGAGATCAGGTAAAAACTATGAAATCTGTTTGGGGATTTCCCACGTGGGGGCAATCTGAACAAAGCCGCGTGATTCTTGTAGATTTTATGGTATTACACAGATTGCACCCAAGCAGAGAACCATTACATTTTTGAAACATTTCAAAGCAGTAAAGCTGCGGTCACACTGGGCTTTTCCTCCCATAGACTTCCATTCATATGCACGCGAATGCGTCAGACCGGAAACGCAAGGTCATGTGTCAAGTTTCGCATGTTGCTGCGGTGCAAAGTTCAAGCTTGATGAACTCTGACCTGCGAAATCGCATCACTTGACTGCATGAGACCAATCGAGGATCAAAACATGACCGCTCTGGACAGAAATTTAAAACATGGAGCAAATCGCTCACTTTTTTAATGTCTAATCATCTTGTTTAATCCCGCCCCTTTTCGCACACACAAAGCCCAGTGTGACCATAGCTTAATGCCGTAATGAAGCCCCATTTACTGAAGTTACGTGACCTTGCCAATTTGATACGCTTTCTGAAACCATTGATTCAAAACAAAATATTTGTAAAGGTTTCAAACTTCACAAAGCAGTGCTTCAAAAGCATCACTATCACGACAATTAGCCTACAGAGACATATACTGCCATCAAGATTATATTTTTCATGATAACTTTGTGGTTGTTAGATCAAGTCTCATTCTGCATGTGCTACAACACCATGTCCGGAATTTACTGGAATTACCCTATTGTTTGTATCCATCCAGATTACATTAATTCAATTTTATTCACACTATATAAAACATACTCTTTTTAAAGACAAGGCAAGTTTATTTATGTGGCACATTCCATGCACAATGGTTATTCAAAGTGCTTTACATAAACATGAATAAAAGAAACAAGTATAAGAATATAAAAAATATTAAAAACAGATTAAAATGTGTTAAAACAGGTTTTAAAAGAATAAAAAAAATGGAAAGACATAATAGTGCAATCCTTCGGATGTAGCACAGTGCTCATTCAGTAAAGGCACAGCTAAACAGATGTGTTTCAGACTTGATTTGAATGTTCCTAATGTTGGATAACATCTGATCATTTCTGGAAGCTGATTCCAGCTGCAGGGGACGTAGTAGCTGAAGGTGGATTTACCCTGATTTGACTGAACCTTTGGAATATCTATTTTACTTGATAATAATGATAGAAGAGATCTGTTAGGTTTGTATTCAGTGAGCATATCTGTAATGTATTGAGGTCCTAGGCCAGTTAGTGATTTATAGACAAGTAGTAATACTTTAAAATCTATTCTAAATGTAACTGGGAGCCAGTGTAAAGACCTGAGGACAGGTGTGATGTGCTTGATTTTCTGGTTCTGGTAGCATTCTGGATGAGCTGCAACTGTCTGACTGTCTTTTTGGGAAGGCCAGCGAGGAGTACATTACAGTAATCCACCCTTCTGGTGATAAAAGCAAGAACAAGTTTCTCTAAGTCCTCACTGGAAACAAAGCATCTAAATCTTGCAATGTTTTTGGGATGATCATATGCTGATGTAGTTACTGCTTTGGCATAACTACTGAAACTCAGATCTGACTCCTGAATAACCAAGATTCCCCTTCATATGGGAACTTCAACGTGTGTCTGTTATTAAACAGACTTTTGGGAGTGCTTTAGACGACCAATCACATCTGAAGATAAGAAAACGGGCCAATGAAATGCCAATTGAATTGGCGGAGCTTAGCTCCACAGCTGAAACTGATGAGCCAATTAGGGCTATATCAGTCGGCTGCTGGAGCCAGCTCATCAGAATTGTTGCTTCAGACCCGATCTGAGACTGAAGAACCCTTCTGCTGAGCTGACTTCCAACATTGAAGAAAGCATTATTCTCACCAGTGCGAGGGAAGACGTTCTAGCGGCGGTCGAGCTGGGGTTCCCGTCCCGGACCCCTCGCTCCTCGTCAGTGCGCTCTGTTTCTGCTTCGAGTGTTAGCGCTGGTCCATCCTCTGGGTTGGCCGCGCTCTCATTAGATGACACCGGGGACGTGATGTCCATCGCTGCATCGGAGGGCGGGCTGACATGCTCTGATGAAGATCCGGACCCCCTGCCACCCTCCGGGGTTATCAGTGAGGTTTCGGATCTGGAGTCGGACATGTTAGCCGTGTTATTCCGGGCTGCTTCGGCCGTGGGACTGGAGATGGCTTGTCCCCCAGAACCGGGGCCGGACCGCTTAGATGGGTGTTACGTGGGGGTGAAGAAGGCGAAGCCTTTTAGACCCCCCGTCCCCTTCTTCCCGGAGGTACACAGAGAGCTCACGCAGGCATGGAGGGCACATTTTTCTGCCCGGTCCTCGTGCGCTCCCGCTCTCACCTCCCTCGATGACGGAGCGGCCAGGGGTTATGAGGCGATTCCCCAGGCGGAGCGTGCTCTGTCCGCAGAGCTGCTCCACTCGGAGAGGTCCGCCCTCACTCCCTTCCAAAGCGTGCAGGTTATCTGAGTCTCTCACGGCCAGAGCCTGCACTGCTGCGGGCCAGGCCACCTCCGCTCTGCATGCTATGGCCACCTATCAACGCTACCAAGCCGAGAAGCTGGCCAAGATGCAGGAGGGCGGTTCTCCCCCAGGCTTGCTGCATGAGCTCCGCACGGCAACCGATTATGCTCTCATGACTATTAAATCGGCTGCTCGTGCCCTGGGGAAGACGATGGCCACATTAGTGGTCCAGGAATGCCACCCCTGGCTGAGCTTGGCTATATGAGAGACGTTGACAAAGCTTGCTTTCTTAACGCTCCCGTATCCCAGGCCGGCCTTTTCGGCGACACCGTCGGGGAGTTCACCCAGGAATTCTCCGCGGTGAAAAGCAGTCCAAGGCGAGGGGTGAGGTCATCTATCAGCGGGCTCGAAAAACTGCTCCTCCCGCTGCCCCTTCCGCTGCGGTTGCTCTTCGCCGAGGGCGTCCACCCGCGGCTTCATCTGCTCCGCTTTCGCTGCCCGCTCCGGCCAGGCGGCAATGCCGAGCCTCCCGCGGGACTGCAACGCCCCCGCCCCAGGGCGCCGCTAAGTCCAGTAAACGGACCGCGAAGCGTTCCTGGGACGGGCCATTCGGAAAAGAGGGGACCTGCTCTTTCCTCGGTGGGGGGCCGAGGATTATTAAATCAGTCCTCAACGACTTTAAACTCCTCGCTGCCGGCCCCTGGGCTGGCGGCAACCAAATTTCCAAAAGAGCAGTTTCCTCTCTCTCCGGATGCGCGAGCCCGAGTACTGCCAGTCTGGGACGCTCCGCCTTTCAGCTCGCAGCACCGGGACCCTTCGCCTCAGGCCCTCAGAGTGCAGCAGGACGGACTCCTTTCTCTCACTCTGGCCTCACCGCGGGATCCAGGGAGGAAGGTAAGAGAAATTCTCTTATTTTCAGCTCTTCCCCGGGACGCACCGCTTCCCGGGATGAGCACTCCCATCCCGAGCTGCCCCTCCGCTGGCACGTCAGTGATCGCTCCGATGGTGCCATTAGCGCGCGCTCTGCCAGCCTGGTTAGCGCTGCCCAGCGCATCGCGGTGGCTCATACGGACGGTCAGACTCGGCTATGCGATTCAGTTCGCTATTCGCCCTCCCAAGTTCACGGGTGTCCTTTTCACGAGGGTGATCCCCGTGAGCGCCCCTGTCTTGCGAGAGGAGATTGCGGTCCTCCTGGCGAAGGACGCAATCGAGCAGGTCCCTCCAGCCGAGATGGAGTCCGGGTTCTACAGCCCGTATTTCATCGTGCCCAAAAAAGAGCGGGGGGTTAAGACCAATCCTAGATCTGCGCAGACTGAACTGTCATTTATACTAAATGCTTTCAGAATGCTTACGCAGAAACGCTTGCTTCAGAGCGTCCGTCCACAAGATTGGTCTGCAGCCATAGACCTGAAGGACGCGTATTTTCATGTCTCTATTCTTCCACGCCACCGCCCTTTTCTCCGGTTTGCGTTCGAAGGACGAGCGTGGCAGTACAAAGTCCTCCCCTTCGGGCTCTCTCTGTCTCTGCGGGTTTTCACCAAGCTCGCGGAGGGTGCTCTGCGCCACTGCGGCTTGCGGGCATCCGCACACTCAACTATCTCGATGACTGGCTCATTTTAGCCTCCTCTCGCGATCAGTTGATTATGCACAGAGTCAAAGTGCTTCGGCACCTCGACCAGTTGGGGTTTCAGGTCAACCGAGAGAAGAGCAAACTTTGCCCTGTGCAGAGGATCTCTTACCTCGGGCTGGAGCTGGATTCGGTTGCTATGGTTGTGCGCCTCTCCGAGGAGCGCGCCAGGCTAATGCTTTCCTGTGTAACGAGCTCCACAGGAAAATAGTGGTCCCACTGAAATGTTTTCAGAGGCTCCTGGGGCATATGGCATCCGCAGCCGCGGTCTCGCCGCTCGGTTTGCTTCATATGAGACCACTTCAGCGTTGGCTTCGCGATCGAGTCCCCAGACGGGCATGGCGCGCGGGTACGCACCGGGTGAACATCACTCTGCTGTGTCTCCGCACCCTCAGCCCCTGGACGGATCTGGCTTTTCTACGGGCCGGAGTGCCCCTAGGGCTAGTATCCAGGCATGTTGTCGTAATGACACATGCCTCCAGCACGGGCTGGGGGGCCGTGTGCAACGAGCATGCAGCCGCAGGTTCGTGGTCCGGACCCCGCCTGCATTGGCATATCAACTGCCTGGAGCTGTTGGCAGTGTATCTGGCTCTCCGCCGCTTTTTTCCGGTGTTGGAGCAGAAACACATGCTGGTCAGGACGGACAGCATGGCGGCGGTGGCTTATATCAACCATATGGAGGGTATGCGCTCTCGCCGCATGCCTCAGCTCGCTCGCCGTCTGCTCCTTTGGAGTCACACGCGGCTGAAATCACTGTGTGCCATTCACATCCCGGGCGAGCTCAACCGTGCAGCCGATGCGCTCTCACGGCAGCTAGTGTCCCGAGGAGAGTGGAGACTCCACCCCGATTCGGTCCAGCTGATATGGGCGCGCTTTGGGGAAGCCCAGATCGATCTATTGCTTCCACCGAGAACGCACATTGCCAGCTGTTTTATTCCCTGACCGAGGCCCCCCTCGGCACGGATGCACTGGCTCACAGCTGGCCATCGGGCACGCGCAAATATGCGTTTCCCCCAGTGAGCCTAATCGCACAAACTTTGTGCAAAGTCAGGGAGGACGAGGAGCAGGTCTTGTTTGTTGCGCCCCTCTGGCCCAACCGGACCTGGGTTTCGGAGCTCACACTCCTCGCGGCGGCCCCTCCTTGGCGCATTCCCCTAAGGTAGGACCTCCTCTCTCAGGGACGGGGCACCATCTGGCACCCACGCCCAGATCTCTGGAACCTCCACGTGTGGTCCATAGACGGAGCGCGGAGGACTTTGGTGACTTACCGCCCGCGGTACTTAACACCATCACTCAGGCTAGAGCACCCTCTACGAGGCATGCCTACGCTCTGAAGTGGAGTCTATTCTCTGAGTGGTGCGCTTCTCCCCGAGAAGACCCCCGAACTTGCCAGATTAGCATTGTGTTATCCTTCCTTCAGGATAAGCTGGAGCGTAGGCTGTCACCCTCCACACTGAAGGTTTACGTGGCGGCATCTCCGCTCATCATGACGCGGTGGATGGCAACACGCTCGGGAAGCATGATCTAATCATCCGATTCCTCAGAGGCGCGCGGCGATTAAATCCATCCCGCCCCCATCTCATGCCCTCTTGGATCTCTCTTTAGTCCTGGTGGCTGCAGAGAGATCTGTTTTAGCCACTCGATTCTGTATTCTGTCATTATGACAGCTCTGCTGATCGCATTGGCGCCATTCAAGAGAGTTGGGGATCTGGAGGCATTTTCGGTCAGCGAATCGTGCCTTGAATTCGGGCCGGGTTACTCTCACGTTGTCCTGAGACCCCGACCTGGCTATGTGCCCAAGGTTCCTACCACCCCATTTATAGATCAGGTGGTGAACCTGCAAGCGCTGCCTGCGGAGGAGGCAGGCTCAGCCCACTCACTGCTTTGTCCCGTTCGCGCTTTGCGCCTTTACGTGGAACGAACGCAAAATGTAAGATCATGTGAACAGCTCTTTATCTGTTATGGTGGCCGGCAGAAGGGAAGTGCCGTGTCAAAACAGAGGTTGGCCCACTGGTTAGTTGATGCCATCGCCCTCGCTTATCAATGCCAGGGCGAGCCGCGCCCTCCTAACGTGAGAGCGCACTCCACTAGAGGTGTCGCTTCCTCATTGGCGTTAGCACGCGGCGCCTCTCTCACAGATATCTGCAGAGCTGCGGGTTGGGCGACACCTAACACATTTGCGAGGTTTTATAACCTCCGAGTGGAGCCGTTTTCTCCCGGTTATTGGGAAATCCCAATCAATCGGGGGAGATTTAAGCTCGGTGTCACAAACGCTTGCTGCGCCAGGCTCCCTAAACCGGAGATGCGTGCGCTTTTTCCTATTCTACTAGTAAGTTTCCCTTCCCAGGCGAACCCTAGAGAATTCCTCCGAGGCCCCCAGCATCGACTCAGCGGAGGAGTCGAGTGCATGGCTCAGTGTGCGGTTGGTATGCCCATTAGGTCTACACGCATATTGAGGATCGGTGCCAGCTATGTGCATCCCCATTTGGTGATGTCATATGCATTATTACCACGGTGTGTTCTCCCTTATTAGGCGGTCCCGTGTCTTCCCTAAACCGCTAACCAGCTTATCATATGTAGCACTCCCCCTCATTAGGGCTAGTCCATATGTCTCCTTACCATCAGGTCTCCCCTTTTAGGGTAGCAGGTGGTCTCCGCTGCGTCCTCCCCCTTCGGGGACTGGCACGCTTTCCCAACGTACTGTCGTATTTCCAAAATCCCTAGTCTATATTAGCTAGGTAAAAGCACACTTACGACCCCCGATTTAAAACTTTTATTCCCATGTAATGGTAATATGTTGGGCCTAGGGGACGTTGGAAGGTTGCGCTCTTGGTGATGTCAGTGCGCTCACGCTTTGGCTTGGCAAACTACACATCAGGGACGCGACAGGCTTAGCTGCTGTGGCGCTTTCCATACAGTCTCCCAAAAGTCTGTTTAATAACAGACACACGTTGAAGTTCCCATATGAAGGGGAACGTCCTGGTTACGTACGTAACCCACGTTCCCCGAATAGGGAACGGAGACGTGTGTCTCCACTGCCACAGCACCTGAGTCTCCAGCTGGGAGCTGAGCGATCGGCTCTTCAGCAGGCAAATTCTGATGAGCTGGCTCCAGCAGCCGACTGATATAGCCCTAATTGGCTCATCAGTTTCAGCTGTGGAGCTAAGCTCCGCCAATTCAATTGGCATTTCATTGGCCCGTTTTCTTATCTTCAGATGTGATTGGTCGTCTAAAGCACTCCCAAAAGTCTGTTTAATAACAGACACACGTCTCCGTTCCCTATTCGGGGAACGTGGGTTACGTACGTAACCAGGACGTTCTTGGCCTTATTTTTTGTTGTCTGACCCCTAGAGCTAAGATATGCATTCACCTTAAGAACCTCATCTCTGTTCCTAAATGTAATGACTTTAGTTTTCTCTTTGTATAACTGAAGAAAGTTTTGGTACATCCAACTGTTAATTTTATCAATGCATTGGCAGAGGGTGTCAATGACTAGGTCATTAGGCAATAAGGCCGAGTAGATCTGAGTGTCATCAGCATAACTGTGGTTAGAGACTTGGTTCTTTCTCATTATTTGGCTCAGTGGGAGCATATAAAGGTTGAACAGGAGAGGTGCCAGAATTGAACCTTGTGGTGGGACTTCACATGTCATAGGCGTCCACCTTGGTCACCTATACTGACATAGTAACCTCTCCCTTCAAAGTTGCAAACTAATTATTTAGTTAGTACCTGCTTAAGAGAATATGCCATTTCTTATGCAGGAACCACAGTCTCAGTTGAAAATCTTTAATGTTCTGCTGAAGAAAAAGAAAAAAGTAGTCACCTACATTTTGGATAGCCTGAGGCTGAGTAAATTAACCACAAATGTTTCATTTCTGGATGAACTGCATGTTCAGATTTACGCCAGACCTGTTCTTAGACTTTCTGCAAGGGACATTAAAATCTCAGCGTGTTGTTTCTAATGTTGTGTGACATCGAGTGAGTCTTCAGCTTTTGTGAAGGTTTGTGTGTTAGCAAGCGCTGTGCTCGCAGCTTCACTATTCCTAATTCTGGATGGATGTAGCAGCATTTATCATTGTGACATGTTCAGCACCATTTATTTGTAGAATAATTCTATATATTAGACAAATAATACTCAAGAGTGGAGAAACAAATCTAGAGTCTCAGCGGCAAACAAATCAAAAAGACACAGTGAGTAATAACTGTGGAGAGCCTGAAGCACTCTCATTCACACACTCCCTTCACAGCTTTCACTGTTCCCTACACACTTAGCAGGGAGTATGTGCAGACATTTACCATATTAGTTCACAACACAACATAATGAATAAATTGTACGGTTTGCATTACGCATGTGGGTTTACTGTTATGCAACCCAATCTCACCCTGTGCCTTTGGGTCAAAATATGTTCTAATAGCCTACCCACATAGCAACATATCGCTGGCCCAGCTCTGGCCCACACAATCAGCTTTTGCTTGGCCCACATGCCGCAGTGAATTACGGTACATGACTGGACCAAGTCTGGCTTCCAGACAAGGGCCAAACATGGACCAAATCTGGGCCAAGTCTTAGCCAAGTTAATAACCCATAACTGAGCCTGAACTGGGCCAGATATGTTGGTGTGTCACAACTGCAATGAAATTGATAAACCCATGAATCATTGCACTTTAGGCATGCTATGGGTGTGCTTTTTCTCGAAGCGACCTGATTGGTAGAATTTTGAATTTTTATTGGAAAATAATAAAAATGTATTTTAATTGTGGGTCAAGATAGGTCAGACTCACATGGCCCATATATCAATTGTTAACATCTGGGCCAAATACTACATTTTACATCTGGCCCAAGTATTGTGTGCCGCCTTAAAGACGGTGCCACCTCTACCAAACCAGGTCCATGTTTGGCCCACATGCTGTATGCCAGTGCCGGATGAATGCCTGCTGTGCCAGATTTATGCCAAATCTGGGGCAGAATTCTTTGCTACCTGGGTTACATTAAAAGGTACAAAACTAATTAATCAAAAATGAAAACTGTGTCACCACAACAACACTTATTCATTCATTGGACTTTAGTTTAAAAAAATTCTAAATACAGAGAAAATTATCTTTAAAGCTGCCTAAATTAGGTTGCGCTTTTGATGATGTCAGTGCGCTCACGCTTCGCTTGGCAAACTGCACATCAGGTGACTGTCTCCCAAAAGTCTGTTTATCTACAAGCACACGTTGGAGTTCCTTTATGAAGGTAAACGTTCTGGTTACATCCGTAACCCACATTACCCAAATAAGAATTAGAGACTTTTGTGTCTCCACTGCCACAGCACCTGAGAGCTGAGTGATCGGCTCTTCAGCAGGCAAATTCTGAGGAGCTGACTCCAACAGCTGACTGATATAGCGTTGATGAGCTCATCAGGTTCAGCTGTGAAGCTAAGCTCCGCCAATTCAATTGGTATTTCATTGGCCCATTTTCTTATCCTCAGAAGTGATTGGTCGTCTAAAAGTCTGTTTATCTACAGACACGTCTCCGTTCCCTATTCGGGAAACGTAACCAGGACGTTTCATTGTGCACTCTGCTAAACAGGTCAAGAAACTATTTTACCTTTTCCATATTGCTAATCCAAAATTAAATTAGTTTTCCATACTATGAAAGTAAACAATTAACAGTTTGCAGACTTCTTCAAAATATCTAATATTGAATACAACAGATTGGAATGAAGAAACCCATAATATTCTGTCATATTGACTGACCCCACCCCAGTCCCTAAACCCAACTAATAGTTTTAAAAGCAAACTACAAAAAATAATCCATCATGGGTCACATGCTTCTATCATAATCTCACAATGCTTTAATGGGCTTCGTTTTGCCCGGTTTCTGGAACTGTCCTTCACAGGACTCAAATCCTGGTCTGCTTCAAGTCTCAAGATTGATGCCATTCATGGTGAGCTACCAAGCAAGCCAGTCATGCCAGAAAAGCCGTCCATACAGAGGTAAGCAGTCAGTGGTACTGCCCATAGCATTAATTTTACACACAAATTTTAGCCATATGTACCAGTGAGGCCATATTTGCCAGTTCTTAAATATTTAACCCTGGGCATATTTTCCCAATGAGCCTGTGTTGCATTTGGCGGTCCACACAAACTCGACACAACAGAAACATTTAAATACCAACTACTGCACTCCCAACAAAATGCTAAGAGTTATAATCTAATTAGTACATATTTAACCTATTTAACATTATTAAACGTACATAGGCTAAGTGACGGATGTTGTTGGTTCTGAGTCACAGTTCTGACTTTCATCTTCAAATGTGTCTGTTTGCTAGTTATTTTATTTTCAATATCTGAGGTGAACTATATGCTGCTGCTTTCAGTAGTATGGCAATAAATGTCATGTAAAATGGTGTTCAAACTCACTTTGGTAACATTTAACACTGAATGAAGTAATCTGTACCTGAGGTGATCATTGCCATAGTAGTTTGTGCTTTCCGGTATTTTTTAAAATGGATCAGGCATCAACTTGTGCATGGTGAATACTTACGTGTGTGTGTGTGTGTGAGAGAACTTGAGAGAGAGAGAGAGAGAGAGAGAGAATGGAGCAAAGGCTGTGTGGATTATGTGTGCACATGACGGTAGTCACCATGTGCAAATTAAAGCAAAAGTCACGTTTTTACTATTGGCCCTCAACAATATTTTCAGCTTATCGGCTTTCTAATGTTTACAATCACTCTTATTGGTTGGTGATTGTTTCGCCCGCAGTGAGTGGTGAAATAGTGGCCAACCTAAATAATATTTGTATTTTCAAAATAGCAAAAAGGATGATCAAAAGAGATCTTCAGAAACTGAAACTGTGCGAATGGATCAGGATAGAAGGAGACAGAAACAAAGCGATCTCAAGTCAGCCAGAAAACATAACAGAAGAGGTAACTGTGGGCTCTTCTTGAAGATTAGACTGAGTTGTAATTTTTTTTCACTTGGCACATAATAGTGAAGTGAACTGAATAGTGATTGTTCATTTGATTTATGTTTGTTGCTTTATGTTTTTATTATCCTGAAAATAGCTGAAATAGCTGAAAATGATAGTAAATACACTAACAGTATGAATAAAAGCAGAAATTATTAGAAACATACCCAGCAGCATCACACTTCTGCAGAACCCAGCCCGCAAACTATTGGGTGAGCTAGAATGTCCTAACGTACTCCTACACAGGTTCCACATATCTCTCCAAATTACTCACGTTGGATATGAAGCCGAAAATGTGTCTTAAAGTCTTAAGTAATATAACGTCACAAGTGTTATAAGTGCTATTTTTAATCGATCTTAATCGAATTTTAATTTTAAATGAAATGGCGTCCAAACACCATCTTTCCGGAGCAGAAAAAAAGGAAGAAAAGAAAAGCAGAGGAAGAGAAGCAAGCTCAGAGTAAAGGTGTGTTCTGCTATGCGTAATACATTATTTAGTAGTGTAGTATTAGGACTTGTTTTAATAAATGCAACGATGCCCATGATCATAGAAATACTTGTGTAATATGTGAGACAAAAATGGGCCACATTCAGCATGTTTCATTAGATAATAATCAATTAATTATCTATCTCACTAATTCACCCTGCTGAAGAAACAGGTTTCTCCCTCATTTCATCAAAATCAAATTTGACCCACTGTCTAACACCTAATGCAAAGTTTCTCTGTGTAGAAACAAGCTAAAATGTCTCCTGCATTTCTAGTTGTTTAGGCATCTATTTGTATGTTACTCATTTACAAAAAAATGCATTTGATTCATGTTTTATTTGTATATGTCATACTTATTTACTTTTTCTGGCTTTCAAACGTATTTGTTTAAATCGGAGTAAATATTGTTGTATTAATATGTATTATCAGCCTGATCTCACGATAAAACATAAGTATTTTACGTTTTGTCAGTTTAGTGGCTAATTTGTACGAATTCGTACAAGTTCAGCCGTACGAAATCGTACGATTTTAAAAAAGAGGCATGGCACCTAAACCCAACCATCATTGGGGGATGAGCAAATCGTACTAAATTGTACGAATTAGATTGTACAAATTCATACGAATTAACCACTAAATCAAAAAGTTTTGAATTGCCGTGAGATTGTGGTGGTATTATAGGTTAAATATGTTACAGTTAATACAAATTTATACACTTGAATATTAAAATTATATATATATTTCTTTTTTTTGTGCTTTCTTCTGACTGTTTTAACACCAGTGGGACCAATTTTTTATCCCGCCTAGGGCCCCTCAGCCCTATGGGCCGGCACTGGACTGACCTATAACATTATATGGCACAAAATATTTAAAGACCGTTCAGAAATGTACTGCTCTTTGGTTGCACTATCACCGTTTAATGATGTCATGTTCTAGGAAAACTGAAATTGTGTGGTGGACACCAGTCATGGTAAGTTTTATTTCCTGATATGTTCCGGGAATTACTAATTTACAAATTAACGACGTTGTGGAAATGGAAATGGACACTCTAAACTAGAAACATTGCGAGCCACTGTCATGATTAGTTAGGACAAATACGTGTTTTAAAGGAATAGTTCGCCCAAAATGAAAAAAAAAAAAAAAATCTGTTTACTCATGGTCAAGTGGATCCAAAACTTAATGAGTTTCTTTCTTCCGTTGAACACAAAGAAGATATTTTGAAGAAAGAAGAAAAAAAAAAAAAACCTCTAACCATTGCCTTCCACAGTGTTTGTTTTCCCTACTATGGAAGTCAATGGTTACAGGTTTAGTTGTTCTTCAAAATGTCGTCTGTGTTTAACAGAAGAAAAAACTGATAAAGGTTGAAATAAGTAAAATATGAGTAAATGATGACAGAATTTACATTTTTGAATGAACTATCCCTTTAACATGACAAATGTACCTTTAATGGTGTAGTTAGGACAGTGTAATGGTTTGGAAATGCTTGACCATGAGTAAATAGTGAGTAAATAAAATTTTTTAGCATGAATTATTCTCTTTCCTTTACTAACTGTTGAAGTATGCAATTGCCCTGTTAATTTATGAAGTAATATATTTCTTTTAATCCTTCATTTGATGTTATTTGTTCCCCGTTTCCTTCCGTCTGAGGATCTCCACATCCTGTTATTTGGAATCTCTCATGTCGAATAAAAAATTCTGTTCAGTCTACTAGGACAGTCACTGTCAGGACACTGGAATAAAAGTAAATAAAAGAGTGAGTTGGTGAATGAAAATGAAAAGGTGTGCAGTGAATATGAGGGCCACTAGAGGGCCACAGGGGACCATCTGCAAAATCTACAAAGGTGAGTGTGAGGGGTGAAAGGAGGAGATAAAACGTCAACTGATGGAAATGTTCAGACTGGAATATGAACACCACTACTTTATACTGTAACAGGGTTTATATAGTTTTGCACATTTGAGATGCAGCACTGCCGTCATTTGTTTATAACATGCCATGTCTTGCACTTCTTTTTTTTTTTTTTTTAATCAATCTGTGCTTATATAAACTGCAAAAAAATGTCCAAATATCTGAAAGTTCTTAACTCAAGAAATATTTTATAGGTGAGCAAAAAATATTGTACTGTTTTAAGAAATAGTATGCCAAAATGATGTGAGTTTTTTTCTTAAACAAGCAAAATAATCTGCCAATGGGGTAAGCAAAATAATCTTGTTCCTCGTTTTGATTTAAGATTATTTTTGCTTACCCCATTGGCCGATTATTTTGCTTGTTTTAAGGAAAAATGCACTTTTTTGGTATATTGTTTGCTTCTAGAAAATACTCCTTGTTTTAAGACTTTTTTGGGTATTTGGAATAGAAACAATGTAAGATTTTAGAAATAGATGCTCTCGGCTATTATTGTTTATAGTTTAATTAATTTTGCTATGAATAAATGTAAACTCCACATCATGAACCACACAAACATTTTTGTTTTCCACCCTAAAAATTACTGTGGTGTTGATAATAAAAAAAAAGTTAAATAAATAAATAAGAAATAAATTGTGATACAGTACAGTATATAGCCAATGTGTACACACAGAGCTCATCAGACACGACCATTTGTTTATAATTACCATCACACATTCCTTAATGAAAAAAAATATATTTGATCAAAAAACAAACTTAATCAACATCATTAATTTAATTTAGTTTACACTCATGATACATTATATCATGAAAATATGCCACTTTATTGTCACTTTACTATACAAAATATTACAAAAACAGACTCAAAGCTTGTTTATTTAAACAAGTCTAAAATAAAACTTGAAAAAGTGCAGCCTTTTAAATAAAGAATTTTAAATAGTGATCTTACTTTAGTATCTAACCTCAAGTATTTATTTTTTTAATATAGAAGGTTCAAATGAACAAAAATCCAAATAGAAATCTTTAAAAATGTATTTTCTGACAATATTGATGATTCTGATTTTCCAAAAAAAATGTGTGTGTGTGCGTGTGTGTGTGTGTGTATATATATATATATATATATATATATATATATATATATATATATATATATATATATATATATATATATATATATATATATATACAGTTGAAGTCAGATTTATTAGCCCCCCTTTTGAACAGAGCAAGAGAATTTTCACAGCATGTATGATAATATTTTTAATTCTGGAGAAATTCTTATTTGTTTTATTTTGGATAGAATAAAAGCAGTTTAAAGAAAATTTTAAACCCATTTTAAGGTCAAAACTATTAGCCCCTTTAAAAGCTATATTTGCCTAGTTAACCTAATTAACCTAGGTACGCCTTTAAATGTCACTTTAAGCTGCATAGAAGTGTCTTGAAAAATATCTAGTCAAACATTATTTACTGTCATCATGGCAAAGATAAAATAAATCAGTTATTAGAAATGAGTTATTAAAACTATTACGTTTAGAAATGTACGTTTAGAAAAAAATCTTCTCTCCATTAAACAGAACATGGGGGGGAAATAAACGGGGCGGGGGGTGGGGTGAATAATTCAGGGGGGCTAATAATTCTGACTTCAACTGTTTTTGTATATGTATATGTACAACCCCAAATCAGAAAAAGTTGGGACAGTATGTAAGTGATTTCTAAATTTGCTTTTTAACTTTTTTCATTGCAGACAATACAACAAACAATATTTAATGTATTCCTCGATACTATAATTTTTTTTTCAAATATCACATCAATCTCACAAATCCCAATTTTGGTTCTTGCAACACATTTCAAAAAAAGTTGGAACAATAAAGCATTTACCACTTCGTAATGTTGCCATTCCTTTTCACAATACTTAAACAACGTTTAGGGTCTAAAGACACCAAGTGATGAAGTATTGCATATGTAATTTTTTCCCATTCTTCCTGAAAACAAGTCTTAAGGTGGGTAACAGTATGAGGTCTTCGTTGTCACAATTTGCAGCTCAAAATGCACCACACATTCTCTACTGGAGGCAGGTCAGGACTGCAGGCAGGCCCGTCAAGTACCTGTATCCTTATCCTCTGCAGCCAGGACTTTGTAATCTGTGCAGAATGTGGTTTTGCATTGTCTTGTTGAAATATGCATGGGCGTTCCTGGCAAAGAAGGCAGCATATTGTGCTCAAAAATCCCTATGCGCTATTCAGCAGTAATGGTGCTATCACAGAAGTACAAGTTACCTTGCAAAGGACACTGACACAACCCCATACCATGACAGACGTTGTTTTTTGACTTGTTGCTGGTAACAATCTGGATGATCTGTGGATGACTATATGATGGTCCATCCCATACACCTCCGAGACCAGAAGTGGAGGATGCTTCTGGACACTGTTAACATAGAGCTTCCTTTTGGTACAATACAATTTTAACTGGCAATTGTGGATGTAAGTAGGCATTGTGGTACTTGACAAAAGTTTTTCAAAGAAGTCCTGAGCCCATTTGGTGATATCGCTTATAGATGAATAATAATTTTTGACGCCTGAGGGATCAGAGATCACAGTTGTTCAGCTTAGGCTTGCTCCCTTGTCCTTTACACACTGAAATCTCTCCAGATTTCTGTAACATTATGTTATGTACTGTTAAATATGAAATATCCTAATGTCCTCCTATATTTTATTGAGGAACATGGTTTTTAAACATTTCAACAATTTTCTCACATATTTGTTGGTAAACACCCATCTTTGCTCCTACAGGACTTGACCTTTCTTGGATGCTACTTTTGTACCAAATCATAATTACTGTACAATCACCTGTTGACATCACCCATACATTTTTATTTTACTGTCTAGTCTGTCCTAAAAGTTCACTTGATTTGTAAAATGTTTTTTTTATTAGTTTTACAGAAAACACCCTAAAATAACAAAAGTAAATTATATTTCGTATGTGTTAATCATAACACTTTAAAAATACAATTCAAAATGTAATTTACTCATGTTAAAATTTAGGGGAGTAAAATAATACCATCGTTATAATTTTTTATCACAATTTATGCAAGCGGGGCTCTCTATTAAATTCATAAATTCTATTCAAATCCATAAATAAACCAAACATGCTGCAGAGCTGTAGAATTAGTGATAAAACTGGTTATTGCCAGTCTGTTACAGTAACAATCCACATTAATGTCTAACAGTGTCATTCTGAACATGTGTTAACAAGTCACTTACAGCACATTAACTTCATCATGATGTCATAATCAGAGCTGTGATGTTCTTGATCACAGAGGAAGTTCACAGAGATCACAGAGGTAGCAGTTATTCACCACGGTATGAAAGGAAGTTTTAGTCACGTCGGAGGCTTTGATGTGCATTACAGCAGCAGAAGCATTGGGAAAAGAAGAAATAGTGCCCAGTGCTACACTTCCATCCAACACTTCATTCCAACCATAGCAAAAAAAAAAAAAAGTAAAAAAAAAAGTTTATTATTGCAATAAAACACAGTTAAACTATGTTTTTGTAGTAAAACCATAGTAACCACAAAATGGTTACCAGGGTTTTACTATGGCTTTGTAGCAAAACAATTGTAACTAGACAATGAAATATGATTTTACTAAAGCATTTGAAGTACATTGGTAACTACTTAAATGAGGCATGGTTTTACTTAGATGGAGTAGCCAGCCCCAGAGCTCACGGTAAACAGTCTTGCCATTATAAAATTGCCACGTTTAAAAACTGATTTCTTTAAAAATCAGTGATCTTCACTGCCTGATAGATATACAAAATGAAGTGGCTCTCAGACCAGACAAGAAGCACTGCATTAAATTCCATGTTCCCTGCCATGTCTTTAACATATGGCAATTTATTTTACCCCAGTATTTTCAATGCACTCGCCTGCTTGAACAACTTAATTTTACTGAATTTTGTAGCTTCAAATGAGTCAGAACTTTGGATCTTTAATAGGACCATTGAGTCCTTTTACATTCCGACTCAAAAATCTAACTGAATTTCTGGTTTTGTTCATCCAAATGCATTAATATACAAGTTGAATAAAAGAAAACAAAAAAAAAAATAAATGAAGAAAAGAAAATAAATAAAAAAACATCACAAATGAAGAAAGATAAAAAATAAATAAATAACAACCTCCACCCCCCCACCAACCCAGATCTATCCTAAACATTACTCAATTTCTTCTCTCCATTCCCAAACAATAGAAGCAGAACACCAAACTTAACCTCAGATGCTCAAAAACATTGTATATCTGCATCTAAATCACGTGAGGTCACTCCTGAACATAGAAAGCAAAAGTCATTTCTGGCAACATGAAAAAAAAAGCGTTTGTCTGAACCCACTTGGATTACAGTGATTAATTAACGGAGTACAGCTGTACTATGATGTTCATTGCGTGTTCATCTCGATGATATGTCTAAGTTGAATACCTTTCATTGAACCACCGCTAGGCCTCCTTAGGGCAGTTGAATTGAATTGCCGAGGTTGATAATTAGGCGAGTCAGGAATCTAAGAAAGAATCTCACGTTCTTCTCATGCAAGCCATTTCTCACAACTGAAAATGCTGCTCTCCTTTTTGCCACACTGGAGTTATAATCGGGAAAAATGAAGATTTGTGGTTCTGATAGTAGTGAAATCCCACGATCATCACTCTAGCTCTTTAATTCTCCCGATCGGCTGCAGACACGGGGCCAATACGGTGTGCTCTATCCAGCAACGGGGGAGCTGGAAACATCTATGATCCGAGCACATCCTGGAAAAAATGCAACATAATTGTGACCAGATCGCTCCTTTCTACTCCCTCTGGAAGGCCAACAACCCGGAGATTACATCGCCGAGAGCATGACTCCAAGTCCTCCATTTTCTCGTTGAGTACTTTATTAGCTGAATTCCACTTTAGCACCATCTGTTCCAGAGCTACAATGCGGTCGCTGTAACTGTTCATGTGCTGATCAAGTTCATCAATACGTCGACCTTGTGACTCAATGCTTGATTTAAAACTCTCAAAAGATGCAACAACTGGAGCAAGAGCCGAGTTAATTGCTACTTTCACATGTTCTGCAATCGTGGAAGTTAGCTCGGAGACCAGAGTGGCACGGACATTTTCCAGATTCAGCGGCAGCCTGTCGCCATGACTCTCTGCTGCGGGCAGCCGATGTTTTACATTTTTCTGCCTTTCAGACACCATAAATCCTTCCAACCCTTCTGAAAAATCCAGCTTAAAGCAGCCTAGGCTGGTTGACTGATTTTAGCTGGTTGACCAGCCTGGTTTTAGAGGGGTTTTGGCGATTTCCAGGCTGGTTTCCAGCCATTTCCAGCCTGGTCTTAGCTGGTCAGGCTGGAAAATGACCAGCTAAATCTATCTAAAACCAGCTTGACCAGCCTGGTTTAAGCTGGACATAGCCCGTAGCCAGCCTGGCTAGGTTGTCAAGCTGGTTTTAGCTGGTCATTTTCCAGCCTGACCAGCTAAAACCAGGCTGGAAATGGCCAAAACCCCTCTAAAATCAGGCTGGTCGACCAGCTAAAACCAGCCAACCAGCCTAGGCTGGTTTAAGCTGTTTTTTTCAGTAGGGAAATTATAACTGTTTGATGCGTGATACAAAAAAGAAACCACCAAGTGTGTTTAACGATTCCAGCAGCCAGCCAGATATATTAAAAGACAAAATGCTCGGGAGCTCACTTCAAGTGTGTCTACCCACTCACATGTTTAACCAAAAGTCCAATTTTACTGAATTTTACTATTTAACTAAATGAATTGTAATTACATTACAACATCGATGCTGTACAAGCAACCTTGTGAAATTAAAAACAGTCACATTAAGCTTTCACCGGAAGTTTATTATTAACTGAAAAACACAAGTTCTGCATATACTTTACCCCATTAACCATCAAGATATGTAAATAATCTTCTGAGTTCCCCTGCACAAACATGTAGAAAATTATCCTAATCGATACATTTGAATTCATGAGGTGTTGAGTCAGATGACAGGTCTGGAATAGTTAAGCATGCTAGATATTGGATTTTTTGTCTGTGAGGTGTTGGTGAGCACCAAAGAGCCTTGCTGATGAGTCGATCAGTTCTTCACGTACAAAGACAGCAGATCACCGATCATGCTGATTTTCCTCTGATCTGTTGGTCAAGCTCAATAACTCGCAAACCAGGTTCAAATCGGGCTTACAATCCTGTAGTGTGAACTAGGCATTTGGTTAAGATCTGCCATTCCATGCAGATTAGCATTCATACATTAACGTGGGAATTAACGTTTCTCAGTCGCCTTTAGCCATGAGTTACATAAAAACACATGGGATATACAGCAACTGTGATGTGAACCTTTTTAGTTTTTAGTTTTCCAGCCTGACCAGCTAAAACCAGCCTGGAAATGGCCAAAACCCCTCTAAAATCAGGCTGGTCGACCAGCTAAAACCAGCCAACCAGCCTAGGCTGGTTTAAGCTGTTTTTTTTAGTAGGGAAATTATAACTGTTTGATGCGTGATACAAAAAAGAAACCACCAGGTGTGTTTAACGATTCAAGCAGCCAGCCAGATATATTAAAAGACAAAATGCTCGGGAGCTCACTTCAAGTGTGTCTACCCACTCACATGTTACCCGGAAGTTCAATTTTACTGAATTTGACTATTCAACTGGTCAAGCTCAATAACTCGCAAACCAGGTTCAAATCGGGCTTACAATCCTGTAGTGTGAACTAAGCATTTGGTTAAGATCTGCCATTCCATGCAGATGAGCATTCATACATTAACATGGGAATTAACGTTTCTCAGTCGCCTTTAGCCATGAGTTACATAAATACACATGGGATATACAGCAACTGTGATGTGAACCTTTTTAGTTTCCCAACTAGTACAGCGTTTGGTTTCCCCAAGCCATGTGGGCTTATCTCCATATCATATCTTTCTTCTTCTACAGTCGTATTTTAATACACACCAAAATGTTAGACTGCCTTCTAATGGCAGGTAGTAATATTACACAAAATATCATCACGAAAAAAAAAAAAGAAAAACATTTCAACTGGCGTGTAAGGTCAGTAAAGTAGTTTAGGTATTGGCTCAGAATAGGGATGTAAAATAAGATCATACTTTATTAGTACTAATTAAAAGTTAATATCTTATTAAAGCCACAGCCATATCACCCTGCAGCCCAAGACCAGTTGTTTACTGAAGCTAAGTAGCCTGGTCAGTACCTGCATGAGAGACCACATGGGAAAACAAAATGTAATTTCTTAATGAGTTATGGGTGTGTTTTGTGAATAAACCAATCAGAGTCTCATCTCCTATTCCCTTTAAGATTAAGTTGCGTCGTGCCATGGAGCATTTGCAATTTACATGGCAGACTTTGTAAGTGGAAAAACTGAACGCTTCGCTAGTGAGAAAACAGTTAAACACACCATCTGCAGCGCAAGAATAAAGAATGAGCCTCCTCCAATCGGCCTTTACTTTCACTTTCACTTGCTCTATTTTGTGGATAAGGAAACGTGTTGTACGCACAGACATCCATTAGTCTACATAATTAATTTAGTTTGTTAAGCGCAAAAACTTGTTTCAAAACTATTTCTAAATTCAGTTCTAATTTCCAGCAAACGAATAAATGAACAATAATAACGAAGAGTGGTCAAACTGAGTTATATCCAAATACACATGCTGTGCCCCATATGGTCTAAAACCTGACAGGTGGACAAATCTAAGCTTGTTTTTAATAAAACGAATATAAATATGCATATAATAAATAATACTATAATAATAATAATAATAATAAGAACATTATACAAAAGCAAGTTTTTATGAATAAACTAAAAAATGCCCCCGAGATGAAGAAGGCATGAAAGCAGTGGTTTTTATATTTATGTAGAAAGTAATATTTTTAAATTTTTTAATCCTTTAATGCTTTTTGATTAGTAAATATATTTGCGTATTGCTGTACATCCTGCATGTTTTAAGCAATGTGTAAGCGAGGCGCACAGCTACTGTGCTCTGCGCTGGACTTTAGACCTGCTTTCAGCTGGTCTATTGCACAGTCTATTTTAGTTCCTCAAAATAGCAATGTGTCAACAATGCACCTTAACTGAAATATTTTCTAGACCAAAACACCCATGAGTCCACAAAGTGGCACAAATGGATTTGCTATTTAAACAACAAGGCAGAAAATGGGAAAATTTGCGTTGGTATGAAAATAGTAACACGTTGGGGCAAACACGTCTTGTGCCTTATTGTGCCAGGTGTACAATAGGGCCCTCAGTGAGCGCCATATTTCAGATAAGACGTTAAACCTAGGTCCTGACTCTGTGGTTATTAAAAATCATTTTTAATTGCTCTTAAAGAGTAGGGGTGTCACTACCCATTCACCAAATCACCCCATCCACCGAATTGGCTCTATCACTATCTTTCCACTCCACCAATAGCTGGTGTGTGGTGAGTGCACTGGTTCACATACACGTTACATGACAAATAGGCAAGTGATAAGCCAGTAGTAAATGGTGTAAACTGTTAAAGTGTTAAATTTTTTTATGGTAAAATTGTTTTTGACTTTTTACACATGCAGTGTACTTTCTCTTCCGAAAAAAATGTAGATGTTATTAATGAAATCTGTATCATAGCATTTAACTTGTAGCTTTTGTCCTATGGTTCCTACAGTTATGAGTTCTACAGCTTTACTGCATAACCACTAAAATATTACTGTAGCAAAACCATGGTACAAAAAATATGATTTTTAAAAACCATTTAAACCATGATTTACACACAAAAAAACATGTTTATACAGTCATTGTTCCTTAAGTCTTACTACTATTTCTACACATATTATTGTAGTAAAACTATAGTCTCAAAACCATGGCCTTTGAAACCACTGTACACACTAAAAAATAAAAGTATAAAAACTTATTAAAGTAATGGTTTCTACAGTGTTATCATAGAAATACTACACTATTACTATAGTAAAAACTATGATCTCAAAACTACTGTACTAAATAAATAATAATAATAATAATATTAATCATGTAAATAAAAAATGGGCTGCGTCTGAAATTGAATACTTCCATATAGTACATTAAAAACAGTATGCAAATCTAGTAGTATGTCCAAATTCATAGAATAAAAACAAAAGTATGTGAGAAGTACCCGGATGACCTACTACTTCTGGCAAGATTCAGAAGTGCGCTATCCCATGACCATGATGCACCACAAGAGAATTCATGAATGGGAGTGAATCGACGCAACTAACGCGGGTAGGTCATGTGATCATGAAAAAATGGTGGATCTAGTACATCCGAGTTCCATTCATACTGCTTACATTTATTCTGTATAGAGAACGTACTTTTTAAACGGTTGAATAGTACATTTAAATTGTACTATTGGAGTTTTACTATAGCAAAACCATGGATCACTTTCATAAGAGAGCTGCTCACTGATTTATTAGCACTCATGCTAATAGACCAGCCTGTGTAATCACTACGTCAGAGCAGTGTATTGGACGCATATCGTGTGTTAGTAATTGATGAGTGTTGGCGTCAAAGCACACATTGCTAGACACTGTGCCCACATGCTGAGCGCTAGCGATAAGGAATCACACATCAAGCTATTTCTGCTTGTCTCGGCTTCTATCAATTGAGCTGAGTGTTTGAGCTGAGTGTTTGTGTGTGCCACATATGGCTACCGTGTATGTGTGTGGGTGTGTGTGTGTGTGTGTTTGTGTTTATGTTGGACTGTGCTGTATATGAGGGCTGATAGCACACTGTTGTTTTTGGGAGCTGATGCGTGGACCGAGTGTCTCTGTTGGGCCCATCAGATGAAGTTCCTCTGATCGGTGGCTGTTGTTGAAAAGAGTCTGTCTTTCTTTCTCTGTCTCTGACTTAACTCACATGCGCAAACTCTGAGAGCAGCAGAGGCCAAGAGCGGCATGCTTCATTTACAGATTCGCTGCATCTTCTCTGCTCCAGTGAGAAAACACAGACGCTGGTTTGTGTCAGTATCTGGGCTAGCCTGTGCTCTCTCGCTTTCATCCTCTATCACACTCTCTAGTGCTGTGTCCAAATTCGCAAACTATCCATTCTAAACAGTGTTCCTAATTAGAGTTAGTGTGTGGAATATGCTGAAATGAGTATTGTAGTGCTGCCTAGATAGTCCACTGCTTTATATCCATGCAAATGTTAATGTATAGTTCACAAAAAATGGAAATTACTGAGGTTTTATATTCAGGCATTTGTTAATTTTTAAACAGTGACAACTTGTGATGCTACTTTAAATTCATTCATTCATTCATTTTCTTTTCGGCTTAGTCCCTTTATTAATCCGGGGTCGCCACAGCGGAATGAACTGCTAACTTATTCAGCACATGCAACAAATGTTTAATTTTTTACCTATTTTGCTTAAACCGGACTTTTATTTTGAAATGCGTGTGCGACAACCGTACCGTTTCCCATGTGAAATTTCATTTAATTATAGCAACAAATATGTAGAAGTGCACGTACGACCCCAAATATGTAAAGTATGGATTTACATATGAAGAGTTTGGATGCAAAAACCTCTAAATGCCATCTGAAAATTTCCTCCAAAATGAGCATTTTTTGTCAGATTTCTGTGTGTATTTTCAGTAATACCACTTTTATGGCAAAAAATAAGTAATTTTCCTGGTCTTTAGAGCACTTGGTGGTTTTTGCATCTGAACTCTTCATATATTGACGACAAAACAGGCTTAAAGCCTCAGTGTGTCATATGTAGTGAGATGCTCTCACAAGAGAGCATGAAACCTTCTAAACTAAAATGACATTTAGAAACCAAACATCCCGGTTGCAAGGACAAACCTGCAATGAAACACAACAGTTGGATACCGCGGGAAAATTTGTACTGAAGAAAACGATCACGGAACATCTCCGCAAACTGCAAGTCCGGTTTAATGACTACTTTCCCAAGAAACACGATGATGATCCGTAGATAAGCGCATCCCTTTGGAATCGACATGGAAAGTGTGACGTTGCAGAGCAACAAAAGAGAATCAGCGGGTGGAGATGTCATGTGATAAGACGCTGAAAAATAAATTTAGTGAAGTAGGCCTCTCCCAGTTTTGGTGCCGCAAAGTGCTTTCTGAGTCCCTTGCCACGTGCAAATCCATCCTACCATACAGCACTGTGTATTTGTGTGAAAGTGGCTTCTCTTCCTTGGTGCAGCTTAAGTCAAAGCAAAGGAACAGGTTGGACATAGAGCATCGGGTTAGGGTAGCACTGTCTACCATCACCCCAGACTTTGAAACACTTATCAGGAGTAAAGCACATCCTCAGCAGTTATCTCATTAGCTTCCCAAGTTACTGTAAAGTGAAACAGATGTTTATAATTGCTGTCATATTAGATGTAAAAATGATTATGATTATTTTAATCATTTTACTGTAATTTGCTGGTTTGTTCTGTTCAACAGGATCGGTGTTAATGTTTTATTAACAGTTCAGTTTGGTTCATGGTAACTGAACCTTCCTTACCCTAACCACTGTTTACAGTATTTGTCATTTTTTACTTTGTAATATTTCTATAATCTGATACATTTTGTTAAAGGACAGCAATAAAATATTGCTTTTTTGTAAGTCTGATTTTCTTATGATTTATCTGTCACTACTTGTGTATGTTAACAAATAAATAAAAATTAATTATAATTCCTAAAATTATTTTATAGTTCCTAAAAATTCACTAAAAAGTATTACATTTTTCTTGCATTAAATTTTTGTAAAAGTAATTAAATATTAATACCTACATTTTCAAAAGTAATGCATTACTTGTAATGCGTTACCATCAACACTGTTCACACATGTTGTTTTTCACCTATATTTTAGGGAAGGAGGCTTGTAGAAAGAAAGCAGCTTCTTGTGTTCTGATGAAATTACCTAAAATTTAATCCTAAAATTGACAATGAGCTCACAAACTAACCTGATTGAATAAATCCAACACAATCTCATGGCAATTCGTAACTTTTTGATTTAGTGGCTAATTCGTATGAATTTGTCCGATCTAATTCATTCAATTTAGTACGATTTGCTCATCCCCCAATGACGGTTGGGTTTAGGGGTCGGGTTAGGTGCCACGCCTCCTTTTTAAAAATCGCACAATTTCGTACAACTGAACTTGTACAAATTCGTATGAATTAGCTACTAAACTGACAAAACGTAAAATAGTTTTCTCGTGAGATCAGGCTAAATAAATCTGCTGAAAATCAATTCATGTGCAAAATGAACAGCTCATTTTGTTATCACCACATTCACTTGCGTCTGAATCTAAATAAGATTGTGTAAATGAGGCAGGTTTTACTTTTTTAATATATTCCCGGCAACACCTCAGTATTTAAAATGCAGTTAATATGTCCTCATGCGCTCAATAGAGGAAAACCACTCTTTGGATCCCACGGGAAAGCTACATCCCAAAGGGTTAAAGCCCTGAAGGCTCAGGATGTTCAGAGCCTTGCATTACACTGCCTGTCACACAGGATACAGGTGTCTGCATGCAATTTAAAAGGTGTTGAAAGAGGAACAATGCGTACGGTATTATTAGAGATGAAAGTGTGAGGGAATATTCATTCAGATGTAGAACAGGAAGTGTGTGCTGCATGTGAGAATAAGACATGTTTTCAATAGATATTGAATGACTAAACAGTGGTATGCATTTCCCGTCCTTGAGTCAGAGAGACGCCATGAGAGAGACGCCATAAACACAACACTGCTGGAGTGACGCAGGCTGTAGCGTAAACACACACCCATCCTGACGCTCATTAGTATACAGGTTAGTAAACACATCTGACTGTGTTTGGGGTTCTTGTAAACCAGCCTCCGCTGCACCTGTATTTATTTTTTTTCACTTTACAGTAAAGATATTAAATACATTATTTTATTTCATTAAATTCATTACAATATTTAAAATACACAAGTAAAGTAAAATTATTTATAAAATTAATACATATACACACTGTATATACTCACCGGCCACTTTATTAGGTACACCTGTCCATCTGCTCGTTAACTTCTAATCAGCCAATCACATGGCAGCAACTGAATGCATTTAGGCATGTAGACATGGGCGAGATGATCTGTTGCAGTTCAAACTGAGCATCAGAAGGGGGAAGAAAGGTGATTTAAGTGACTTTGACGTTGGTGCCAGGCAGGCTTGTCAGATTGTATTGTGAAGTACTATAAAGTTTTTATTTACTGTACCTTTAAATTCAGCAATTTATTTTTTAAAAGTGAATTAACTAAAAAAAATTACCTAAAACAGCTTCTTGTGTTTCTGATTAAATTATATAATCTAAAATGTAATCCTAATATTTTCACAATGAGCTCACAAATGAACCTTATTGAATAAATCTGCTGAAAATCATTCATTCATTCATTTTCTTGTCGGCTTTGTCCCTTTATTAATCCGGGGTCGCGACAGCAGAAGGAACAGCCAACTTATCCAGCACGTTTTTACGCAGCGGATGCCCTTCCAGCCGCAAGCCATCTCTGGGAAACATCCACACGCACTCATTCACATACCGCATGTCTTTGGACTGTGGGGGAAACCGGAGCACTCGGAGGAAACCCACACAAACGCAGGGAGAACATGCAAACTCCACACAGAAACACCAACTGACCCAGCCGAGGCTTGAACCAGCAACCTTTTTGCTGTGAGGCAAGAGCACTACCTACTGCGCCACTGCGTAGCCAATCTGCTGAAAATCAATTCATGTGCAAACATGTGAACAGCTCATTCTGGTATCACCACGTTCAAATTTAGACATGTAGACATGGTCAAGACGGTCTGCTGCAGTTCAAACCGAGCATCAGAATGGGGAAGAAAGGTGATTTAAGTGACTTTGAACGTAGCATGGTTGTTGGTGCCAGACGGGCTGGTCTGAGTATTTCAGAATCTATTGGGATTTTAATGCACAACCATCTCTAAGGTTTACAGAGAATGGTCTGAAAAAAAGAAAATATCCAGTGAGCGACAGTTCTGTGAGTGCAAATGCCTTGTTGATGCCAGAGGTTTTTTTTTTTTTTGTATTAATATTATAATTCATATATTAATGTTATGTACATTAGTACATAACTTACAGACAATGCTTCTACAGGATGAGTGGATTATAGGTGTCTTCTTGTAAGGTGTTCTTTTTAAATGAGACAATTGACTGAATTTTAAATAGATGATCCCGCACAATACAGTTTTATACATTTTTTAAGGGTCAAAATTGTTAGCCCCTTTAAGCAATATTTTTTCCGACTGTCTACAGAACAAACCACTGTTATACAATAACTTGCCTAATTACCCTACCTTGCTTGTTAACCTAATTAAACTAGTTAAGGTTTTAAATGTCACTTTAAACTGTATAGAACTGTCTTGAAAAATATCTAGTCAAATACTATTTACTGTCATCATGGCAAATAATCTGACTACGGATTATAGTCTGTAATCGGTCAGAGGACCTACAACTGTGTGCAAAGAAATGTGAATTGTAGTTTGTTCAGAATACCTGAACACTAATCATGTCAATTGTTTGAAGGTTATTTCTTATACCTGTCTTATAACCTGTAATATTAAACAAATAAACACTTGACCCAGAGACGTCAAGTAAGAGGGTACAGCTGATATAATTATTACAATTAAATCAAATGAATTATTGATATTTCAACCTTGAGATAATTTGCTACATTTCTAACAAGTATTCCATATCCCTATATTAAAATTAATTATCATGCAATTGCTCTGTAAGTGCGGGTAATTCAATTAAATGTGAACACTGTCAACCTGCGCAAGAAACAAGCAGACCAAGAATGCTCAAAATATGGGTATGGAGCCACTTTTGACTAAAATATAAACACAACTCAAACTAATGATCTCTAAATGAACCAAAAAACATAACATGATGTCACATGACCATAAACAGGACATAATGCTCTAGCATACCTGTTTTACTCATCACTGTCGCAACACTCCCTATTAGTTTCAAGGGAATCTCCTTGCAGGTGATTTTCATTTGTGTCTGTGTGAGAGTAATTCTTGGCTTTGTTTAACTCCTTTCATTGCATGCATTAAAGAGAATATTTTTTTTTAAATCTGCAATAAACATATGCCAGAATAATTCTGCTGGTTCATTCTGCTGTGGTGACCCCTGATAAATCGAGAAGGGTCTGGATGCAGACTTGTTGCAATCTTTCCAATGCAATGCTTTTAAACGTGGACACCTAACCCTACCCCTAACAATGACGTCACTAGCTCCATGCATTGTGTCTGACATTGCATCTCTGATATATGCAGTCTCAGCTTGCTAATCCAAGTCTGCATCCAGATACTATGGGACATTCTACCAGAAACGTACATTTTCACTTATAAAAAATGTGATGGGCCCTGACTCAAACTTGTCCTCCTCAAAAAAATTCATATAAGCAAGCATAAAAAAATCATACAGTTCAATGATAGAACACATCCTTGATCACTGACAGCTTCTCCTCTGTCAAATGTGACTCCTCCGAGTCATAACCTTAAAAGTGTATAGCACCTATTTTATGTTCAATTTAATGCAAATGTGACAGGACTGACAGAAACATGTGAATGATTGAAAGATAATATTTATTTGTGAACTTTATTTATAATTTAATGTTTTTAGTCAATTGATGTTAATGATAACTTAAACTTGCTAATTCTGATTTTTTTTTCTCTACATAACAGTTTTTAGCATTAAACTATTAAAGCTGTTGGTTCAATTGGGCTAAGGACAATAACAATGACAGGGTTAGTAAATTTGTAAAGTGTTTTTAATAAAGAAAACAAATCTGAGAACCAAATGAATAACCTCCATTTACAGAACAACATTCAGAAATCAACCATAGGTCCATTTTAGAAACTTTTTGGGATAAAATACTTTTTATTCACTGTATTTATGTTTTTATTTCAAGGACAGATAATGTACGTTTCTGGTAGAATGTCCCATAAATCAGGGACTTAGTCAAAAGTGAGTGAGTGAGTGAGTGAGTGAGTGAGTGAGTGAGTGGGTGAGTGAGTGGTCTCTCCTTTTGTTTTGATTTTAATAATAATCACTTGTGGATCATAACACTTTTTTTGTCATGGCTTGATTCCACTTACAGTAGCACTACAGTTTGGTAAGGGTAGCATTATAGTAAAGGACCTAAACTTGCTGCTGAACACTCTTGGTTTACAAATAACAGTCACTTGCATGTGAAACAAGCCAGGTTAACAACAACACAGAAAACACAGTTTTAAAATATACAGCTGAAAAAACATATGTCACCATAATAATAGCAATAATCCAAGGTCAAACAAAGCTTTTGACAAACAACCACATGCCAAGAAGCAAAAACAGATCTTCTGTGTGTCCTCTGTTGTTGTATGAGACTATTCACATCATATCTAAATGTGTCGAAAGTGCCGCTTCATCTTTCTATTTTATCTACATTTGAAATAATGTGATATGTCGTGATTTATATATGACCCGGACTTCATTCTTTTTTACTTAGAATGACTTCCATACACCTACCAAGTAAGGATACTATTGACAGTGGAAACAATAGGATTATCAGGGTGACCCGTACTGTAATTTTGTTCAGCAAAGTTGAAACCAGGCATAAATGGTTACTCGAACTACTAGGAAAAAGGAGCTGGATGAAAGAGAACAAAGATGAGAGTAAAAGATGACCTGACAAAAAAGCTACATGCTATCTAACTAGTAGGGCCGGGCGATGCTGAAAAATTTGGTATCGATCCGATACCAAGTAAATACAGGGCCAGTATCGCTGATAACGATACTGATACTTTTACTTTAAAAAGCATGCACTTGAACCTAAATATATTTTCTGTAGGGGAGAACAGTGTGTGATGATTTATGAGCTGAATACTCTCAAAGCAGCTATAATTAAATGTATATGTTAAAACCCAGGACACATTTTAAACTATTTTAAGCCAAATAAAAACATTTTTTATTATTGTAATGATCTGGATTTGCAAACACACACTTATCACTAGAAAACAATTATTATTTTTTTTTACTTTCCTTCAGTTTTTGTTCAGAAATAATAATATAAAAACAAAACTATTTTTTTAGCTGTTTAAAAAACTACTGTTCTAATCATTTTGGCTACTACTGTATATTTTCAAATTCCAAAATAATTCATATAAATTTTCAAAATGGCATTAACTAATACTGAATGTCCTATATAACTCAAATATTAATTCCACCACTGTAGCTGGCTACCTGGATATTCATTGCCTCTCTGAAACAACTCAGCCAGTGACCTCTGTCTCAAGGCTGCCACTGCTGGAGGTCTCTCTGGAGGATTTGCCTCCTCCTCTCTCCTTATTTGCAGCTCGGCGTTCTTTTTTTCGTGTTGTTTTATGTGTTTGTGTGGATTTGTGGTGTTGCCACAGTATTGAATAGACTTTCTACAAACATCGCCGTTTTCAATATTTTCATTTACCGCAGTTAAATAACTCCAAACAGCGCTCCTCTTACTCTCCGCCATCTCAGAACAGCCAAAAGTGCTTGCGCTTTGGCGCTGCTGAGTCACGTGATGAAAGGACAACTAATAATAGCAGAGCAGGGAGGAGCAACGGTGCATATTAGATATAAAAGGAGCAGGGTATTCAGAGACATATCCACCCTTTAATGAAACAGGAGCAATGTACATTAGCTTAAATTAGATGAAATTTAAATAACAGTATCAATCTCAGAAGGCTACTATTGATCGATATCAATGCCATCATTGGTATCGATACTATTAATATTAGGATCGATCCACCCACCCCTACTTACTAGTCAAAAAGACAAGGGGATCTAATTTGTCACAACAGAAACTAAAGTGACTTGTGCTAATTGGATGCATGCCATACAATACACAGACACCAGACTTTAAAGGGTTACACAACAATTATGTACAGAGAGCTAATATACCATTTGCCTTCATCTGTACTATTCTCTTCTTGTCTCAGCGTCAAGGATATGTACAGTAGCACTACAAATTGATTTTGGTGATTTTGTCATAGTTTTTTTTTTTTGATGGTCTCATTTGCACATTTGCTTGACTATAAATTACTGGATGCCAACTAAATATTATTAAAGTTTTCTTGCTTACTGGACCCAAAAACCTCAAACGCAAAAAACTAGAACACTGTCGAGTCTCTCAGTCAAGAGATTTTTGATAGCAACCTGTCAGAGTGGAGAGCATGAGACTGATTCCTGAAAGACCCCAGTGACAGATGAGTCTCTGAGCCCGTGGGCCAGACTGAACACCCACTGGTGACCTACTCACACCTGCAACATCTACACGATAGACGTCCAGTATTCTCCAGCCTCCAGTGCCTAGACTGCAGCTCTGCACATGACGTTTGTCCAGAGGAGAAAGGGTCTTGCCCAACTGAGCCTGGTTTCTCTCAAGGTTTTTTTTTCTTCACTTTCATGAATTGGTGAAGTTTGTTCTTCACCACTGGCTTGCTTGGTTTGGGACTTGTCAATCTACTATAATCTTCTATGTTAAACTGCTTTGACGCAGAAAAAAAAGATTAATTGAATTGAATATTAGTAGACTGTCTGACACTGCTCCACCAGTAGACATTCTCCTGACAATAAGAATATTTGCAAGTACATCAAGTCAACTTTACACTAATCCTACACCTACCCTAACTTCAACCAATTTTTGGCATGCAGTTGTGACATAACTTAAAATGAACATTTTTAAAGGGATCATTAAATTAAAAAGATACACCCCATGAAACATGTTACAACAGAAAAAAAAAAATGTAAAAATACACGTTTAGTGAAAACCTGTTAGTAAATGGTAACTTGTAAGTAAATGGTAGTTATTATTATTATTTTTTTATTTCAGTATGTGTATTACATAGGTGTTTCTCTGTCCTTTTTAGCAATTTTCTTTTATTTGTTTAAACAATGATTATCAGTAGTAATGGCTTGGAAGTAAGCCAAATTATATTTTTAGATATTTTATTAATATATAGGGATACATTTATTCTTAATGTTTAATATTTGCAATCCTAGACTACAAAACCACTTATAATTGTGATTTTTTTTTTGACATTGAGAGTTATACATCACCTGGAAATTGAATAACTAAGCTTTCTATTGATGTATTGTCTGGATACTTTGGATATTCGAAGATATGGTAGTAAAGCTGAGACACAACTATTTGAAAATCTGGATACTGAGGGTTCAAAAAAATCTATATTTAGAGAACAATTAAATACAACAAAAGTATTTAAAGCATTCTAAAATGCTGACCAATGCACATTACTAATTACAAAGTTTTTAATACATTTACAGTATTAAATTTGCTTAAAATATGAATGGAACAATCGTTCCTTAGTATTCAGATGATTTTGTTGTGTTTTAGCCTATTGCCAAACATATATTTGTGCAACATGTTACAGAAAGATCCAGGAGAAAGACAAGTAGAGATGAAAATTCTCAAGACGTTGTATATTGCAGAATGATGTGGATGACTGGATGATGCAGGAATGGAGCAAAAAAGGAATAGAGAATCAGAAGCACAGATGGACAAACTCATGGAAGAAAATAGCAACCAGAGGATGGATCAGGAGACACAATGCTAGAAATGAGAGATGCAGACACTTGAGATTATAGGAGATGAGACAGGTAAATAAACTCATGAATGGTACTCGCCAATGCCCATGAGGAAAGTACAGTCCTTCTAGTCAAAACGAGGCCAGACACTGAGTGACGTGTGGTGCTAGGTTATTATATGGGGCTGAGTTGATGACTGGGGATGACGTGCAGGTTCGGGGCTAATCAATATGCAGGTGCCTGTGATCAGAGTGATTGCGGTGACTGTGAGCACGCAGAACCTGGCCTGGCTGTTGCAATATGACTGTTTTTGAGGTTCATTAACTTTTTTTTTTTTTTTTTTTTCAGTGCTGGTATAAATGTTCCATCTTCTTTGGTGGTGTACTTCTCTCTTATTGATACTCTGCTGGACTCATTAGCTTACAGTGCATAAATTGCATTAACTGCATTAATAATTTACAGGAGTAAAAAGCATGAGATTGCTATCTTCAACGATTTACCATTATGTCTTGAGAACAAAGTAAGGATGCTGTGAAAGATGGATGTGGGTGTATATCTCTTTGGACTGACACTGCTAGAACAGAGAGCAGATGTCTCCATCTGGCAGTGTTTAGGCTGGCACAGAATAAAGTCAGCATAAATTCTGGTCCCCTAAGCAGGAGTTTCTAAACGCCCACTTTAACAGGAAAAGACTGTCTTTTTAACGGTTAAAACAACCAGTGACTGATATTTCTGCCATTTAAACAATATGCAGTGTTAACTTTCCAGACTTTTCAGATTTTCAATCAGATTCAGTTCAGGACTCTGGGCTGCCATTTCATTATTTTAATGTTGTTAACTATAAGGAACTGTTTTATTCATTTTGCTACTTCGTTCATTGTTTTGCATGCAAATATCCAGCTGGTTAGGTGATGAACTCAATGAAAAAAAGCATGTGTTGCTGAAGTAGCTTCTGATAAACATTTAAAGGGACACAAAACACCAAAATAAATTATTTGAGATGTTGACAGACATATATGTGTCCAATGCTTCAAAAAACACTATTAGGACTCATATATTTCACGAAAAAAAAAAGTGAAATTGGTTGTTTTTGCGTTATTTCGAGCAAATTCGTTCTTCTGGTTTGAAAATAAATTTAGAAACTCTGTCACGGCGATTAGATCCTTGTGTAAATTCCAGCGTTTCATCATTAATTCAAGAGATAGACATTGTTCGAACCAATTAGCGCACTCTATTGTGAATGAGGTGCAACTTCATTGATATGCATGATAGCTTTGAAGACTGTTTTTACCTGTTGCAATGTTCAGATGGCACAGAAAGGCCGTGTTGTGTTGCCAAACGTAATTAAAACAAGTGGAAGAAGAAGAATTGCTTGGAGAAATGGGTCGTCAGGTTGCATGGTTGCGTTTATAAATGTGCTGCAAGGAAGGTTTTGTTTTCAATTCCTCGTTGTGAGAGCGCAGCTGGACTCACGTATGAATTACAGTGGTCTGCTAACACGTGATAAAAATATGTTTGTCAGGAACATTTTTTTTTATTTTAAGTTTTTATTTTTTTTATTTCACATCTGGAACTGATGAAATCCTAATTTGCCGCTCGTCTTCTTAAAAAAAAAACACGGTTCCAGTTGGTGTTGATTGTCCTGTCTCTACGGATTTAGTAAGTATGTGATCAGTGTTCTTTGTTTATGTTTATTCAGAGGCAAAGTTAGTATCGTCAGCAGTACTCTTTCAGTTTTTAAAGACATACCTTAGCCAAAATGATTTAGTTACTAAGTTTACAGTAATATCACTACAATATTATGGTCTGAAAGATCCGCTGTAAATGCCCAAATGTAAACATGTAAACACCTTAACCAAACTATTACCGTCGTGTAGGATTTTCGTCGCATTTTGTGACAGGATAGTCTATACACACACACAGCTTTCTGATACTATTCTCTGCGCTTCCGAGTGCATCTAAGTTATCGAAAAATACGGCGTGTGGTATAAAACATTCCATTAAAACAACCCTCTTCCAGCAGTTCCTCACATCCAGAATCTTGTTTGTCATGGGGGGCATGCATGAAATATTCCTGAAAGCAAGAGAAAGTGCCTAACTGCAGTAAAGTGGACAAATTAATAATTTGGCAAACAGTTTGATTACTGATGTCCATGTTAACATAGTCACTGTCTTTCTCCCCTGCGTCTGTGTTGATTTTCTGAAAATCAGCGCATGCTCGTACTGAAACTCCCCTTTTCATGCAAACCCTTCCCTCTTCCGTCACTCGACACTCCCACCTAAACAAATCTGGACTCACCCAATTTCCAGACTTTTTCAAACTAGAGGTGGGGGGGGGGGGGGTCATGGCCCTTTAAACTATGTTACACAAAATATTTAAGTCATCAAAGGGTCGATTTTCATTCTTTTAGGGTCAATTTAAATAGAACTAAGCAGTGACCCTAAAATTTAGTTTTACACTGTAAATGTAATAATGTAAATGTATAGAATTTATTTTATTGCTTACCATAGTGGCTTATATTTTTTTCTTCTTTAAACTTATTCTGTATACATAAACCTAACTTTAAACATAAATTGTATCGAATGACTTTGAAAAGGCGTGGATTCCTCCGAGTGCTCCAGTTTACCAAAGACATGTGCAATAGGTGAACTGGGTAAGCTAAATTGTCTGTAGTGTATGTGTCTGAATAAGAGTGCATGGGTGTTTCCCAGTGGTGAGTTGCAGCTGGAAGGACATCCGCTGCATAAAAGATATGCTGAATAAGTTGGCGGTTCATTGCGCTGTGCTGGCACTTGTCTGCTCATTCATGAGCTTCCGTCTTCTTTTGTAAAGTGGAAAGAGTTTTGATTTCCATGTAAACTATTCCTTTAATTGTAGCACTATCGTTTCTTAATGGAACCAGCATCCACCCAACATATGCTGATCTTTTCAGCTGGGTAATGTTTCACACGCATCTGTACTCTCCTGAGAGAATGATGAATTCTGGTTTGTTCTTTACTTTTATGAGATTCTGATGTTACTCAATTGCATTACAAAGTGGAACTGAAGTCTTACAGCTATTGTCTTGGCAGAATCAGAGAGGACTCCCAGCATTTAAGCAGGGAAACATAATTCCTTTTATTCTGTCTGTTCCCGGGTCTGTGGTTGGAAAAGGCTTCTGGTAGAAGGGCGTCCTTGTCTCTGGGGTTCGGGTGGAACATGTGAAAGACGATATACCCACACGCGAACTCCAGCATTAACCAGACTCCAGAGAAACAACAGTCCAATAACAACACGAGCACCCCAGTCTCAGAAAACAGCATAGCGTGCACTTTGACATATTAAGTCCTGTCACACACACACTGAAATGATTGTGGCTTTATTAGAACATACATTACAGGGACTGCCAAAGTAAAGCAACTGCAAACTCTCTCTAGAGGGATAGTATAATTTCGTAAATATTTCACACACATAGAAAGAAAAAAAAAGACATCATTTTCTCACCCTCAAGTCATTTTAACCCTTTATTGAGTTCATTATTATTGTTGTTGTTGTTGCTATTGGTATTATTATTCATTCATTGATTCATTTTCTTTTTGCCTTAGTCCCTTTATTTATCAGGGGTTGCCACAGGAGAATGAACCAACAACTTATCCAGCACATGTTTTCTGCAGCAGATGCCCTTCCAGCTGCAACCCATCATTGGGAAACACCCATACACACACATACACTACAGAGAATTAAGCTTACCTAATTTACCTTTACCACATGTCTTTGGACTGAGGGGGAAACCAGAGCACCCAGAGGAAACCCACACATACACAAGGAGAAAATGCAAAATCCACACAGAAATACCATCTGGTCCAGCCGGGCCTTGAACCAGCGACCTTCTTGCTGTGAGGCGACTGTGCTGACCACTGCGCCACCACACCGCCCATTATTATTATTATTATTATTATTATTATTATTATTATTATTATTATTATTATTATTATTATTATTATTATTATTATTATTATTATAGAGCAGGGTTGCCCAAACTCGGTCCTGGAGGGCTGGTGTCCTGCAGATTTTAGCTCCAACTTGCCTTAACACACTTACATGGATGTTTTTAGAAGGCCTAGTAAGGGCTTGATTAGCTAGCCCAGGTACTGTATGTCTGATTGGGGTTGGAACTAAACTTTGCAGAACACCAGTCCTCCAGGACCAAGTTTGGGCACCCCTGTTATAGTTTGAGATGTTATACTCATACTGTCATCTTTGACTTTATATTTATTCAATTAGCAGATGTTTTTTATCCAAAGAGACTTACAAATGAGGATAAAAACACTTCAGTCATCAGAGAGTAGTAGTATTTACAGTAAATGCTATGACAATTTTTTTTTGCCTTCAAGCATATGAAAATGAGTGTATTACAGTTGGTTTGTCAAGCCCACTCACCTATGTGGAGCACACTCAGAATCGCATAATGTTTTCCAAAAAGTATGGGGTGTGTATAAGATGTCTGTTACATATGGAGAGAAAACAAGTGTGTCACCCACAGGTGGGTTTTCAAGCCCACAGAAGTAGTAAAGTAGTAGCATATGAATACCTGTGTTTAATTAAAAAGTAGTGCATTTCTACTTAAACATCACACAAGTATGTACAATATTGATAAATATGGTATTTCAATATTTTACTTTGCTGAATGAGTTTTTGTGCTTTATGTCTTTAATGGATAAATAAATATGATACATAAACCATAAGTGATTTTTTTACAATTATTTATTCATTGAGTCATTTTTCAGGTGATTCATTCAAAAATGGTTGATTTGTTTGTAAATTGGAAAGTGGTGGATGAAAATTTAAGTGGTGCATTCCGAACTGGATATGTGTCACCCTCATACTTTGTCTGTTATGAATAAATAAACATGACACAGAAACCATAAGTATGTGGCAAGTTCTTTTCACAATGAATGATTCATTGAATCATTTATTCAGGTGATTTATTCAAAACAGCTGATTTGTTAGTAAATTGGAAAGTGGTGGATGGAAATTCACGTGGTGCATATCAAACTGGATATATCACCCTCTGAAGGGCACTTTGGAGTGCAAACAATCATGACCACCAATTAATTTGCCATTCAACATTCAAACTGAAGCATTCAAAAAGGATTACCTTTAAGAGCCAAAGCTGTCACTTTAAGTGGACACACTATTAAGAGATTAGGACACAGTGTCAAATTCTGCAGCTAAAAGCTGCGGTCACACTATAATTTGTGCATGTGAAATGCTGTCATACGGCGCTGCAAAAAGGGGGGGATTAAATAAGATGATCAGACATTAAAAAAAGCAAGCGATTGGTCCATATTTAAAATTTCTGTACAGAGAGGTCATGTTTTAATCCTCGATTGGTCTCATGCAGTCAAGTGATGCGATTTTGCTGGTCAGAGTTCACCAAGTTTGAACTTTCCAACTCAGCGAACTGTGAAACTTAAAGCACGACCTTGCGTTTCCAGTTTGATGCATTCGTGTGCGTATGAATGGAAGTCTATGGGGAGAAAAGTGCAGTGTGACCACAGCTTAAAGCTAGTTTAGCTTTGACCCTAATTTAACATACCTGATCAAAATGATTGAGTCCTTCAGGTTTGTTTGAAACCTACAAGTATAGCTGTGGTCACACCAGAGTTTGTGCATGCGAAATTCTGTCGTATGGCACTGCAAAAAGCGGCTGGATTAAACAAGATGATTAGACATTAAAAAAGCGAGCAATTGGTCCATATTTTAAATTACAGTACAGAGAGGTCATGTTTTGATCATCGATTGGTCTCACGCAGTCAAGTGATGTGATTTCGCAGGTCAGAGTTTACCAAGCTTAAACTTTGCAACGCAGCAAATTCCAACACTTGTCGCACAAGCTTGCGTTTCCGGTCGCATTTGCGTGCATATGAATGGAAGGCTATGAAGAGTAAACTGCAGTGTGACCGCAGCTTTAGTGTGTTGAAGCAGGGTTGAAACTAAACTCTGCATGGCTGCTGAGCTCCAGGAAATTAGTTTGACACCCCTGGTTTGGAACATAGAGATTAGCCATTAGAGATTGGGACATAGAGAAAGGAACGTGATGCAAATGTGACTGATTCATCTGAAAACAGATTAATTCATAAATGAAACACTATATTGTTGGTTTTAGGTGTATAATTTTTCTTCTTTGGATTTCTCTGTAACTTGGTGAAACATGACATAAAATTAGAAATATCACACCAACCTGATTTTCACCAAGTAGGACATGTCTGGGTTAACATCTATGTTGATCCTGGAACAACGTTCCAATCAGTCAATCAGAATTAAGGGATATGTTTACCATTGATGTTAAAATGAAGCTTACGGTTAGGTTTATGCACTTCTACATGATTGTTATCCAATTATTATTATTCTCTGATTTTAATTCACAGTTATGGTTGGGTTTATGGGGTGGGGAATAGGTCTGGATTACACTTTTGAACAAAAATTTCCAGGATCAACATATTTGTTAATCCAGGATCGCATCGTACTTGGCAAAATCATGACGTGCTCACACTCGCATGCTTTTATTCAAGATAACTGGAATCACTGTTAAACCTTGTAATTAGTTGTGTTACTTAAAAAAAAGTGAGTTAAACTGTTGCCTTAAAAGTGACATGTTGTCTTAAAGGCGTGGTCCAGAGTGTATTTTTTATGGCTTGGTTGTGTTTATAAGATGCAATGTGTGCTCATGCTTCACTTGTAGAAAATCACTTTATTTTTTCATAAATCTTAATTTTATATCCAGCTAATCAGCTAACATGAAAACTACTGTCATATTTCTTAGTTCCTAAAGGCCCACCCTCAAGAGGCTCTGATTGGTCAGCTAACATAATGTGCTGTGATTCACGGCTTCATTGGTTGGAGTTTTTTGCCAAATCCAGCCTTGAACTGGGAGAGATATTGGAAATTTTCCTTTGTCAAATACTAGCTATATCTTGTTTTATAATTCTCTGGATTGTAATTAACATTAAATTGTAAGCACTTATCTGTTTGTGTCATGTACTTTGGAAGCCCAAATGCAGAAACAGAACACGCTCTGTGGAAATAGCAGCATTTGGATGGCATATTAGCTGTCGCAGCTATAACATCACCTATGGCCACACCCCTTCGCTGTGCAGGGTGTGCGCGTGAAGTAAATGCATGTAACCGGAAACCTTTGTGATCTCACTAGCCTGGATGTATTTTTTTGTAATTCCCAAACTTTATTCGCTGTAGGCTTTGCTATGCTAACTCTGTAAAATCCAATGTCTCCCTTTGCATTGAACTTTGAACGTCTTACATTCAGAGATGTTGTTTATGCTTGCACGGCTACATTACACATGAACTAAAGTTTCAAATATGATATCGTAGTGGACCAACCCTTTTAAAAAATGTGATTAAACCTGTTATAACTTAGAACTTAGTTGATTTAATTTAATTAGTATAAATATACATATAGTTTCTTGACTTAATCACTTTAAAAAGCAAAGGGTTTGCTCACATGTAAAGGAGTTTGCTCACTTGCTTGTGTGTGTTTCATTTATTTATTTAGCATTATTACCTATAATTATGTTTGCATTTTTTTATTATATATATATTCTTGTGCAAGCGAAAAAGTTCTAATACTGTAGCTCTTGATTTAAGACTTTTTGTAGAAGTTTACCTATATGTTTGGTCTTTTCAAATGCAATAATGTAGTATAGTGTACACATTTTCTGCTGTTTAAAAGTGAGCTGCCCCTTTAAGACTCAGCCCCCAAAGGCCCCCTGCACTAGTTCTCATGTACAGCAACCTGAGATGTCTGTGAAACTCTATAATAAAGAATTAGATTAAACAGCACACACACCCCCCCCCCCCCCCCCCTCATCTGCTCATTTACTGATGTTTCTAAATCTAATACTTTCTGAGCCTCCGTCCCAAAGGGCCTCTCAGCTTAAAGGAAGAACAGACGTGATACAGTCTGGCTGGCTGGATATTGCCATTTTGATGAAAGGAACCATATGATTCAGCAAAGCTTTGAGATTCTTTATAAACTCCACAGAATGACTTTGGAGCTTCCCAGAAGATGCTGATAAACCGATAAGGTGTTTGTTGGGGGAAATGAGAGAAGGTAAACATGGATGTGTATCTGAGGGAAGTTTGAACAACCCATTCCTTCTTTTTTGTGCATAAACAATTCATACCCGAGTTGTTTATGAGTGCTATATTGAAGTCAACACAACAAGTCTTTGTGGATGTTTTTAAAAACTGGTGTGAAGTACATCCAGTCCTCAGAACTCAAAGGAAGCATGTCTCTGCTGTGTTCCTCGGAGAGCTTCATCAACTCTTGAAAACATTGGCTATGTGCTTCTTCTTGCATACATAAACAACATGCTGTTCACTTTATTTTAGAACTGAAGTTAGCCAGGGCTTTAGAACTCAAGTTAGCCAGGGCTGAAAAAACGTTTGACGGTTCCTACATGATTGATTTTTCTTAAAAAGTTCATTTGAAACATTTCACTTGAAAACAGGGAGGAAATTAATAATCACTGGAATATTTCTAGATAAATTTCTACGTTCCCTATTTGTTGTTGTTGTTTTGGTATTTTAAAAATGTGCCATGATAATTTTTTTGTGTATACATTGTCTCATGGTTCACAGATGACAAACTTTAAAATTCAGTGTAACAATAGTTTATACAGTGGTCAGCATATGTAAGTTCACCCCTCAAAAATCTATCTTTTAAGTTTCTAATCTTTTTAATAGGAAGCTATACAATATTATATCTGTGCATATACATTAGATTAATCAGTACTGAAGCCAAATCTGAAGCTTTCTAACAAAATAACTTACTATAACGGTCCAAAAACTAGTACAGCCAAATTTATATGTTATAGAAAAATATTAAATACAAATTTTAAAAAAGAGGAAAAATCAAGAGAAGCAAAAAAATGTAAACATTTTGTTGAATTTTTTAGGTTGTAATTTCAATTTCTAAATATTTTTGGTGACTAAAATATTATTTTATATTTTTAATATATCTGTTTAATAAATCTGTTTAAATGCACCAACATACATTGCCTATACTCACCGAGAAACAGATATATTCATTTTCAAAATGGGGTGTAGTCAATTATGCTGAGCACTGTAGCAAATAAATATGTTTCAAACATATTTAGAAAAATAATCGAAATTATGACTAAATAAAAAAACTTACTGTGATCTCAGTGATTTATCATTTTGATTTGGGACCACACTTCAACCATTTTTTTTAAATAATTAAAAACAGTATGCTTACTTTTTCTGTATATTTTGATTAGTACAGGTTATAATTTTTTTTCATTTGTTTGAATAAATATATCAAATCAAATCAATGGTAATGGAGTATTATTTTACCAGTCTGAGCCATTTCATTTTTTAAAAATTTAATATGCTTTCTGTTGTGTCGATATCTGTAACATCAATTTTGTAATATATAATTGCAACAGATAATCAGTGGTGTAAAGTAGCAAATAACAAATACTCAAACTACTGTAATTGAGTAGTTTTTCTCAGAAATTGTAATTTGCTAAGTATTTTAAAAATGTGTACTTTTACCTCCCCTTGAGTAAATGTGTACTTTTACTCCACTACTTTCCTTCAACCTGCAGACACTACTTCATTTGTTCTTGTCTATGGGGATTAGAACATTCAGTCCGGTAATTTCTGTCCAATCAAATTGCACATACCGTAGAAAGTAAATCGCATTATAATGATCTACCTCAAAACATTGGGAGATTTATAAATGCAGCTAACTGTTTGGAAGCACTAAAAGTGTCTAAGAAGATGTCTAAAAATTTTAAATGCATTGATCCAGTGAATGTTTAGATGCATGTGACCATTTAGAAAATGACAGATGTTTACTGTATGATGACCGAAATGGCCTTAAAGACCCAGCAGGCACAAGATGTCAACATGACATCAGATTGACGTTGTACCCCAACGTTTTGGGGACATTGTATTTTGTTTGGAAATGAAAATAAGGTTGATATGTCAGAACTCAATGTCTGGCCAACATCAATGTTAAACGTCCAATCTAAAATCAACCAAATATCAATGCCTAATGATGTTAAATGTTTTTGTTGTGTGGACGTTATCACTATGTCTATCAGATGTTGGATTTTGGTTGCCATACCTGAAGAATAAATGTCCGTATTTAACGTCAATATGACACAGGTTTAAGATGTTGGCTCCATGTTGATTTTGGTCACTTTCTAACACCTAAAATAAACCAAATATCAACATCATTTGGCGTCATTATTAGACATCAAAATAACATTGTCCTTAGACGCTGACTAGACACTGAAGTTTGGTCACCTGATGTCATGACCTAAATCGAACCTAATTTTAATGTCTCATGATGTTGTGCCCCTGCTGGGCAATGACTAAACGCACTACAGAATGATATGTTTACACACATCCACAAATTACATGTAAATGCATCAGTTTTTTACACAGTAATACTCACTACTCTTGAGCTCTTTTGAACCGACTATGTTTTACTCATACTTTGAGTAATATTCACAACAGATACTTTTATTCTTCTTGCACTACATTTTTGGGCAAGTAATGATACTTTCACTTAAATATGATTTTTCAGTCCTCTTTCCACCACTATGCATTGGTACTTTTACTTCACTAATTTCCTTCAACCTGCGGGTCACTACTTTATTTCTTTCTTGTCTATGGTGATTAGATAAAGTAGAAAAAACAGTCATGTGATTCTTGTCCAATCAAATCGCACATAGAAAGTAAATCACATCATAGTGAACAACCTCAGGACATGGGCGCTTTATAAATGGAGCAAACAGCATTAAAATGTCTAAGAAGATGTCCAAAGTCTTTACAATGAATGACCCAGAGACTGATGAGAAAATGAAGGATGTCCCTTGATGACTGAAATCACTAAACAGCCTTAAACAATCACTAAATGGACCGAATGGAAGGAAGGACCGAACTAATGAAGGAAGGAAGGACCAAATGAATAAAGGAATGATTCAAGGAAGAACTGAACAAACTAAGGAAGGAAAGAAATTAATAAACAAGTGAATAAATGAACAAATGATCTAATAAATAAATGAACAAACTAATGAATAATTGAACAACAAAGGAAGGAACAAGTGCATGAAGGAAAAAACTAACAAATGAAAAAAGGAAGGAAGGACAGAGTGAACAAACAATGGAACAAAGGAAGTATGGATGGAAGGAAGGAATATAAGAAGATCACTAAATGCCCTAAAGAATTTTATTTTTACACATCTCTGCACAATCTGAATGTAAATGCATCAACTTTTCACAGTGTAACATTCACTACTCACTACTCTTGAGTACTTTTAAAAGGGCTACTTTTTACTTATATTTTAAGCAATATTTACAACATATATTTTTACTCCACTTGCACTATATTTTTGGGCAAGTAATGGTACTTTTACTTGAGTATGATTTCTCAGTACTCTTTCCACCACTGCAGATAATACAGATTGCAAATTATAATCACAATTATTATGTTTAGACTGTTTTTTTTTTTCTGTATCTCAGTGTAACAGTTTTCTGGAGAAGAAGGAGATCATTAAAAGGAAATCAGGGCCAAGTTGCCAACAGACAGGAACATTAATCACCATAATGAACCGCAGCAAAACACAACACTTATTAACATTAGTATACCTCAATGCAGCATTAAATGTTATTGTTGTTGTTTTGTTGCCATTTTCCTAGTCATTTTTATAGGAAAAAATATCCAAGAATGCATAAAAATATTGAATACACTCCAGCCACTAGACTTAACTCAACAGAACTTTATTTCTAAAGCACTTTCAAACAGCCAGTACCAAAGTGCTGTACATAAAAACAAAACATGCATATAAACATGCAAGCAGAACAAAAACATACAATTTATGTATGTATTAAGTGTGTTTTCAATGACGTCCGAAATGTCTCTAAAGTATGAGATGCTCTTAAGGACAGTGGAAGATTGTTACAAACGTCTAGGAGCTTTCATGAAAAAGAAAGCTTTTTCACCACTATAGGTTCACTCAATAATAATAATAATAATAATACTAACAACAACAAAGCCAATCACATGACAGCAACTCAGTGCATTTACAATAGGCATGTAGACATGGTGAAGGCTTGTAGTTCATCTGCTTAAAGTTTAATCTAATGTAAATGATCATCTGAGATTTTCACATACAACCTTTAGAGTTTACACCGAATGATGAAAAAAAGAAAGATCAGACTGGTTCACAATCAAACCCTGAAGCAGATGAGCTCCAGCAGCAGAAATAGAGCACACTGGGCAGACTCTGTTAAGAACACCAAACTAAAGATAGTCAAATAGGCTCAGCAAAACTAGACAATAGAATATTAGAAATAAAGGTTGCTTGGTTTGAATAATCCAATTTCTGTTGTGACATACAGATGGTATAGTATGGCCAGACTTGGGTGTAAAGTAATGGTGTGGGCAGGTGCGTAAATCCCGGAGGGACGCATCCGAGGGTTGCCTCCACCTGTCCCCACCCCACTTCCCCCCAAAAAAAATCTTTTAAAAAATAGCAGTCTATTGTGAAAAATATGTGTATGTATACTTAAAATAATTGTGTATGTAGAACAAAAACAAACGCAAAAATGCATTTAGAAACAGTAGAGTTCCCCCTCCCCTTCCTCACAGTGGTTTGGCCCACTGCCTGCTTTCCCAGTTCAACTCACCTAGGTTGTTTCTTATTTCCAAGAACGCAGAGAACGAACTTGCGTTTTTGTGGAGAGAATCTAGATACTGATGAACATAGAAACAAAGATACCTTACTGCCAGCTAACATTTCGGAAGTGTTATTGTCAGAGCAACACAACAGAAAGCATAAGTATGTGCAAGGTATGCTTTGTGGGTTATGGCGATCACTCGACACAAAAGTACAGTGGCTGAAATAAGTATTGAACACATCACCATTCTTCTCAGAAACCTTATTTCTAAAGGTGCTGTTGACTTTTTCACCAGATGTTGATAACAATTAAAGAAATTCATATATGCAAAGACAACAAAACTAATTATTTTACAAATTACTTTATGTTTAAAATGAAATGACACAGGGGAAAGTATTAAACACATGAAGAAAGGAAGGTGTAGAAAAACATGGAAAGCTCAGACAGCAGGTAAAATCTCTCAGTAGTTTCTCTTAGTAGTCTCAGCAATCATCTGCCCTTCATTCATTCATTCGGAAGCCCAGTTGTCAATTAATTTATTTGTTATATTTTTATTTCTTTCATTATTTGTTTATTGTATAATAGATGTTTTGTTTCTGAATATATGTATTTATATTTAATTAATAAGTTTTACCTGTTGTGCCGTGACGGAAGTGGTTGTAAGGTGACCAGAAATGAATATCCTGGATGGTATATGAGGGGAGCGGAAGAGTATTGTGGTGTAGACTTTGTCAGGGTGAACGTTGGCGTGAGAGAGATTATTTGCTTGGCTAGTTGTCGAATAGAGAACTGAAGAAAGCTTATAACGTCTATGATCCTGTTAGGATAGAAATTTCCTCCTTGAGGATCAACAGACCATTTGTTGCGCTGTATTTACTAAATATGGCGTTAGCCGCTAATGCAGAGATCCGCAAGTTCATGGACCGCAATTGAGTATCGCCAACCACCCTGGACATCCCAGATAGCGCCCTGAAAAACCAGAATATCACAGTGTGTGTGTGATATTTTATGATGTTATGATGTTATGTTATGATGTATTATTATTCGTCTTACCTGAAACCATGCTCTTGTCTTCGGCTCGTCATTGATTTGAAAATAGCTTCAAAAACGTCGTTAGACAAATGAGATGTCACTCAGCATCAGAAACTGCCAGCAGCAAAATTTTGGGGTTGCACCCAGGGTGGCCAATCGGATGTCAGGGGTGTTCTGTGCCTCCCCTGACACCCCTCTAACTTCGCCACTGGTTCTGAGAATATTACCAAGCAATGCTGCAATACTGTTTTTGGCGGGTAGTTTTGTTTTAGTTCCCGGAACATTGTCTTAAAAGATAGGAAAACATTTTCTAGAAACATTCAAACCACATTTGCTGGTAACAATTTTAAAACATTATAGTTTAACATTCTTATAAAATTATTAGTGAGTAGTTTTCTTTAAGTTCCCAGAATGTTCTCTTTAATAATAGGAAAACATTCTCTAATTACATTCTAAATACATTTTGAAGTAACATTGCTACAACATTACACTCAAACATTATTATAACATTTCAACATATTGTTTTATTTCACTTCCCAGAACATTCTCTTAAAAGATAGGAAAACAATCTCTAAAACGTTGTAACCACATCTGGTGGCAACATTGTTAGAACCTTATTAGGGCTAGTTTTATTTTAATCCATAGAATGTTCTCTTTAATGGTAGGAAAACATTCTCTAAACCATTTTAAACCTGTTTCTTCCTTAAAGTCAGGACAATATTCTCTAAATATTCTACACGTTTGTTAAAAACATTGTTTTTTTTTTTTGTTTTTTTTTCCAAAATGTACAGTAACAATATGACAAACACAAAACTTTCTCTATAACATTTAAAATATTTTATTTTACCGTAACAATGTGGAGAAAAAAAAGTTTAAAGCACTGCATTTTCTTGCATTCTTGTGCTCATTAAATAACATGTGTAACAAATAAAACAAAAACAGAAAAGAAGTCAAAAAACAAACTGTTCACAAAACAAACCAGTTTTAGAAAGAGGGGTTTTCTTAAATGTAAGAAAAGCCAGAATCAAAAAGGCCCCTCCCCTCTGGTGCTGCACCTTGAGTTGGCTCTCCATTATCCACCTGCATAAAGAATATTAATTAAAATCTATGTAATGTCTGATTTCTTGATTATTTAAGACACCAAACACCTAGTACAAATCATTAATAATTTATTTGTTTATCAGGGTGCTTTCACACTTGGTAGGCCTTGTTTGTTAAAAGAAACTCAGAAGCAGTTCATACGAAAAAAAGACATCAAAACAAGTGCATATCAAGCAAACAGAGATGTTGTTCAACTAAATTATTAACAACACAAACAAATGACATTGCACCGGGTCAAAGACTTGGCTCTTCTACGCAATCTTACAGCATTTTGTGATTTTATTCATGAAATCTAGAAAAATAAATTAGATAATATAATAAAAAAATAAAATAGATAAATTTTGTGTTAATGGGACAAACTATATATTTTTTGTCACCCAACACTATAATTAAATCTCATAAACTAAAAGTAGGGCTGCACGGTGGCGCAGTGGGTAGCATGTTCGCCTCACAGCAATAAGGTTGCTGGTTCGAGCCTCAGCTGGGTCAGTTTCTGTGTGGAGTTTGCATGTTCTTCCCATTTTTGCGTGGGTTTTCTCTGGGTGCTCCGGTTTCCCCAACAAGTCCAAAGACATGTGGTATAGGTGAATTGAGTAAGCTAAATTGTCCATAGTGTATGTGTGTTGATGTTTCCCAGTGATGGGTTGCGGCTGGAAGGGTATGCGTAAAACATATGCTGGATAAGTTGGCGGTTCATTCCGCTGTGGTGACCCCAGATTAATAAAGGTTAACTAAGCCGAAAAGAAAATGAATTAATGAAACTAAAAGTAACAGAACATTTTTAAAGTGATAATGATTTTAAAAATTGTCAACTGTCACAAAAAACATTAGATTTTAATTTGTGCTGACTGACATAAAAATAAAAGTCAGACTTCCATGAAAATAAAAAGAAATAATTTAACATGTTAATTGTCTTTCTGTCTCGTTATTGAAAAGAAATTATGTTCTTATAACATTTGTCTAATGTGACTGTGAGAATGTTGTTACTTTGGTTTTATGAAACATTGTGAAAACGTTTTATAAAAGAACATTGTTTAATCCGGTCCCTTACCAACATTTTCAAACATTGCTAGAATATTCTTGGTTATTGATTTGGAAAAAAAAAATGTTTTGAATATACATTGGATATTACATTAAAACGTTTTCTTTAATAAATAACACAACCTGTAGGGAATGTTAGCCAAAGTTGCCATGACGTCATGTGACCAAAATTCAATGTCTAGCAAGTGTCTAAGGACAATGTTATTTTGACATTCAATAACAAAGTAAAATGATGTTGATATTTAGTTGATTAGGTTGTGTTGGAAAGTGACCAAATTACAACGTCCAGCCAACATCTTAAACCAATGTCTTATTGATGTCAAATACTGACATTTATTTGTCAGGCATGGCAGCCAAAATCCAATGTCTAATAGATGTCATAGTGGTGACGTCCAAAAAACGTTAAGCTCTAACATCAGATATTGATATTTGGTTGATTTTTGGTTTGACGTGGAACATTGAGGTCGACCTGACACTGGGTTCTGATGTCAACCCGATTTTCATTTCCAAACAATATGCAACGTCTCCCGACGCTACACTCTCAGAAATAAAAGTACACAAGCTGTTACTGGGGTGGTACCTTTTCAAAAGGTACAATTTTGTGCCTAAAGGTCCATTTTAATACCTCAATTAGTACCTAAAAAATATAAAAGTGTTTCTCTTAAAACTTTTAGGTACTAATATTTACTTTTGAGGTACCAATTTGGACCCTTCAAGTATAAATGTGTAGCTTTTGAAAAGGTACCACCCCAGTGACAGCTTGTGTACCTTTATTTCTGAGAGTATAGGGTACAATTTCAATCTGATGTCATGTTGACATCCTGTGTCTGCTGGGACATCAATGTACTACAATTTTTAATGTTTTTTTTTCTAACTTGCCTTTAAAAGCAGCCTGTATTGCAAATCAGAACAACCTCGCCGTTTTTAAAGCAGTAGGGTTTTCATCAATGTACACTTTGAAGTTTCAAAGAACTCTACATTTTAAGTCCTCAAAATGCTGTTGTCATGAAAAACGTGAAATAAGCAAAATCCATAAAAAGTTTAGAAGTTTTGGCTGAAAAAAAATTGTCTTCTAAACAGCCCTTGAGAGAGAAAGTAAGTGAAATGATTTATGACATTCCTGTTCCTATCCGCAGGACTGACAGCTCTCCTCCCTCTCAACGCCCCCTTGTTTATCTGGAGTCTGCTTTTCCCCAGCTGATCTGTACTGGATCACTGCATGTCACTGTATAAACAGAGCCTTTGTTTAACTAAGCGTCCTCATGTCCCTCTCATGTGGTGAATTCTCAGGTAATTCATTTTTTTGGGAAGTGTGCAGGTGAGCACATGCAGGGAAGATGATCCCGGTCGTGTCGGGACAGGCGTGCTTGAATGCTTTTATGCTCTGTCACACACCTGTGGAAAACAAACCCGCCATTCCTCATGATCCCTCTGTTTTCCTGTTGAATGACACAACAGAGATGTGATTATAGATGGCAGTATTGTCCCAGTGCTTTATTCTGTCAGCACCTGAGGTTAGGCTGTGTGTAGCCTCATGAAACGTTCTCAGCAACACAGGAAAAATCACAAGAGCTTCCAAAATGCTAAACCGTAATCTGATTGACTGTCTGTACTCGTTTCTTTCATTCAGAGTGCACAGGTTTATATGAGTTTGCTGTATTGTGCATAAAATATTTACCAATGCACTTTAATAAGTGAAGCTGGGCAATGATTGATTGTTTTGAGATAAATTTACACTAATATTTTATGCAATAGAAAACAAAGTAGGGTTGTGAATATCAGATCTTTTATTGTTGTTACTAAACGTTTTTAATGTTAACTTTGTTATTTTTTGCACTTTTTAAAACTAACACAAATTCTACCACAAAAAAGCACTGAGTGGGAATGTCTTTGAAATATAGGATTCACATCATCTGAAAAGCTTTGCAGCCTAAATGAGAACATACCATGCAAGGGTTATTTATTGTATCTAGCCTTAAACCCTCTAACCGTGCCACAAAAGTCTCATAGACTTAACATTGACCAAGTTTTGATAAATCAGAGTGCAAAGTGTAAATTTTTTTGACATAAGGGATTCAACATCATCTGAAAAGCTTTGCAGCCTAAGTAAGAACATACCTATCATTAAACCCTAACACTAACCCTACCACAAAGATCCCTTAGACTTAACTTCGAGCCAAATAGTGATGAATTAGGACGACAAGTGTGAATTTCATAGAAATATGGGATCCACAAGATCTAAAAAGGTTACAGCCTGAGCAAGACCATACCCTGTAAGTGGGTATAAGTTGTATCTAACCATAAACCCTAACTCTAAACAAACCCTCTAAGCAAACACAAGAGGGTGTAAGTTTCATTTAACCCTAAACTCTAACCCTAAGCTAACCCTATCAAAAAAATTCCATAGACTTAACATTGTGCTGAATTGTGATGAATCAGAATGCCAAGTGGGAGTTTTGTAGAAATATAGGATTCACAACATCTGAAAAGGGATGCAGCCTGAGTGAGAACATACCCCACAAGGGATTAGAAGTTGTATCTAACCCTGAATCCTAACCCAAAAATCTCATAGTCTTAACATTGAGCCAAACTTTGACAAGTCAGAGTGCAAAGTGAGCATTTTATAAAAATATGGAATTCACAACATCTGAAATGGGTTACAACTTGAGGGAAAACACCTTAGCAACTACCTAGCAACCATTTTAAATAGCAATGCAGTGCAACCCATTGATTTGCCACAGCAAACCCCACTCATTTTTTTTCTTCAGGAATTATACATATCTAGTCATTATTACACTAATGCCCATTTCATAAAATAGTATTAGCAGTAAGTGTGAAGCAGTGTAAAATATGTTGCGTTGTACATTTTAATGTCAATACTGCCGCCATATTGGTACAGGGTAGCACTCCATAGATTATACTGTTATTATGACGCATATAATACTAGTCATGTCCAAATTAATCAGCCAATTGAACAAATTATGAATAACTGACATTAGTTACTTATTAACCCATGTGTGCTCAATTTTTAATATAAAAAAGAATCAAAGAGCCCAAGTAAAGTAAATATTGCTCTCCACCATTGTGATGTCTTACAAAATGAGTATTGTCAGTAAATCTCACTAAGGAATTTTGCAGACATCTGACAGAAATAGTCAAACAGGTTAGTACTAAGTAAAGCTACAGATGCTGTTTGTTGAGTTGTTTAATGATCCTGATAAGCTGAGATTTTGAGAGATTTAATTTGTTTTCAGTTGAGTTCATCTAATGTCATGTCCACACGTACAAAGGTGTTTTTGTAAACAAAAAAAGTTTTTCTTCCATTTTCTGAAAAACTCTGACCATGGCACTAATGAAAATCTTCACCCTGCGGAAGAACAGTCAAACTGCATAAAAAAAAGCTGCTGTTTTGAAAATACCCATGTCCATGTGGACAATAGGGCCTAAGGCTGTGACTGAAGTCAGTCAGTAGTTTTGTATTTTTCTTCAGTGATTCTGCTTGTTAACAGCAGGAGTTAATTATTAAGGATCTTTCAGCACTTTAACTCCACTGTTATTTTAACTTTCTTTGGAATTGGGACAAATACTCTCTTCCTGGGGATTTTGCTGTGTATGGAAAATATGATCAGAGATGGGAAGTAACTAAGTACAAATACTTCGTTACTGTACTTTAGATTTTTCAGGTATCAGTACTGTACTCTACTACTTATTTTTTTGACTACTTTTTACTTTTACTCCTTACATTTTTACACAAATATCTGTACTTTTTTCTCCTTACATTTTTAAATCAGGCTCGTTACCTTCGTTTCATGTGGTTGGTGGCGCGATCTATATTAACTTTTGTCATTGCCCAATTTGAGCGCCTCTTTGATGCAGTCTATTTTCATCACTGTGTGCCTGTGTTCTGCAGTCCGCGGCTTTTTCAACCAGAGCTATCACGCACTGTACGTGGGCTATTTTATAAAGATTACTATGAAAAAGGCAAGGATGACTACGCAGATGAGACAAAGGGAGACAAGGGAGTGCCCTGTTTACATGGTAATAAGACACATTATGATTGGTCAGGTAAACCTTGTTTGGTCTTTCAGTCTAATACTGCAAAAAAATAGCTTTTTTTAAAGAATTGTACATTTAGAACTAAAACAATCAAATACTTAATAAAAACTTTTTTTTTTTTTTGCAATTAGATTTATTCCCCTTATTTCCGATGAGTTCATATTTCCTAATAGAGAATTTATGCTGTTTAACATTTTTTATAGATTTTTTTAATGACCATGATTTTACATATTAATCTTCAATTCATTTTTGAACAAATATTTTACAACAAAAGTAACTAGTGGGCAATTCATGAATGAAAATATAATGCAAAAGATTCTGAATTCATCACGTGAATAAAAGATCATGCACATGTTTTGTAGGTTGTAGTCACACCTGAATATGTAGCTTTTAGCATAGAATAAAAGTATTAACAATCCACAATACCCTGGGGAAACAAACACTAAAATTAGGTTGTGTATAAGAGCTGCTAAAGCAAAAAAATATATATAGTTTGCAGCAGTCAAATACAAAAATATGTTTTCAACATATTCAATAAAAAAAGTAAAATATAAAATTTTACAAATGCTGTATGTTTTGGACAGATTTCAGTGTAAAATGTAAGACATTATTTATAAAGACATACAGGCCTACAGAATTATTTTAAGAGTGTATGAACATGAATGACAGCTGTTGTTTTGAATCCAACAGCCACAAAATTACATGATGAACAATGTGAGAACGTTGTGTGATACAAGGGGGGGAAACCGGATATTTACTTACCTAGAAAAACTAAAACGTGTATAGAATTGGGTACTTTTCACTTAAGTACATTTTTGAGGCCGTACTTCTTTACTTTAACTTGAGTACAAAAGTGTAATCAGTACTTCAACTTTTACCAGAGTATCTGTACTTCTACTTAAGGATTTGTATACTTTTGCCATATCTGACATATATATATATATATATATATATATATATATATATATATATATATATATATATATATATATATATATATATATATATATATATATATATATATATATATAGTGGGGCAACTAGTGTGTTTCATCACTTTAAGACAAATCAATTAGTTATTGTGTTTTCATATTCATGAAATTATATTATAGATCATTTTTGGGGTTCATATCGAATGGTTTTCTACATTTAAACATAATAAATGTGTTTAATAATATGAATTGATCTTGTGAAACCAGTTGTTTTGAGTTAGAATACAGAATGTTCTCCTCCTATTCAATTTTACATTGAAGGGTGCATACAGAATATTTGTCCACCGACAACTACAGTTGCAGCTTGGACTTTTGACAGAGTATACAAAAAATATAGATTTCTTGAAAATTTTGTTTTGTTTAGATAAATCTAGAGACATTCAGGACTATGTTGATACATATTTGTGAAAAAATATATTTTTAGTAACATGAAATTTCGCATCCTGGATAGAAAGTTAAAAGCCTCATGTGACAGGAAGAAAATTTCTTTTAGTTGTTTTATTTGGTTGTTTGCTTGCATGCCATTTAGAAATGTAGAAAATTACTTATAAAAGAAAAATGGCAACTATGAATTTCAGCAACTATAGTTGCTGGTGGGCTTAATGGGGTTTAGACAAAACAAATATTAATTAAAAAACAAAAAATAAATAAATAAAGATAAATTTTCTATTGTCTGGTTCTAATACTGTTGCGATGGAGGGGAATAGAGTCATGGGTTAGTTCCAAACGCAGCTTTATTTAAAGGATGGCCATGCAGGCAGTGATTTAAAACCAGCATATTCAGTGTCAGAAGGATACCAAAACAGTAATCCACAACACAAGCAAGGGATTCAAGGTAGGTGACAAATAATAAAAAATTATATACACAGTCCAAATGTCAAAAACACAGGAAGACTAGAAGCAAGAAAACCGCTAAACTTACTAAATAACAGCTAGACAAGACTCAGCAAAGTGTGTGTGAAAGTGAGGTGTTTAAATAGTCCTGTAATCAGTCCATCATGAGCTTCAGCTATGTGTGTGCACGTCAGTGATCGGATGACTATCAGCTGTGGCAGGAGTTTGCAATGCTTTCTGGGAGTTGTAATTTGCAAGTATAGAGGCAGTGATCTGCAGTGGAGGCAACTCTTCTGGTGATCATAACAAATACATTAAAATTTGGTTGGCTGCATAAGTTGTTAAAACCTGTGAAAATTTTTACTTAGCTGACAATAGGGGATGGGACATATTGTGAGGCCACTTTACATCTACAGCGTTCGAAATCTTAATCTTTGCGAAATTTGCCAAATGTATGCTTAATTTGCTTTTGAATATATGTGAAGGCCTCTAGAGATTGTGCAGTGCCATTGATGTGATTCAAGTCCTGTGAAGAGATGATGCCAACCGTAGAGGACTTCTGGAGGTATCCATAACCCTGGACTAGACTGTATCCTGAGCAGATGCTGTCGCGGTCATGGAGGAGTGAAGAGCATGAGACTGATTCCTGAAAGACCTTAGTGACAGATGAGTCTCTGCATTGATCTCATGGGCCGACCTGAAAAAAAGATAGAATTGGGATTAGACCTTAATGAACTTGAATGAATTTGAAATAAAAATTTTAACGCAGCTATTATTTTTGTGCAGTAAATGGTTGTATTAAGTCTCGCCTGAGGTGCCTTTTAAAAATGCAGCTCTCCTGTATTTATGTCCCAAAATGCACCGTGTAGTGACGTCGGTTGCCAAGCCCTATAATACAAGTTTCTAGCACCAACGTTTTGACATATTTCATTTACATTGTTGCTGGTTTTCTTCAACAAAACTAGCATAAAACTAAAATTTCACATCAATAATGTCACTTGTTGAGCACAAAATTAAGTAACACGCAAAATCATAAAAACAAAATCTTACACATGTTATGTTTTAATCATTGTTTTCTTTGTTCGCTCATTACTACACCCGTACACAGTGTGAAAATTCTGAATCTTCAGATCAGCTTGTCTTGACTCATAGATACATGCACTGTATGCTGCCCTGTTTTAAGATGGCGACTCTATTGAGAGTATTGTCCCAGTATTGTTCAGCACATATCTGTACATGGGTCATTATCACTATAAAGTGCCTTTATAGTACCACAAGATTGAATCAGTCTTATATGAACATAATACGAAATAATGCAATTCTAATGCGTTAATATAATTGATTAAACCTTTACACACATGCAGGCAGAATTATAAGTGTTTTGAAATGTGTTTTTGTCAATTTGTGACACATTCTTTCATTGAATGGATGTGATTTTGCCATGTCTCACACACTGTTCAGCCAACTTTAGTGAGTCTAAAAAGTAGGTAAATTAGATCAAATTTTAAAAAGTATTAAATATTTTTATTGTCTTTAACAAGTTATTTGATAAAATAAGTCACTTAACTTTTATTTTGTTTTCATAATATTAATAATCATTTTGGAGTGTCTTTGAAATTTCTGTCCACCCTGTCATGATGTGGTAAATGCCTCTTTAAGAAACACTCTGATGTACTCATTGGCATCCCTATGCCCATTTTGCCTCTCTTCAGAGGAGGTTAAAGCATCTGCTGTGCACACAGTAAGTATCTACACTTATGTTTCCTATTTTTCCTCATATTGTGTTTGAAACTGAATGTTGTCAAGCTTAACATATCCACCCTGTAATAGTGAAATATTAATTAATATTAACAAATTTCAGAAATTAAAAATATAGCTTTTAAACTGTGTACAAAGAGCTTATAGGGAAACACTTTGCCAGCTGCAGGCACAATCTGTGTTGGATAAATGCTCTCTTTAGCCCAAAATGTCCTGTTATTATCCACCCTGTCACAAATCCTTCCTTGACAGGGTGAAAATATGCATTTTTATTAAAACTTTATTTATTTATTTAATATTTTATTGTTAATTGGTTAATATTTTTATGTTACAACAGTTATACACACAGACAACACCAGTAAATGTGATACATGAGTGGACAATACAAACCTTTTGGCAATATCTCAGTTTATATAAAGGATATCTTTAATAGTCCATATAATTGAGCTTATTCACTGTTTGAAATAAAAAATACAGCTGTAAGTATGTGTACATTTATGTGAACATCTGTAATCTAATTATTTACCTTATTCTGAAAAAAAAAGAGTTTGAGTTCAGATGCTTCCAACATTCCCTTCACTCCTCCAATACAATGTACAATGTAAAGATTTACATTCATTAGCAAATTTAGTTTAATTTGAAGTACAATAACTGTTATTTTTCCATTAATTTGCATATTGATAAAACTTAATTAGGCGACGCAGTGGCGCAGTAGGTAGTGCTGTCACCTCACAGCAAGAAGGTCGCTGGTCGCTGGCGTTTCTGTGTGGAGTTTGCATGTTCACCCTGTGTTCGCGTGGGTTTCCTCCGGGTGCTCCGGTTTCCCCCACAGTCCAAAGACATGCGATACAGGTGAATTGGGTAGGTTAAAATTTTCCGTGGTGTATGAGTGTGTGTGTATGTTTCCCAGAGATGGGTTGCAGCTGGAAGGGCATGCGTTGTGTAAAACATATCCTGGATAAGTTGGCGGTTCATTCCACTGTGGCGACCCCAGATTAATAAAGGGACTAAGCCGAAAAGAATGAATGAATGAATAAATGAAACTTAATTAATAACAGAAGAGGTGGCATGGTGGCTCAGTGGTTTGCAGGTTTGCAGAAGTTGAATTAAATTGAATTAATAAAATTAAAAATCTCAAACTTTTTTGGAAAATTCTGATGTCTCAAAGGAACTTTATAGTGATAATGACCCACATGCTGCTTGTATTTTCGTAAGTTATGTCTGTGAAGATGAAGAGTTGGATCCAATACTACAGTCTACGACCAACTTTCAAATCATTTGTTTTATCCTACTATCAATGAACTATCACTTTGTTACATGTTCGTCTATTGTCGTATGATTGATTTCAGATTTACTCACTCAAAAATATCACTTAAGTGAACACAATGGTCTTTTCTTCTGTTAATAGGCAGTTCTTGGATGGAATAATCTACAGACTAATCCAAACTTTCTGCCAACAGTCGAAAGTCTGGCTCTCGGAGTCAAATCAATATGTAAAATCAATCTGTGTTTTCGCTCAGAGAGACCAGCAGAGAAACACCATCCGTTTACAGCCATCTCTAATAGCGCTCTACTGCCTGTAAGTGCTCGTATAAACTTTACAACCTTCCCTTTACTAGTTCAGTGACACATAACACAAGCCATTTAACAGAGCTGCTATCATCTGCGGTGCACACGAGCACACACACCGCCGCTGATAACAGCTGTAATGATGTGGAGCTCAGCCAGACCTTGAAGACGACCCAGCTGTTTGAGGGGGAAAAAAAAGCACTGCAATCTCTTAGCCGCATGTCATAGTCCAGCACCTTAAAAAATCTGGCAGTAGACAGACTTCATGACATTCATCACTGTTACCTGATAATAATTCACAGTGAGTAACACAGTCTACACATCTATCAATAATTAATACAAATCTCATTTACTCTTCATGCATCAGGCATTTGACGACTGATATAAACCCTTGCAGGAAATGGAGCTTTTTCTGCAACAAATTCTCTTCATTTTCTTCTCCAGGCAAGACTGGAGAAACTGCCAGAAACCGTGTGTTGACTTTGGTTAGGGTTTCCCTCCATCCAGTAGTAATAAGCACAGAATATTTTGGAGGAATAAATGTGAAAACAAAGCAGAATATACAGTTGTGCTTGAGGAATTTGTTGGCCAGCTTTAAGACACAAGTCTGGCCATTCTTGGTTTTTGTTTTGTTTTTTCATTAGGGCACAAAGCTATGAACCTTACTACCTTATGCTAGCTTTAGCGATATACAGTGTATATTATGATAAATTAAAATACACTGGTTGTACTTTGACAAAACAACATAAAATAAACCTCAAATACACTTTATAATAAATGTCTTCAATAATGATTCATTCATTTATTCATTTTCTTTTCGGTTTAGTCTCTTTATTATTTAGCTGGCAACTCTCACATGGTCGCCCACTGAAGATAAGCAGGGCTGCGCCTGATTAGTACCTTAATAGGAGACCACATGGAAAAGCTAGGTTGCTGCTGCAAGTGGTGTTAGTGAGGCCAGCAGGGGGTGCTCAACTTGCAGTCTGTGTGGGTCCTAATGCCCCAGTATAGTGAAGGGGACTATATACTGCTCAGTGAGTGCTGTATTTCGGATGAGACATTAAACCAAGGTCCTGACTCTATGTGGTCGTTAAAAATCCCAGGATGTCCTTCAAAAAGAGTAGGGGTTTAACACCTCCATCCTGGCCAAATTTGCCCACCACTAAATTTGCCCACCACTAACCATCCCCATATAATAATTAGCTTCATCATTCTGTCTCCTCTCCACCAATCAGCTGGTGTGTGGTGTGCGGTCTGGCGCAATATGGCTGCCGTCGGATCATTCAGGTGGATGCTGCACACTGGTGGTAGATGAGGAGATCCCCCCATTGTGTAATGCACTTTAAGTGTCTACAAAAGGTATAAATAAATGTAAGAAATTATTATTATTATTAATTATCTTTGGGGGAAACTGGAGCACCCGGAGGAAACTCATGCCAACACGGGAGAACATGCAAACTCCACACAGAAAAACTCCACACGAGCCGAGGCTCGAACCAGTGAATTTCTTGCTGTGAGGTGACAGCGCTTCCCACTGTGCCACCACACCGCCCCTTTAATAATTCATTTATTCCTTCATTTTCTTTTTAGCTTAGTCCCTTTATTATTCTGGGGTCGCCACAGCGGAATGAACCGCCAACTTATTCAGCACATGTTTTACACAGCGGATGCATTTCCAGCTGCAACCCATCTCTGGGAAACGCTTTAATAATAATAATAATAATAATAATAATAATAATAATAATAATAATAATAATAATGATAATAAATGTCTACTAAGTACAAACCTATAAATTTTTCACTATAAATATTTCTTATCACTAGAACCGCCGGAGGTCACTTTATACCTAAAATCACCAGTGCGGGTAAATTTTACCCAGCACAAATTAGGTTCAGAAATTGCTAGAAAAACAAACGTACTATTTCACTGTTTTTCGCCACTGTTAACAAAAATTGTCTAGACCAGGGGTGTCCTAACTTGGTCCTGGAGGGCAGGTGTCCTGCAGATTTAGATCTTACTTGCCTCAACACACCTGCAAGGATTTTTTTTGAAAACCTAGGAAGAGCTTGATTAGCTAGCCCAGGTGTGTCTGATTGGGGTTGGAACTAAACTTTGCAGGACACCAGCCCTCCAGGATCAAGTTTGGGCACCCCTGGACTCATAAAATGATTATTTTGGGACAAGATTATTTTAGGAGAACAACACCAATAAAGTTTGAACATTCATTAGTAGGTTAAAATATCTAAATTTGAGCCATCATACTCTGATTTATAACTTTATTTCTCCATACTCTCCATCATTCATTGCATTTGGTTTTTAATAGCTCTACAAATAGCCTTATTTTAGACTTTATTCATTTATTATTACCACTAATTTAGTGAGTGAAGTTGAAAGTAAAAGTCACTGGTGAATAATTTCAAATATGAGCAGTGCATAAATACAAGCTTTTTTTATAGTGGGTAAATTTGACCCACGCTGGTGCTTATGTATAAATGTCCCACTTTTTAATTTATTGTTATCTAAACAATTTTTTATATCTGTAAATTGTAAATAAGGCAATTTTAGTTAAAGTCAATGACTGGGAGGCTTGAATGCTTTATTGAAGGTCTGTTATGTACATTTGAATAATGGGCAAGTGATGCCGAATGTATGCTTAATTTGCTTTTGAATATATTTGAAGGCCTCTAGAGATTGTGCAGTGCCCTTGATGTGAGTAATGGGCAATTGATTGAGGTGCTATTGATTGAGTGATGGGCAAAATTGACTACAGTGTTAAACACATGAATGTAATTACAGCTGTAAGCCATTTATGTAAGAGAATCTGTGACACTGTTGTGACACTGTTGAAACTGTTATCCAACTCTTAAGTGATAGTTCACCCAAAAATGTCAATGTAATCACTATTTATTCAGTAAAAGAGTTGCTTTTTTTCTAGTTTGACACATGAAAAAATATATATTTTAAAGAAAGCTGTAAACCTGTAACCACTGACTTCCATAGTAGAGAAATCAAATACTATGGAAGTCAATGGTTACACATTCCCATTATTCTTTAAAATATCTTCTTTTGTGTTCAACAGATGGAAGAAAGTAAAACAGTTTTGGAGCAAGTTAAGGGTGAGTAAATAAAGACATTTTATTAACTATCCCTTTAAATCTATACCACCAAAGCTGTCCCAAACATTAACTTTATCCTATTTTAACTCTCAACCATCGTTAAGTATACAAATATCTTTAAATCTCTAGACCCTTAAGCAAGACCTACAACCCCAAATCAAACAAAAAAAAGGTGGACCGTATGGAAAGCACATATAAAAAAGAAAGTGGTGATTTCTAAACTTACTATGACGTGTATTTCATTACAGATAATATGAACACAAAATATTTCATGTTTTGTCTGGTTCATTTCATTTCATTTGTAAATATACATCATTTCCTTTCATTCAGACCCACATTCCTTTCATTCAGCAACACATTCCAAAAGAAAGTTGCACAGAAGCAATTTTAAGGCTAGTACTCAGGTTGAATGTTAATGTGATTTGAAACAGGTGATGTCAATAGGTGATTGTAATTATAATTTGGTACAAAAGCAGCATTCAAGAAAGATCTAGTCTTTTGTGAGCAAAGATGGGCAGACGATTGCCAGTTTACCAGCAAATACACGAGAAAATGATTGTAATATTTAAACACTGTTCCTCAAAGATAAATAGGAAGACATTTTGATATTTCACCTTTAACAGTGCATAACATACAGTAATTAAAAGATTCAAGGAATCTGGAGCTGATCAACTGTGATCTCCAATCCCCCAGGTGGCACTGCATCAAGAATCGTCATTCATCTATACGCAGTATCACCACATGGGCTCAGGAGTACTTTGTCAAACCTTTGTCAAGTATCGCAATACATAGTTACATCCACAAATGGCAATTAAAACCAAAAGGAGGCCCTATGTTAACAGTGTCTAGAAGTGCCGTCGATTTCTCTAGGCTCTGAGGCATCAAGGATGGACAATCACACAGTGGAAACGTGTACTGTGTTCAGATGAATCAGTATTTTTGGTATTTTTGGGGGGAGACATGGGTGCCATGTGCTCTGGAGCAAGGAACAAAAGGCTCATCCAGACTGTTACTAGCAACATGTCCAAAAGCCAGGGTCTGTTATGGTATGGGATTGTTTCAGTGCCCTTTGCAAAGGTAACTTGTACTTCTGTGATGGCATCTTTAATGCTGAACACAAAGGAGATTTTGTAGCACAACAAACTTTCCAGGCATGCCAGTGCATATTTCAGCATAGCAATGCAAAACCACATTCTGCACAATGTACAAAGTCATGGCTGTGAAGAAAGAGGATACAGATACTTGACTAGCCTGCCTGTAGTCCTAACCTGTCTCCATTAGAGAATGTGTGGCACATTTTGAAGCACAAAATGCAACAACAAAAACCCCAAACTGTTGCCCACCTTAAGATTTGTTTGCAGGAATAATGGACCAAAATTAAACCCGAAATAAAAAGTGGCAGAAATAGTGTAATGTAATTAGAAACACCTTTCACCTTAATGCTGTCAATAAAACAATGACAACAAATTAGTAAACATGCTGTTTTTACACATGAGCAATACATTTTTAAACATTAAACAGTATTTTAGAAGTTATTGTACCCTATATATTAATTCATTAATATGTACTTAGAAAAAAAAATAAAGACAAAAACAAATAAAATAATGCAAAAATGAATAGAAATGTTGTCTGTCCACACAAAGCTAATTTATATTTACACAATTCAATCTATAGTTTCATTTAGTTGCATCACGTTAGTCCTGAGTCTGTTGTCTTTGTGTGACATCTGTTTCACTGTTAGCATGGACAGAAGCACTGCCGTTATTTTGTGTCTAGTTAAGACATAGTTAGGATACAAGTACTGTATCTCTGACCTCTTATAAGCAGCACCACTCTGAGACTTTGATTTCACTGCGCACCAATTGTTATTGTTTTTCATTTTGTTAAACATTATTCAGAAATGGTTTTATTTGCTCATTTTTAAGCCCACCACAGGAATTAGCCCTAGAATAAAAAGTTTGGTTTTGACTATATTTAGAACCGTCATGAATATTAATGAACTTTGCTCTCTGTGTGATGTACTCTGATGCTAAATAATCATACCTTAGTTGTCAAAAGAACAACATTAACAAATTGAGTAGATTCTTGTTAATATAATCTTATCTTCATTTTAGCTAGAGGAATGACTAAATAAAGTGAAGGGTTTGCTTCCAAGCTGTGTTGTAGATGAAATATAGACTAAATTAAATACTCAACAAAAAGGGCCAACAGATGCATTTATGGTTGTTGTTTTTTTTTTTTTTTTTTTTTTTTTTTTTTTTTTTTTTTTGCTTGAAGGTATGGGACATGTGAAAAGTATTTGAGAATTAATATCAACCTCTGCATAAAAAGATGGGTTTCTAAGTTTATTGGCATCCTTTTACTCTAGAAAAACACAGCCTGATCTCACGAGAAAGTGTAAGTATTTTACGTTTTGTCAGTTTATTGCATAATTCGTACGAATTCAAATAAGAAAATGTACGATTTTAAAAAGGAGGCATGGCACCCAACCCCAGCCCTAAACCTAACCATCATTGGGTGATCAGCAAATTGTACTAAATTAAACAAATTAGATTGCACGAATTCATACGAATTAGCTACTATATCAAAAAAGTTACGGATTGTCATGAGATTGCATTGTAAAAACCACAGTAAGATCTGAGTGATATGACATAAACGTGCATTAAACAGTTTTCATATGTTTGTTGCCTCATTACAAAACCCGTGTGTCATATTTCACAATATACACATTAAACATAAATATTATACAGTTAAACAGATCTTTTGCTTCTTCGGGAAACAATTTATAATCTGTCTTTCCCAAATTTTCATGGGTGCATTGCCTGAAAGCAATGAAATGCTGTTCATATTTCCAAAATAAGAGTCCCACTTACAAACTAAATATAATACAACCATAGATACATTTAAAAACTAATATACATTTAAACAATGATCATGGTTGTAATCTCATTAGAAAATTTTGTGGCCAATCCAAAACTGCCTAAACACTCAGAAATAACAATGCAATCTCACGGCACTTTGTAACTTTTTGATTTAGTCACTAATTTGTATGAATTTGTACGATCTAGTTCGTACAATTTAGTACGATTTGCACATCACCCAATGACAGTTGGGTTTAGGGGTGGGGTTGGGTGCCAAGCCTCCATTTTAAAATTGTACATTTTCGTATGACAGAATTCGTACGAATTAGCCACTAAACTCGTGAGATCAGGCTGGAAATAAAGGTACAAAATTTATCACTATTCAGAAGGTTCACAGATGGACATTAGTACCTTTAGAGTACCCAGGTAGCAAAGAATTCTGGCCCAGATTTTATATAAATCTGGCACAGTAGCCAGTCATCCGGCACTGGCATACAGCATGTGGCCAAACGTGCCCCTGGTTTGGCAGAGATGGCACCGTCTTTAAGGCGACACACAAAAGATGTAAAGTATTTGGCCCAAATGTTAATAAGTGATATGTGGACCAGATGTAAAATGTAGTAATGGCCCAGATGCAAATAATTGATATGTGGACCATGTAAGTTTGGCCTATCGTAATTTAAAATACGTTTTATCATTATTTTAAAATAAAGAAAAAGATTCTACCAATCAGGTCGCTTTGACAAAAAGCACACCCATAGCACGCTTAAAACGTAATGATTCATGGGTTTATCAATTTCATTGCAGTCGTGACACACCAACATATCTGGCCGAGTTCAGGCTCAGTTATAAGTTTTCAACTTGGCTGAAACTTGGCCCAGATATAATTCATGTTTGGCCCTTATCTGGAAGACAGACTTGGTCCAGTCATGTACCGTAAATCACTGCAGCATGTGGGCCAAACAAAAGCTGATTGAGTGGGCCAGAGCTGGGCCAGAGATATTTTGCTATGTGAGTACACATTTGGACCTTTAAGATTCCCTTTTGTACCTTTAAGGTACTATGGGGTACACATTTGTACTTTTAAAGTTATTAATATGTATGTTTAAAGACCTGTTAGGAACAAAAATGTAACTTTTGAAAAGGTATCTTCCCGGTGGCAGATTTTGTACCTTTATTTCTGAGAGTGTGCATACATGTTAATGATCCTGTGTGGATTGTCAGAGTTGGTGTTTTGCTGATAATTTTACATAAATCAGATTTACATGAGAACAAGCAAACAATTGTTGCTTACTCTTATTGTTAAGCTATGCTTTTGAATATCCAGATTTAAAAAACCATTATTGCACACCTGCAGATGCACACAAAACAACACTCACATATTTGCAAGCATATTGTGACTTAGCTCTCAGACACTACCAACACAGAATCCGCTATCTTTTTTTCAGAACAAGACTTTGTCAGTCGCACAGATAAGCTCTTTTTATTCAAAAAGTTTAAAGTGGATATGTTATAGACAGACAAGCATGTTGTTTCCCTTGAAATTCCTTCCTGTCAGTCTTATCTGCACAGGTGTGGTATGTGTGTTTCTCGTTGTGAATGTGCGGGTCTCCAAGGGTTAATGTAACGCAGTTAACCCAGGTAACCTTGACACTGTTGAGGTGGAAAGTTGGCCTAGGGCATAATGTTTAACATGGACACACTAAAATAAACTAATTCCCTGTGTGGCGCCAAGGCAGATCAGATAACACTCCTCATGACAGTTGTGGTCATTACTACATATATAAACAAAACACCAGTCTCACTAGTTGTGAAAGAAACACCTGTAGGCTATGTTTCCTACTTTTGCATAAACCTGTGCGTGGTTGACATAGGCACATTTTCCAGGAAGAGAAAGACTTTTCTTGGGCTAAGTAATTGGTCTTTAGTAAACTAGTATCATCTAAAAGAGCAGATTCTCAATTATATAACCAAAATATTGACATGATACATGACCAAAGGTGTCACCTAAATGTAAGAAAAAATTGTCAATCCAAATGAGGTGACATTGACATTTCAGCATTTCTGTAAATAAAGATTTACTGTCAAAAAATGTAGAAGTTTGTAGAAGTAAAACTTCTACAACTTTAAAAACCATGTGACTAATTGATTTTATTCATTTTTTTACTTTACCATTATCATGATTTGAATGACTTTTCCAATGAATCATTTTTTAAATTGAATCCCAATCATCACAAATACTGCAGTAGACCTAATGGAACATGCATGGACCCAAGATTCTCATAGAAATCAGTCAAGTTTGGTGAAGGAAAAGTCATGGTTTGGGGTTACATTCAGTATGGAGATCTGAGGTATCAAGATATTCGTGCTGCCCATTACATTACAAACCACAGGAGAGGGCAAATTCTTCAGCAGGATATCCTTCTCATACTTCAGCCTCCACATCAAAGTTCCTAAAAGCCAAGAAGGTCAAGGTGTTCCAAGACTGGCCAGCCCAGTCACCAGACTTGAACATTATTGAGCATGTCTGGGGTAAGATGAAGAAGACATATGTACAGTATGAGATTATTCCATTGTCGGGTGATTATTAGACACTGAACCAGTAAACCAGTTAAATCCTCTGCCCTGTTTGAGCATTTGCTTTTTCTACAAGAGAGTGCCCTCTGGCCGTTGGAGGAGATTAATTAGTAATCACAGAGCTCTACTGATCACAAAGCTCTCCCTGACAAGGTGTGCATGAGAATCACAGCTTTCACTGAATCACTTTCTCAATTTAATTTAAATTATTTGTGCAGCTCTAGTTTAAAGTGAGAAATATCTTTTTTATTCTCATAAATTGTTTTATCTAAGTCTGAAAACAGTTAGCATTTCAGATGCAATTGTTCCTGTTGACTAATGACTAATTAATTTATTTATTTATTAATTTATTTATTACTCAAAGTATTATATACAGTGAAGTCTTATTTGTTTTATTTTGGTTAGAATAAAAGCAGGTTTTAAACTTTTTTTAAACCATATTATTAGCCCCCTAAAGCAATATATTATGATTTTTTTTTTTTCTTTTTCAAATATTCCCAAATGATGTTTAACAGAGCAAGGACATTTTCGCAGTATTTCTGACAATATTTTTTTCTTCAGGAGAAAATTTTATTTGTTTTATTTCAGCTAGAATAAAAGCAGTTTTGATTTTTTTAAAAAACATTTTAAGGTCAAAATTATTAGCCCCCTTAAGCAAATTTTTTTTCGACTGTACTGAACAAACCATCACACAATAACTTGCCTAATTACCCTAGCCTGCCTAGTTACCCTAATTAACCAAGTTAAGCCTTTAAATGCCACTTTAAGCTGTATAAAATTGTCTTGAAAAATGAGTTATTAAAGCTATTATATTTAGAAATGTGTTGACAAAAATCTTCTCTCTGTTAAACAGAAATTGGGGGAAAAAATAAAGTGGGAGCCTTTAGATCTCTTTAAGCTGAATAGTATCCTGGAAAATATCCAGTAAAATATAATGTACTGTCATCATGGCACAGATAAAAGAAATATGTCATTAGAAATTAGTTACTGAAACTATTGTGTTTAGAAATGTTAAAATAAAAAGTCTTTCTGTTAAACAGAAATTGGGGAAAGAATATATAAGGGGTAATAATTCAAGGGACTTCAACTGTATGTGTGTATATATATATATATATATATATATATATATATATATATATATATATATATATATATATATATATATATATATATATATATAGTTGAAATATGCATGCACTCTCCCTCGCTCGACTTTTACTCGTCTGAAAGTGCACTGGAGAAGAATTTACAGAACCTGTGTACCAAAGCGTTCATTTGTTCACTCGCTCACTAATTTCTAAATAGTGTTTGGCTGCTGAGTAGGCTTTGTTACGAAAGAGGGAACCCTGTGTCTACACTAACACAGATACATTTGAAAACAGTGTGTTCATCTAAAAATGCTCTGTTTTTTTATTTTTATTTTATTTTGTATTTCCCAAATGTTTGCCATTCACACCGAAACATCTAAACCTGCTTACTGCTCATGAGTAAAATATAAGAGGCTTTAATGTTTGCGTCATTTCTTATGGCATTTATTTACTTTCCACACTTTGAAATGTTGTGGGAATATGTCCAACAGTGAGGTGGAGTTGTTGCTATGTCATAAGATGTTATATTACAGGGGTCACCAATCTCAGTCCTGGAGGGCCGGTGTCCCTGCAGGGTTTAGCTCCAACTTGCCTCAACACACCTGCCTGGGTGCTTCAAGTATACCTAGTAAGACCTTGATTAGCTTGTTCAGGTGTGTTTGATTAGGGTTGGAGCTAAAATCTGCAGCACATCGGCCCTCCAGGAATAAGTTTGGTGACCACTGTTATATTAGTTAGATTTGCTGTAGGTTGTAATGTTGGATGACCAACATTCATCATCTAAGCACAACATTATTTTGCTGTCCTATAATGTGTCAAATGATGTTGATATTTGGTTGATTTTAGGCTGTGTTGGAAAGAGACCAAAATCCAACATCAAGCCAACCTATTAACGTCAAATATTGACATTTATTCATCAGGTATGGCAACCAGGCAGCATATTGTGCTCCAAAATCTCTATGTATTTTTCAGCATCAATGGTGCTATCACAGAAGTGCAATTTACCCTTGCCAAGCACACTGACACAGTCGGATACCATAAAAGTGGTCTATTCTATTTCAATACATTACATCCTCAATACATTACAGTATTAATAACGTAATAATAAACTGTATGGAGAAAGTAACTTTCCAAGTACTGTAATTTCCTTAACTTATTTTGTTAACCCCGATCAGATTCAGTTCACTAAACCTCTATTAATAATCCATTAGGAGATAGCTACAAATGTACTTATATAATCAATTTAAAAAGAAAAATCTGAACAAAGTGTAACCAACAACTTCAACACATTTCCATGAATCCTTCCTCAAGAAGCTGTCTTTATGATATACTGAATTTGATAAAAAGCTGAGGGCCTCCGGAGATGTTTGGAGATGCTTCACTTAGCACTGTAAATAGTTCACACTTGATGTTCTGGCTGATACGTACACCAAGTGATCTATCTTTCTGTTGCGCAAATATGGACATGACGTAGAGGAGCGCTGAAATCTGATGTGTGGCGGTATATACCTCTGTGGGTTTGTCCTCTCAGGTATGAGTTGGCAGGCTCCAGACAGACAGGTGTGGAGGTGATGTACGTGTCTATGTTCAACACAGACACCGCAGATCTACTCAACACATCTGATTCCCATCTCACTTCCGCCCTCAAGGGCATCGGGCTATTTTGGAAGTGGTTAGGGTTGTTTTTTTGCGCTCTTTGCAGGGCTGTTGACCCTGGTGCAGTCCCTACGGTCAGCTGCGGAGCAAAGAGATTGAGATATTTAGTCATCAGTGTTCTCAGACGGCCTACTTAATGTCTTTCACAGGCTGGAGTCAGAACACATTGTTCTGGTCGGGGAGCGGTAATGACCGCTGCCACTGCATTCTCCACTTTCATTACTGGGATAAATGGAGCAATGCTCTCCGTATCAGGGAAAGGAACAAGACTGGAACTCCTGAATATAAACAGCCAATTAATCCAAGCTAATTCTATTAGGAATTGAGCTGGCATCACGCAGAGTTGAAGCCATGAGCCGCGGAGCGTGGCGAGAACAGTGCCGATACCCGTACAGCTCATTTTGGCGGTGCTGAGGTTCAGCTTTTTCCCAGAGCAGATTAACGCCACCGTCATAAGCTGCAGCGAGAGCGTAAATAAAAAATGATGATCATTATATAGCAAAGTGTTTGCGGCTTTGGATTTATGAGGTAGTTTCAGCGCTGCTGTTGGGGGAACCGCAGCGCTGCCTGTGTAGTGCTTCGCCGGCCTTTTGTTTGCAAGTGTTCTAGATAATGAGCCGATAGAAATGTAATCAGATCCTGGAAGGTATGCCCTTCATCTGATTGCTGTCTCAGGTATGAAGTGCTAGTGTCTGAGTGGAACCTACGTGGACGAATACATGCAGAAGAAATCCTCCATCGTGCTGGATTCTTATCTCAAAGACGTCACTTTCATTTATAAGGGCAGCTATTTTTGAATGTTTGTTCACCTAATTTCTTATCAATGTCATTCCCGTGAGGTACGAGCCATGTGTTGGTCAAAGAAGAACATTTGGTAATCTTTGTTTTCCTTGATAACGAGGGGTGAAAGGTCTGAAATGTTTCACAGACTCTGATTAGGACTCAATCAGGCAGATCGAAATGTCCAGGGGCGAGCCAGATGCTACTGTTGGGAAACAGAGAGAGAGAGCAGAAAAGAGAGGAGTTAAGTGCCGAGGAAGAATGCTTTTAAAGTTAGCATGACATCAGAATGTATTATAGTATAATATGCATACACTGTAAAAAAAAAATCATAGTTTTACGGTTTATTTTCAGCAGCTGGGGTGATGAAAACAATGTAGGACAATGCCCATTAAAATACAGAAATGTACTGTAAAATAATGAATATTAAATTAGAGAAATTTCCTCAAATTGAAATTTATGGTAAATTTCTGTAATTCAACCTCTGTTATTTTACAGTAAATTTCTCTAATTTAACGGCTGTTATTTTACAGGTTATTTCCGGCACCCCAGCAGCCGGAAATAAACAATAAAATTACTGATTATTTTTACAGTGTACTTTATTAAAGGCATAGTTCACCTGAAAATAAAACTTGATTGTTAAATTACTCACTCCCAGACCATCGAATACATTATTAATACATATTATAGAAGTATAAAAGAAGATTTGTAGTGTATTTTGATAAAATGCAAGTTGACAACTATCAGGAATTGGGAAAAAATATCACTCTGTGCAAGAATGTGAACATTATTTACAACATCATTAAATGTAATCCAAAGTCTCATCAAATGGTTATGAGCAAAAGCTTTTTATCTTATAATAACATGTGTGTGGCTGCTGTTTCTTGCACAACCGTTTCTTTGTTCAACAGTGGCCACACATATTTATTGTGTGAAATGTGAAAATGTCCTTGGTTTGTTAAAGATCACTTGGGAAACATTATTTTAAATTAACAGGAGGGCAAAAAACATTGACTTAAACTGTATCTGTTAAAGCTTACAGGTGTAAAATGTGCCTTGTACAAATATTCTTGTCAAATAAATGAACATGGAAGATTATTTTCAGCTTAAGTTATATAATTAGCTCATTTATGAAGACTGCAGAGAGATGCATGAAAAAATGACTTTAAATAATTGTCTAAGTAGTTTGTGAAGTATGTTAAAGTGTTCCCCCTAAAAGTACAAGTGCCCCCCCCCCCCCCCCCCCTTCCCGCCCCCCCAGTTACTCTAGTCTAGAACCGCCACTGCTCAGGGGTACTGCAGTTGAATTTGAATTTACTGCTCGACCGTTAGAAAAGTACGAACTGTACAGTATGAATGTGAGCAGTATGATTGTAACTTGGATGTACTACCATCATGGTGCATCATGGGATAGCATCCATCCGATGTGCACTCTTGAAGGTAAAGTTTAGATAGGATACACGGCCGACCGGAAGTGTGATTTGCACGTCAATGTAGCAGCATTTTTTTATGACACTGAATAACAATAATTAATATTTTTACAGCACTGTAACGGAAGGGTTTATGGTTAGGATAGGGGTAGACAATAAAAAATACAATTTATTGGGTAATTTAATAGATAACATATTTAATACTTTGTACAACTCCTCTATTTACGTCACTGTGACGGTTGGGTTGAGGGTTGGAGTAGGGGTAGACGCTAATAAAATATAATTAATGGGAAATTTAATAAATATTATAAATCATTTTCGTTACTTCCGGCCACAACTCTATCTAATCTAGCAACTTCAGGATCACGCCGGAAGTAGTAGATCATTTGGGTACTTCTCGCATATGCTTTTTAGCGTAATATATACTGTAGTATGGAAGTATGCAATATCAGATAGACATTCATTTTTTTCATCAGATTTATTAATAGAAAACCTCTGCAAACAGTATTTTGTAGTAACTTCACCAAAACATTTGGAATCACTGTGCTTTGCATTTAAATTGGCACAACATATAAAGCTGGTTTCCACCAACTTAATAAGAAAATGTACAGACAAAGCGTACACAACAAGTCCATTAACTCAGAGAGCAAACTTAAATCAGATATATCTGCCTCTGAATGAAACGTTGGAAGAGAACAATCATGACCACCATATTGAAAGCTATTTCCAAACTGAAGAACTCAAAACCAGCCACTTCAAAACAACTTTTAGAATGAGGGGTACAAGGGAAGGACACTTTTCACTCCCATAATTATTTTTATGACATACAGTTGATGACACAATATTATACAGAGGCGCTGAACTGTTTTTCTATCTATTCTCTATCCCCTTCATTTCTTCAAAGCTGTCATTCTGTTTGGTAAACCCTTCAAATCCTGAAAGGATAAGTCTTTTAGAATGGAATGCTGACATTAACATTTCACTGACCTTCATTTTTTTTCCTATTGGTCTTGGGTTTCATACTGACACCTTTTGACATGGATGTATGAAGCTTTTGTTAAGCATTGGTGCTTGACATTAGAGTTTCTGTTCCTATTCCAATTGATAATAATTATATAGTATCTCACACTTACTGTAAAGTGGCTGCAGTTGTTTTTATAGATGGTGGGAATTTGCTGTAGTCATCATGCATCTATCTATTTTTCTATCTATCTATCTATCTATCTATCTATCTATCTATCTATCTATCTATCTATCTATCTATCTATCTATCTATCTATCTATCTATCTATCTATCTATCTATCTATCTATCTATCTATCTATCTATCTGAATATGAGTAAACCACATAGATGGATGAATGGATGGATGGATGGATGGATGGATGGATGGATGGATGGATAGATAGATAGATAGATAGATAGATAGATAGATAGATAGATAGATAGATAGATAGATAGATAGATAGATAGATAGATAGATAGATAGATAGATAGATAGATAGAAAATCATATTGCAGAAATTAACCATATTGTAGAAATTAAAGTAATGAAATTTGCATTCCTACATTCATCTAAAGAAAACTGCATCTGGACTTTAGTTTATCAATTGGGAATTTACCAAAATTTCATCCTTGGAAATAATCAAAAGACCAGACTAACCTTTGCTGAGGAGCGTGGTTTGTGGACTGAGAACTGGACCAAAGTTCATATTAGTGATGAAGGCGGATTTCATTTGTTTGAGTCCATTGGGAAAGTCTGAACCCAAAGTGTGTGCAGAAGTCATCAAAGGTGGTGTCATGGTTTCAAGGTGTTTTCTTCAGCTGGAGTTGTTTTTAAAATGTCAAAAGGTTTGTCAGAAGCTCCTCCAGCAACAGAATGTAGTTCCTTCCCTGCATTCATCACTCAATCATCTAGAAATCTCATGCAGGATAATGAATACAACTTTGTAACAGCAGTTTCTTGAACCTGAAAGCTTTTTTGGCCCTTAATAAATATTAATATATTTAAATGTACCTATTATGTACCATTTATATTATAAATTATGATTTCATGCTTCACTTCAAACCCTTCATGAATTGGCATGTCACATTGTCTTTAAAAGTAGCAGGGAGTATTATTTACAGGAAGAATCTCATCTTATCGTTGTTGACTCCAGGCTGCAGGATTATGAGGCAAAACGAAGGCCGTTGGTGAAGATTTAGTGGTAAGACGAGTTGAGCGAAATGCATAATGTAAAAAAAACAAAAAAAAAACAGGGCCATACATTAAAGAAACATGTACACTATACGTCAGGTATGAAATATGTTTCCTGGTAACAACACTGTGAAACAAAACAGCCTCAAAACCACGGTCACATTCCTTCCCACCCCAGCGCCCCACACCCAGAGCCCCCGAAACACCTCCCTGCGCCTCACCAACAGCCAACCGCAGATCCCGTCCCCCTCAGCCCTCATACCACACCTCCGCTCATGCCTTCACTGCTGCACTTTATCTCTCCCTCGCTCGATTTTTACTCGTCTGAAAGTGCACTGGAGAAGAATAAAACAGAACCTGTGTACCAAAGCGCTCACTTGTTCACTTGCTAAGTAATCCCTGCATAGTGTTTGGCTGCTGAGTAGGCTTTATTACGAAAGAGGGAACTCTTTGTCTACACTAACACAAATCAAATTGAAAACAGTGTGTTCATCTAAAAATGCTCTGTGTTTTCTGTTTTTTTTTTTTTTTTTTGATTTCCCAAATGTTGGCCATTCACACCGAAACATCTGAAAATGCTTACTGCACATGAGTAAAATATAAGAGGCTTCAATGTTTGTGTCATTTCCTCATGGCATTTGTTTACTTTCCACACTTTGAAATGTTGTAGGAATATGTTGAGAAAAGACCAACAGTTAGGTGGAGTTGTTGCTATAACCCAACAGGCACACACTGTCATAAGACGTTATTATTTGGTTAGATTTAGGTTGTGATGTTGGGTTACCAAAATTCTGCATCTAAAGACATCTAATAAACTATTTTGCTGTCCAATAATGTCATCAAATGATGTTGATATTTGGTTGATTTTAGGTTGTGTTGGAAAGTGACCAAAATCCAACGTCGAGCCAATATCTTAAACCAACGTCATATTGATGTCAAATACTGACATTTATTCGTCAGGTATGGCAACCAAAATCAAACATCTGATAGATGATCGTAACTATCGTTACCACTATGAGGTAACGCCCACACAACGTCAAGCTTTAACATTATTAGACGTTGATATTTAGTTGTTTTTAAGTTGCATTGGAAAGTGATGTCTATCCGATGTTGGACACTAACATCGGTCTGACGACAACCCAATTTTTATTTCCACCCAAACAATAACATCCCCCGATGTTGGGGTAATTTGGGGTCAATCTGCTGTCATGTTGAGGTCCTGTGCCTTCTTGGAAGTAAAACAGGAGTAAAAAATTTCAAAAGCGAGTGAGAATATGCTGTCTGCCATGTTTGCTGAATTGGCTACACTACTGCCTCACATTCTCATTTTAGAACGACGTGTGCAGACAAAGTGAAAATGTGAAAATGCTATTTAAAAAATGTAGTTTGGAGAGTGTTTTCAAAAATATAGAATGTTAACCCTCTTTGGCATGACTTTTTGTTTCAGGAGAAAAAAATAAATAAATTTTGGGTGCTTGGGGCCCCCCTTATAAGAAATCAATCATAACATATGCTCCCCCTAAAAAAGCAAAAATAAAAAGTGGGGTCTGTCCGAAAAAAAAAAAAAAAAGCATCTTCAGAGCGTCACAGATCACAGCATCGTCAATTGTTTAGGCAGAAAAAACGATAAGCTGCTAAGCATTTTATGGGCCGATCAGATCATTAAAAGATGGCCAGTCCGCCCTTGTGTGAAAGGAGGAAAAAGCAAGCCATAAATACATTAGAAAAGTTTTAATTTAACATAAACAATATCAACAAATAATATTTGATCAAACACTAGCTATAAATGGTGTATTGTGAGTTCCTGTGGGGTATTGATGGAATTTACTTATTTACCACAGTGAATTATTATTCACTGTGGAATCTCAGAACCAGGGTTAAAGATAAACTGTGCAGAACTGTGGCTTTTTACAAGTTTAATTCGCACATTTGAATGGAAACATAGCTAATGTAGCTCATGGTGACTCTTCAAGCTCGCTGTCAGAAGAATATAAAATGGTGATAATCATATGGTGATTATGGTGACAACTATACATTTCTCCACATTTCGACCATAAGATGTTATTGTTTTAACAAAAGTTATTGGTCTAAGTGCACATTGGTTTCTTGAGGCAAAACTAGATGATAACAAAAAATTACTAGTCTTTTCTCAATCAAGTACACTTTTTCACATGCCCATGCATATCACACATATTTTTAATACAAAGATATTTACATTTAAATATGTAAAAAGGTGAAATCTATCTAACATTCTGCTAGCAGTGTGCTCACGCAGGCCATATGGTCCAAAAAGTGACTTTTTCCCCAGAAGAAAGGTCAAACACACTCACCTCAAATTTCATTGGTCACTAATTTAATGTATAGAAAATTTAACCCTTAAATACTGTTGGGGATGTTTTCATCCACTATGGGATGATCTTGAGTCTTAATTTGGCCACAACTTAATTTAATTTATTTTGCATAAATCTGTTAATCAACCTCAGCGCTGATCTAAACTACTAAATTGCTTGGAAAATTACAGAATTTTAACTCTTTAATTGTCAAAGTCATAAATGATGTCCCTGATTTGGTGAAAACATACACAAAATGACATTTTTAATATCAAAAGTAATTGTGGACTGGATTTTTTTAACCTTTTATAACAGTCTTGGACATGTGAAACAACATTTGCCTTTGATGCATTGTTTTTGATAAAATTTATTTTTTTTTCCCTAATATACTTTTGGTGGCTGTTTATGCCCCATTGACTACTATTATAACCACATTTTTTTATTGCAAAACCATGACATCATATAATCATGCATTTTTGATTGTTGGTGGTTTTTCCTGTTGGGAAGAGGGCAAATTTGTAATTTATACTGTTAATCATCAGTTGGCATCATTGAACTTTTAGCCTGTGCAAACAAAGCTTTCTTGATATTATATGGAGTTTTACAGAAAATTAAAGTGTGTGTATGTGTCTCTGTGAGTGTGTGAGAGTGTGCACACTTACCTTGATGTGTCTGAGAAAATCAAAATTTGCATCTCAGCTCTCAGAACTACATGGAGTAAACAAGAACAAGGACTGTGTATTTATGCACCATGGTTATAATGGAAGTCAATGAACCAAATCAGCTATCAAAAGTAAATTAAAGGGAAAAAAATGAAAATCTAACAAAGCATCAAAGCCAATGTTGTTTCTAATTATTCACATGTCCAAGACTGTGATAGAAGGTAAAAAAGGCCAGTCCACCATTACTTTTTATATTAAAAATACATTATTGTGTGTTTTTTTTCCCACCAAATCAGTGACATTGTTTGTGAACTTGGCAATTAAAGAGTTAAAATCCTGTAATTTTCAAGCAATTTGGTAGTTTTGATCAGGACTGAGGTTGATTAACAGATTTATGCAAAAAAAAATAAAAAAAACATTCATCTGATGCATTTGTTCAGTAGTTAATTCAGTGGATGTTTTCATGCCGGACATAAAGTGGTAGTAAATTTGAACAGTGCACAAGGTTTAAAGGTGTTTTATGGGGGGGGGGGGGGTGGTTTGTATACAACCATATTTTGTTTAATAAATATTAGTTTACTTTTGCAATTTTTTTTTGGTCTACAATTCACTGTTCTTTGTCTACTTTCTTGTATTATTTGGTAACAAAGAGAATAAAACATTTGCTTTTGTGATATTTTTAAACTAAATTACTATAATTTTAAACTGATTTACAATAAGATTTCATAACAGTTCAACAATTATGTAAATATAAACATTTATTTTCATAAAAAATTTGTAACCTAGTAATACACGTAAATAAAATAATATGAAAAATTACTATCAACAAGATCCTACAAGTGTATGAACACACGCTATTTAATATTTTCGCTAATTATCGAGTCACTCCTGAGGTAATATTGGTTCAATTATTAGCATAACTTGTCAACTCCAGTGCATATTCTTTTGCTCTTTCACGGCCTCTCAATGAATTTTGGTAAACGGCGCTTTAAGAAGTGTACACACAATCAAATATCAGAGTGGATTGTGTATAAAAGCAGTGATTGAATATAGGGTAACACTTCATGTTTATGGTCTGTTTGTTGAAGTTACATTGAATCTGCATGTCAACTAATCCTCATTAGGTTATAAGCAGACTGTTAGGTTGGGGTTAGGGTTAGTTTAAGTTGACGTACTTGCTAAGTTTCTTAAGTCAGTTAAATGTCTGTTTAGCAGCAGTATCAACAGATATTAAGCAGACAGTCTACTAATACTCAAATGGACCATCAAAATAAAGTGTTATCGAATATAGTGAATACAATTTGTTACCGGTACAAAATGGCAGACACCTGATTCAGTATAGTTCACTATATAGTGGATAGGAAGCAGGTTTGGTACACAGGCAGAGCAGCAAAGCCTCCCCCCTCTGCTTCTAACACTTTGCCAGCTTTTATCTGGCCAGGAATCGCAATGGTAGCATGACCCCAAAAGCAGCCAATGCGCTCCATTGCACTTGAACAGAGAGAGAGAGAGGGAGAGAGAGAGAAACCGCGGGGATTGGATGTCTAATGTTAAACTAGTTTCCTTGAAGAGCTGCTCTTGTGTTTCTCTCGACAGAAATGTTTCATTATTTCAGCACTCTAACATCTTGAGTTGAAGTTTGAAGCTTATAGCCTACTTTAGCCTGATGAAGCAATAAGCCTTGAGAGGTTTTGCGCTGCGGATTTTAGCACAGATGGGAGGGAGTGTTGAAAGGACAACATATTCCAGTTCTGTTTTTGAATCAGCCTTGCTTTGCTTATCTGTTGTGTTGTGTTTGTGTTGTTTTTCATTGTTCAAGGGGTCAAGGTTTGACTTGTTAGTATTAGCAGTCAGCTCGTGCTCGTAGTAAGTTCAACATCTTGCAGCAAGAAGCTTTCTTTTCAAAAGCCATTCAGAAGAAGTTATGTGTTCTAATGGGCTATTTGTTTTCTCAGTTTCGTATTCTCAAGGCTGCATTTTGTTTCAAACAAAAACATAATCAAAACAACGATTATTGTATATTTCAAAATATCATTTATTCATGTGGTGTCAAGTATGGGGGGCTTGCATCATTGTTTTCTACTAAAAACAGAAGCCTTTTCCATTTCTTACTTTTTTTAATTTTTACTTTGCCTATTCATTAACAAAGCAAAAGCATCTTGAGGACCTATTGATAACAGGACTCAGCGTGTGTGTGTGTGTGTGTGTGTGTGTGTGTGTGTGCATGTGCGTGTGTGTGTGTGTTTTCTTCTTCTTTTGATACTATTATTATCTTGGTGTAAACTACTAAATATGATTTTAGTCAGTCAGTCGGTAATACTATATATCAATCCATAGTCTTAAGTACGGCCAGACAGAATCTGCTGACATTTTTTGCTATTTCTGCACATAATTTTGTCAAGAATCTGTGGATTTCTATGGAATGATTTTTTTGGAGTATCTTAATTAAAAACTTTATATATGAAATAATGCCTAAAAACTTTTATTTAATGTTTTCAAAAAAAACAAAAAAAATACTTCTCAAACCATGCACAAAATCAGGAGTTCCCTATATGGTTCCTCAGTGGAAACAGGATGTCAACTGGTGGTAATGTTCAATACTGAATGAAAATATAAAAATATTTTTTTAAAAATTATGATATTGTAATGTGAATGAGACGCTGACAACGGAGTGTGGATCCAAATGCAGGGTTTATTAAGAGAATGGTCAGGCAAGCAATGGTTAACACAGGAACAAACAAATATATACGGGCAATCCAGAGTTGTGGTCAATAAACAGGTGAATGGTAAATCCCGGCAGCAAATAACATAAACAAACAGACAACGCAAGGGTAAAACAGCAAGACAAGGGAAACACGTCGTAATGGCCTATGCACACTGGAACGCTTTTTGTTTACATTTTTCATCAACGTTTAATGCCTCGTGTCTAAATAAAGGGTGCTAATGTGATCATGCACACCAACGCGCAAAACGGCAGGCGTAAAAGCATCATTTTTAAATAAATGCCTCATGTTCGTTTTTTTGTTTTGACGCCCCACGTCAAATTCTTCTCTAACAATCAGATTGGCACTTTTGTTCACGTTCACGGAGTTGCTGAAGTTACAGTAAACAGCACTTGGAGGCGCTCAAGTGCAAAACTGTCAATCCGAGCGCACATTGAAGAAGAAGCCCAGAGGCGATATAAATGTGGAGCTGCTTATTGCACTGGTGAACAATAATCATTTCTTCATCGCTAGAGCTGCTACTTGAACCTTCCATGCTTGTTCGAGTCGCCAGTAACTTTAATAACAAGCGTGTTAACTTTCTCTCTTCTTCTTCTGTGCTACAAGCAGGTGGCAGAAGCTTAAAGTTGTGTAGCGCCAAACGTCAAGAAGTGATTTTGCATACTCTTCAGCTCGACGCCAGAGAAAATCGATTGGGTTTGAATCTAGAAAAACATCTCGTAAAATGCTGACGATAAACGCAAACGAAAACGACCACCCCGGTGTGTATGAACCTTAATGTTCACAATATGGCTTACAAGATTCAGCCCAGAGGTGTGCGTGTGTGCTGTTTATGTAGTCCCTGTAATCAGTTCATAGCGATCCTCAGGCTGTGTGTGTGTGTAATCAGTGGAACATGGAACTGGTGCGTGTGAGCGCTGCAGGACTGGATATGTAGTTCTTTTGCTGCCAGATTTGTTGTTGTGCAGCGACCAGCGATCTAGATCAACTTCAAATTTGGAACATAATTTGTTCAAATATTAAGCTTTGACTGTCTGTCAATTGTAGGGAAACAGGTTTTGTAAAATACATTTGTGTATATAATACAATATAAATGTATATTTTATTGTTTACTAATTAGTAAAGTCAAAGGCTCGTAACTTTTGTTTTATTGATGTTTTATTTTGTTTTAAAATGAGACCAAGCTTAAATCTGTGCACCAAAGCTTTGAAGATCAACAATTTTTTAGGCTGAACATGTAATTTTCAAGTCTATGTTCAAAATGTGAGACTGACGGTTGTTTGCTACTTATTGTAGGAACGTTGTGTTTAACCAATTCTCGGTTTATGTATTATGTATGGAATTATATATTAAAGTGTTCTGTCTTTTATGTCACAATAGAAATTGGTAGAGAACTGAATGCTATTTGTTAGCAGTAAGTGCTGTAGTTATCTAGCAAATTGTATGTAGCTAAAATTTGTCTAACAACAACAAGTAAAGTGTTTTCATGGTTGTTATTAACATCAAGTCTGAAAACAAGTCTAATTGGTTGTGGAATGTATTTACGCTGCACATTTGCATACCGACTGAACGAATATTAATAGTCGCAATGCAAGTCCTTCTTGAAATTTAGGTGCAAGTGCAATACAGTGACAGACACGGCAGTATAAAAACAGATCAAGATTTTAAGATGACAATAGAACAATTTTAAGCTTTTTGTTCTTCAACAGAAAATTTTAATTCATTATTGGCTGAATCCATGATCTTGATGATTCATAAAATGCTATTTAATGGCTACCAGTGCTTTGAGAGTTATAAAAACATGTACAGGCAAAACAAAATGAATATCTGTAGCTCCCGATCATACAATGCAGTTTAATTATATTACATGCATTTAATTCACCGCCTCAGGAAAACAGTCCTGAGTTCACAAAAGCGTGATATTTTAAATAGTTATTCTTGACACATTAAAAAGCCCCTATTATGGGTTTTTAAAGATGACCTTCCATGCAGTGTGTAACACTGAAAATATCCACTGAAGTGAAATATTAAGCTTTAAATCTGAAAGAGCGCCATGTTTAAAACTATTGATTCATCTACAAAGGGTCGACGTATAGTGGTTCAAATTAATTGTGGAGGTAACGAGTCTTTAGCCATGTCGGCATGACGTGGATACAGAACTCAAGCCCCGCCCATTTGTTGCGTGTGCAGACCCGGGAAAATTGAAACCCCCGGCTTCACTCACAAGCGTTGTAGAAAAAAAAAGAGGAAGACAAACACTGTAGCAGATCCCGGTTGATTTGTGCTGTGCTTTGAACTTGCCCTACCCAAAGATGAGGCTTTGAAGAGTCAGTGGTTGAAGTTTATTTTTGCAAAAATACGGCAGCATTATAGCCCAGCCTTGTGCTGTGTTCCCGTCATTTTTCTGATGCATATCTTTAGCATTGGCGTAAAGTAACAAATTAGAAGTACTCAAACTACTGTAATAGTAGAGTACTAGAGTACTGTAAGAGTTGTTTTTCAGAGGAAATGTAATTTACTAAGTGTGTTAAATGTGTACTTTAACTTTCTCTTGAGTACAATTTTAGCGCTGTATCAGTATTTTTCTCCACTACTTTCCTTCAACCTGTAGTCACTATTTTTTCTTGTCTGTGGGGATTTGAAGAATCCGTCCTGTGATTCCTATCCAATTAAATCGCACATACAAAGTAAATCGCATCATACTGAATTACCTCAAGACAAGGGTGATTTATTATTGCAGCAAACTGTTTGGAAGCATTAAGTGTCTAATAAGATGTCCAAAATCTTTACACACATTGACCCAGAGACTGTTTGGATAATAGTTTAGGTAATAGTTTGGAAATGAAAATCAGGTTGACATCAGAACCCAACGTCAGGCTTTGGTCAGTGTCCAACAAACAACCTAAAATCCACCAAATATCAACGTCTAATGATGTTACAGCTTGACGTTGAGTGGACATTACCAATGTGACGTCTATCAGACACTGGATTTTGGTTGCCATACCCAACAAATAAATGTCAATATTTGACATCAATATGACGTTGGTTTAAGATGTTAGCTCGATGTTGGATTGTGGTCACTTTCTAACACAACCTAAATTCAACATCAACTGACGTCATTCTAGAACATCAAACGTTATCCTTAGACACTGGCTAGACATTGAATTTGGGTCACCTGACATCACAACCTAAACCTAACCTAATATTAATGTCTTATGACGTTGTGGGCCTGCTGGGCAATGACTGAATGCACTACAGAATATTACGTTTACACACATCCACTAATTACATGTAAACACATCAGCTTTTTACAGAGTAATACTCACTACTCTTGAGTACTTTTGAAAGCTCTACTTTTTACTCATTTCTACAACAGATATTTTTTCTCTACTTGCACTACATTTTTAGACAAGTAATGGTACTTTTACTTAAGTATGATTTTTCAATACTCTTTCCACAACTGGTCTTTAAATGGTCGGTGGAAACCGGGAACCCGGGGGAAACCCAGGCAAGCACAGGAAGAACATGTAAACTACACAGAAATGTCGACTGGCCTGGAAACGATTTGAACCAGTGACAGTCTTGCTGTGAGGCAACAGTGCTAACCACTGTGCCACCATGCCACCCTATCTAGAAAAATGGAGGAGAAGTAGGACTGGAAAGGGGATTCTTCAAAATCAAGATGACTGAGGTATGAAAACTCTGGTTATTTATGGTGAGTTGGGAATCATCTGAGTGGTGAATCATGTGTTAGCTAATATGGGACAAGCCCTGGACAATCATAAGCACATGACCCTCCTGTAATTAGTTTATAAATAAACTTCACTTATTTCTCTTGCTTTGAACATCCAGCTGATGTAGTCCATTACATAATCTTTAATGTTCTCTGTAGGCTGAGCAAGGTATAAGTTAATTGTGTTGATACATTATTTATCTGATGTGCAGTCAGATGATTATCAACTATTTTACAGCACCTGTACTCAAAAGGGTTGTGTAGTGTGTGGGTGGATGCAATGTTAGTTCTGCTATTATAGAGGAGGGAAAAATGAGATACAAAGATTGAACATTCATTTTATTGGTTTGGTTTATTAATACAGTGGTTATTTCAGCCTTACCGGCTGTTCACAGGGGAAACCAACAAATGAAACGAAACTAAATAAGTAGAATATAGCTTTCTGACAATCTGTGGCTCAGTCACTAGTCTCTTTAACAATTAGCAACAATAACTCTGTGTACCTGATGGACATAAAACATATATATACTGTATAAACACGTAAAACAAGAATTTACAAAACGTGAGCTAATACTTCTGAAAATCTGCGTTTATAAAATGTTTTATTTACATTCATTCAGAATAATTATAATTTGGGGGAAAAATAAACACAAAGACGAACACAAATGGCACTGACTGCAGGATGAAAGTAAAACACTGATTAAAGAAGACAAAATATAAAATATTATCTGTAGTAATTAGATTCCGTAGAGTAATTCAAGTGCTATGAGTAGTAAAGAGTACACAGGTATAAAACCCCCCGTCCGCTGAGCGTCAGGCCACGATTTAGCCCTCAATATGCGGAGGGGCGCGAGGAGGTTTAAAATCTCCTTTCAGTCACACTCATGCAGTGAAAGTGGTTAGTACGAACAAGTTTAGCCCACTTTAATACAACACAAGCTTAATAGCATTAGCATCTGTGCTTTTATAAACAGAGGGTGTCTACAATCGGCACCGCTATGATTGTGCAACAGCGCACCAGAACAGTGGTCTAGGCAGGTCCAATAACAGACATAAAGGAGGTGTGGTTTAAGGCCAAAGGGAACGGAGCCAGATTAGTCTCAAAAATAATATATTTACAAAATGAAATTAACACATCCACAACAACACTTCACATTTACAAAATCCAATTTGTAAACACAATTTGTGAATTTACAAGTAAACAATCATAAATATTTTACCAAATGAATTGGATTTGCATATTTATGAATCATGTTTTGAATTTACAAATTGGATTTGTGTATTTTCAAATCGGGTTTTGAATTTACGAATTGGATTTGTGTGTTTTTGAATCATGTCTTGTATTTACAAATTGGATTTTTTGTATTTTTGAATCGTGTTTTGATTTTACGAATTAGATTTGTGTGTTTATGAATCGTGTTTTGAATTTACGTATTGGATTTGTGTATTGAATTTACAAATTGGATTTGTGTGTTTATGAATCGTGTTTTGAATTTACGTATTGGATTTGTGTATTGAATTTACAAATTGGATTTGTGTGTTTATGAATCGTGTTTTGAATTTACGTATGGGATTTGTGTATTGAATTTACAAATTGGATTTGTGTATTTTTGAATCGTGTTTTGAATTTACGAATTAGATTTGTGTGTTTATGAATCGTGTTTTGAATTTACGTATTGGATTTGTGTATTGAATTTACAAATTGGATATGTGTGTTTATGAATCGTGTTTTGAATTTACATATTGGATTTGTGTATTGAATTTACAAATTGGATTTGTGTGTTTATGAATCGTGTTTTGAATTTACATATTGGATTTGTGTATTGAATTTACAAATTGGATTTGTGTGTTTATGAATCGTGTTTTGAATTTACGAATTGGATTTGTGTATTGAATTTACGAATTGGATTTGTGTGTTTATGAATCGTATTTTGAATTTACGAATTGGATTTGTGTATTGAATTTACAAATTGGATTTGTGCATTTATGAATCGTGTTTTGAATTTACGAATTGGATTTGTGTATTGAATTTACGAATTGGATTTGTGTGTTTATGAATCGTGTTTTGAATTTTCAAATTGTATTTTGTGAATGTGAATTGTGTTGTGGATCTTTGAATTGTATTTTGTAAATGTATTAGTTTTGAGACTGATCTGGCTCCATAAAGGGTTGTTGCGATTGGTCTATATACTGTATATATACATATATAATTTATTTATTTAATTTTGTCCAACTTGATTGGACTGGGCCTCTAATAGTCAACATGAGCAGAAAGCTTGACATGTTGAGTTTGACCACTATGACGTGTGGATCTCTGTGCCTGAACAGAGGTGACCAATGATAAAACAACAATTATTAGCAGCTTCAACTATAACATATTTCCAAAAATATAAAGGATAAACTTTTTATATAAAAATATCTTTTATCTATGGAGGGTCGATACACTGTGGACGGGTTTGTCGAAGGGTTAGACATGTATAATATTTAACTGTTCTTCTCTCAGGGTGGGCTGGAAATGGTTGAGGATTTGTCAAGACACAAACATGTACTTTGTCCCATTCCCGATCACTCGTGCTTTCGCTATTAGTCTCCCTCAGGTGTTTCTGCGTGCAGGTCTGTTAGCAGACGGTCTGCTGGCTGGACAGGGGACTTTCCAGAGACAAGCTTGTTGGAGACATGTCTGGACGAGACGTCTTAAACATGGACGAGATATAAAAGGCCTGCAACCAAGCAGAGAAAATGTTAAAGAGAGCAGACAAAGAGTATTTCACAGGACACTACTAGAGTACATCAATTGTTTACCCTCAAGGTCCACTTTCCTGCAGAGTTTAGCTTTAACATTAATCAAACGCTTGGACTAGGGGCGTGCAATGTTGACAAAAAAATAATATCTTAATATTAACCCTTGTGCACGGTTCAGATGTACTAACCTTTTGTTATATTAGAGATGAAAACATCCACTGAAATAAACTGCTGTAAAATGCATCAGATAAACATTTTTACATTTTTTTTGCATAAATCTGTTAATTAACATCCTGATCAAAACTACTAAATTTATTAGAAAATTACAGGATTTTAACTCTTTAACTGCCAAGTTCATAAATGATGTTCCTGATTTAGTGAAAAAACACACAAAATTTCGTATTTTTAATATAAAAAGTAATTGTGAGACTGGATTTTTTTTAACCTTTTATCACAGAGTTGGATATGTGAACGATTAGTAACAACACTGGCTTTGATGCATTGTTAGATTTTCATTCGTTCTCCCTAATTTACTGTTGGTGGCTGTTTTTGCCACATTGACTTCCATTATAACCACATTTGATGGTGTGTAAATACACAGTCCTTGTTTTTGTTTACTCCATGTAGTTCTGAGAGCCGAGATGCATATTTTGATTTTCTCAGACATAAAGGTAAGTGCACATAGGTCACTCTCACACACTCAGACACCCATACACACATTTTAATTTGCTGTTATACTCCATATAAAATCCAGAAACTAAGCTTTTTTGCACAGGGATATCTAATGGCCCATTTCCACTGAGTGGTAGAGTACGGTACGGTTCGGTACGCTTTTATGGCCATTTTCACTGTCAAAAGGTACCAAAAAGCGTACCGTACCATAGCACTTTTTGGGTACCCTTTTGGAAGGCTACCTAGCATAGCAAAAGGGTACCAAAAGGCAGAGCAAGACGCGCAGCTGATCACTATTAGTTTAAAGAGATACGTCACTAGCGCGTAAACAAGCTAAGAGAATAAAAGCAAAGGAAGCGCCTTTTTTAAATACAAAGCGGAGATATTACACTGTAATAATATATACATATAAAAACTTGCCGCATGTCTATATTTGAAATAACGAACTTCTTGAGCTGATGTTAATAGCGTGTGTGTGTGTGATTATTGAAGTGCTTCTGACACTCGATCCTTTTAGAAACAGACAAACGTGAGAGTGACGCATGATAAAACAAATGAGAAATTCTTTCAGCAACCTAAAACATGAACAAACTGTCATGTTTAACTATTATCATCACCTTTTGGACTATTATGAATGACGGAATTACTTACTAACAAGAGGTTACATGTGCTGGTGAAGATTAAAGATACAGATGAGAGGTTTGCACTGATGTTGTGCATTGTTTTTTAACCCAAATAAGGACTAAATGTATGCTGTGTATAGTTTTTCTGTAATTGGCAACATATCGGAGACTGCAAGGGGCTGTATGTGTTCATATATGATGCATTTATTTATATGTTTTATATTATTGCAGCCTACAGTAGGCTATTTTGCATTGATCGAAAGTTATAATCAAATCCTGTTCATAGAAAGGTTAGTAATGGACATTTATACAGAGGTATTTATGTGTATAAAGCATCTGTTTTGTGAGAAGTGCTTCTCATATGATATGTGAACAACTCGTACAGCTTTACTGTAGACATTTCCTAGAGCGAGAATGACGTCGACTGAAACTTTCTGTCGTACACCAGGCGTACCAAAAGGATACCATTGGTACCCTTTTGGCAGTGGAAATGCAAGCCTGATTAAGGAGACCCATACCGAACCATACCCTACTGTATGACTCAGTGGTAACGGGTCATAAAGGGTTAATGGTGCCAACTGATGATTAACAGTAGAAATTACAAATTTTACCACTTACCAACAGGGAAAACCACCAACAATTAAAAATGCATGATTATATGGTGTCATGGTTTTGTAATCAAAAAAATGTGGTTATAATAGAAGTCAATGCGGAAAAAACAGCCACTAACAATAAATTAGGGAGAATAAAAATAAAAATCTATTAAAAGCAATGCATCAAAGGCATTGTTGTTTCACATGTCCAAGACTGTGATCAAAATATATGTTAAAATAAGATTCATCACCAAAAATCATTCAGCTAGCTGAAACTGAAAATGTTATGGCCAAATTAAGACTCAAAATCACCCCAGAGTGGATGAAAACATCCCCAACAGTACATAAGGGTTAGTACATGGGTATTTTTTAGAACTATACTGCCAGAAGGTGATGACGAGATGAGGTAGAGGTATGGTAGGGTTTGAGTGGGCATTTTTAAATGACAAATTGGTGTTGGGACCTAAGATGCAATAGTTTTTTTTTTTTTCCCATGTACTGTAGTGTGTCAGGGCACAACAACTGGTATCATGTCTGCGACACTTCACAACATCAATACAGAAAGTCAAGCATGTTTACATTTTTGTTTATTTATCGTCCACGAAAAACCATCACATGGGTGACTTTGACCAATGGGAGCACAGAATCTCTTCCGTACACAGTTTTTAAAATTGCAAAACGAAAGAGAGAGGACTGTGCTAGAAGAAGAAATAGAAGAAAGCCTTAGAAGTTATGATAAGAGTATGCTTGCCTGTATGATGTGTCATTGAGCGATTACCATAACAGAATTAAAAATAAAATGTTGGCAATCGAGAGCGTAGGCACTTAATGTTTGTCTCCAGCCGTTGCTGGGAAACCACTTTTGCAACTCCAAAAGTGCTTTTTGCAGGCACAGAATGAATCTACTTATCTACTGACCTTCTTCAGAAACACACATACATACAGTTGAAGTCAAAATTATTACCTTTCTTTTACCAAAATTACCCCTTTCTTTTTAAAATATATTTGTTTAACAAAGATAATAAAGTTTCACAGTATGTCTGATAATATTTTTTCTTCTGGAGATCTTATTTGTTTTATTTCAGCTACAATAAAAGCAGTTTTCAACTTTTTAAAATAAATTTCAGGTCAAAATTAGCCCCTTTAAGCTATATAATTTTTGATAGTCTACAGAACAAACCATCATTATACAATAACTTGCTTAATTACCCTATCCTGCCTAGATAACCTATTTAACCTAGTTAAGTCTTTAAATGTCACTTTAAGCTGTATAGAAGTTTCTTGAAAAATATCTAGTCAAATATTATTTACTGTCATCATGGCAAAGATAAAAGAAATCAGTTATAAGAAATTAGTTATTAAAAATATTATGTTAAGTAAAGTGTTGAAAAAATCTGCTCTCCGTTAAACCGAAATGGGGGAAAAAATAAACAGGGGGGCTAATAATTCAGAGGGGCTAATAATTCTGACTTCAACTGTATCTATGGGGAAGTAATTGTATTTTATGTGGCTTCTTAATAATAGAATGCACGTTGAAGACAACACATGATGATCGATCGCAAAGCAATGTGTAGTCTGTCATATTTGGTACCCATGACAAGTCAAGATTTTATCTAGAAAAAAATCGGATAGTCTGACTGCTGTAACCAACAATTAAAATAATGTAGTCTGAAGGGATCTTCATTCATTCAATCAATCATTCAAATGATCTATTTGAATCTGAAATTATTTATAAAAAAAGCAAGTGTTGTGCTGTACCTGAAATTGCATACTCTCCTGATAAGCTACTATTTTAAACAAGTAATGACAGTTAAAGAGTTATCACAAGACTGTGTTTGCTTTGCATTTAGTAGGTAAAATTGTCCACTGTAATAACGGATGGATAAATCATTGTCTAAATTGTTCAAAAGTTCTGCTGCAGCTTTGTTCGGAATCATTTTCATCTGTGAAAGAGGAATATTATTATTATTATTATTATTATTATTATTAAAGGTGTTGTATGTAATTTTTTTACTCTTCTAAAGCATAAAAAGGCCATAATATGTTTGCAGATATTTAAGACATATGCTAAGTATCTGAAAAACAATGCTAAAGTCAGATATTCTGCTTTGAAAATATATGTGTTACATGTCAGAACAGCTGTCTTTGTTTTGGTCATTTAACCCAACCAATGCCAGTTTAGCCAGTTATATTTCAGCACCCCTGGTTGCTTTGGTGAAAAAACGTGTATTTCATTCAGTCAGGAAGGCTCTCAACGCATGCGACCGAAACGCAACTGAAACGCAACACAACATGACCGAAACGCAACCTTTGGTGGACAGTACCAGACTCCGAAATGACACTCGGATTCAGAGTTCCACATGAAATGGTTATTAAATAGCAAATAACATAAATATTACACACGTACATATTAGGTGAGCAGGTTACATTGTAACCCCCTGTCCTTGCACAGAATAGTGCACTCACTGCACTACAATGAAATGGTAAGGTTTATAATCTAATTAATACATATTAAACTTCTTTAACATTATTTAATGTAGATGAATCACTGATAGTTGTTGGCTTGCAGTTCTTGCAGTTGAGTTCAAGATCTGAGGTGAACTATCTGCTGCTGCTTTAAGTAGTATGGCAATAAATGTCTTGTAAAATGGCATTCAAAGTCACATTAGTAGCATTTGAAGCACATGAGGTGTATCTGAGATGATCATTGTCATAGTTTTCTATTGTTCAGCTGCAAGAAATAGAAGATTTTTTAAAAATATAAATTTCAGGTGTTGGTTAGGACAAAAACTCCTTTTAATAAGGAAAATATTCCTTCTGTCTTCCTTCTATGCCGTTGCTTTTATTTAGATCAGGATTTAAATCAACCTTTGTTGGTGTCATCAATCTGGCAAGCTGCTCTTGTGTGTGTTTTGAACTAGGGGTGCAATACCTAGTTCTACCAGTGGGTGTCAAACTTACATATTGCACTTTTAAAAAATTTATTATATATATATATATATATATATATATATATATATATATATATATATATATATATATATATATATATATATATATATATATATATATATATATATTCGGAATGAAAAATTCCACTCTTTGTTGTATTATCTTGTAACCTTTTGTAAACCTTGTAAAATCTATAAGGCTAAAGCTGAGTGAGTTTGATCAACATTAGAGTTAAACTTTGATGGAAAGTAGATCTTGAGAGTAAGAGTTGAGAAGCCCCGGTCGAGAGCTTGTGGTGACATGATTCTTACCACCCAGTAAGCAGTCAGTCCTCCCTGCAGGAAGCCAGTCAAGACATCAGTGGGGTGATGGCGGTAGTCTGAAATGCGACTGAGTCCTGTGTACACTGCCAACATCACCAACATGAACTGCAGCAACGGTCGTAGAAGCCGTGCCCCTTGCCATGACAACCGTGCCTGCAGGTAGAACTGCACAGGAAGTTTTAGGAATTATTAACATTTCAGCTGATAAAAGAGTGTGCAGACTGATAAACAAAGGTTACAGTGTGTGTATGTGTGTGTGTGTTTGACCTTCCTAAACGTTTGATGACACATTTCTGAAAAACCTCCAAGAAGTTGGCTAATAAACCTAACCTTTATCTTTTTATATACCATAAAGCAATCTTTGATAAACCATCCTCAAAGCTATATCAAAACGTCATACACTGTAGTCAAGGATATGATCATAGAGTCACGACAACATATTATTTTGTTAATTTTAGTAAGTAAATTTTAAAGTCAAACTAATTTTAATTCCATGTATTAAATCTAAGTTTAATTGATGTGCAGTTTAAATGACTTGTAAAGTTAACTAGATTCAACTTAAAATTGAAGCCAGAAGCCAATTGTTTTTCAGTGCAGCTGAAACTTCTGGTAAAACATATATCTCTATTGACATATGAGGCATTTTTTGAGTCATTTTGTCAACTTAAATGAGGAATAAAAGACCTAATTGTGGAGAATTTAGCTGCAACCTTAAAAAACACAATAAATAGCTAATCTAGGTCTTCAGAGTCACTAGAAGTCACATGGAAGTATGTATGAGCTTGTTGGAGTTAAACTCTTGAGAACCTCAGCCCACTCCTGGTGGGAGGATTGGACACCTCTGGCTTAAACTCTGCCCCTTTCAATGGTCCCACACGTTGGTTCTTCTGCCTTTTACTTTGTTCCTCTTCCAAAATAGCAGCATATACTTCCCCGTTGTTGTTTTGATTCTTAACTCTATGTAAAATTGCAGACTCAACCACCGGGCCGCGGACCAATATGGGTCCGTGGATCAATTGGTACCAGGCCGCACAAGTAATCATTAATTATTTGAATCAGAATTGTATCAGATCACGTAAATTGAATCAGATGAATGGCAGAAAATAGCTTGTACCTCTGAAGGCAGCTTTTTAAAGCTTTCAGATACAGCAATTAGCTTTCAAAATAGCCCTTACTAAAAAAAAAAAAAAAGAAAGAAAACACACACACACACACACACACACACACACACACACACACACACAAGCTAGCTTAACTACACAACGAATGTCAGGAGGAAATTATGGGGTCAGTTGGCACGGCATAAGCATTGGCTGTAGATGAAGTTTATGGATATTGATGTCACACCAGGGACTGAGAAACATTCCAAACTTTTAGGGTCCTCATACCCCTCCAATCACCCCTGTCACAGGTGTTTGGCTTCCTGCTGTAATGCCTGGAGCAGCTGGTGTGCAGAGCCAGACCATGTGGCCGCAGGTCAGGCATGCAAGGCAGGGCTGAGCCTGAACAGTGCAGCCATTGGATGCACCAGAGAGAAAAACAGGCAGAAAGGACAAAGAGCCTGGCACGGCTTTTCTATAGGCTTTTCCCTCACTCTGTTCATGTTCTCTCTCCAGTGCTCTCTAATGAGAGTTGAAGAGCTCTCCTGCTTTTAGAGCAGCCAGAGGCCCGTGAATTGAATCAGATGAATGGCAGAAAATAGCTTGTTTTTACACAGCGGGGCGAATTCTGTTCCCTCCGTTCTAAACGTGATTGGCACACAAGGCAGAGTAAATTCTGATAAAGTTTGTGGGGCAGTTGCGTGAAAGAGAAATGCGAATGCTATTGAATGTCAAGCTTTATGATCATTTGCGAGTGCTTTGTCATTTTTCCCCCCTTATTGTGCCCCTTCCCCAGGCCATAACAGAGAACGGGAGAGAGGGGTTTAACTGAAAGAAGCCTGTCTATCTCTCAGCAGGCCAAAGCTCCCCCCTCCCGGACCCAACCCACAACTAAACAAGGCCTCCTCTGTCTTCGGATAGCTTTCCCTCGCTCTCCCTCTCTCCACTCATCTATTCATCAGGCCTCTGGAGAACATTCCCTCTTTCACTCTAGCCTTTCTTTTCTGCTTGAAGCAAGATGCCTTTTGGGAGTTTTTTGCGTTCTCAGAGCCTTCTTCTTTCAGTTTGAGTGTATTTGTGTGCATTTGTGTGAATTGAAGTTTGAGAGACTTTCTTGTCAGTAGGAATTTTTTGGCATTTCTCCCGCATGGCAGGGATGGGAAGTGAAAGCTGACAGCAGTAAAGCTCCGCCGCGGCATCCGGCAGCAAGCACAGGCGTTCAGCTCTACCCTGACTTGTGTTTGAGTTTGACTGTATGAGTGTGCTTGTGGTAAACATGCCCACACACGGAGATACTCACTGCCAGGTAAAGCATGGTGTACATGGCGAAAGATGCATGGCCCGAGAAGAAGGATTTTCTGTTTAGGAAGAGCAGAAGGGAAATATTACCAACCAAATGTCATAATCTCACAAATCATTAAACCACTGCACTGCCCGTAATATTGACTGCATGATGTTATATTAGGCAATCACAAGCATATATGTTATTATAAATTAATTCCTCCGTATATCCATAAAACAAACTATGTGATTTAAACTCTGTTCCAAAATCTAGTAAGCCCCCAACCTAGGCAGTTTGTCAAGTCATCATAAATAGAGCGGTTCCTAAAGTCTTAGGTGTTTTATTTTGGGTAAATTATAAAGAACTGTCAAATTTATCTAATTGCGCAATGCAAGATGGCGGGATGGCTTGATACCATATTTTTGGAGTTCAGTACCAATGAATCCTGATTATCGATACTATAGCAAAGTTCCTTTAAGGCAAGTAATTTCACTCGGCAGCCATTTTTGAAAAGCCTCTCGGGTAGTATGCTCAGGCATTCTGTCTAAATGGGGAAACATATAATTCTCCAAAATTGTTTTCCAAGCTTACGATTAAATTTCATATTAGGAATCAACAATACAATTAAAAAGCCCCTATTATGGGTTTTTGAAAATGAGCTTTCATGCAGTGTGTAACAGCTCTATGTGAATGAAAACATCCAGCTGAGGTTTAAATCTTTTGTTTGATTGCATCGACGTCAATATGGTACATCACCAAATATGTACTTCCAGTTCTGTTAAAATGTGCACGCGCTTTCCCTCCACACACTAGCGGAGGCAGGGATCACGGGAATGATCATGCTGCGAAGATGACGATTATTGACAGATGGAGATTCGGCTGCAGGGATTATGGTGTTAAAGTTCATTTTCACAACAATACCATAGTATAGCCAACCTTGTGCTGTGTTTGTTCCAGTCATTTTTCAGATTTTTTGATACAATAACCTACGCTGCAACGCGGGATTCATCGGCCGTTTGCTATTGAAGGAGCAGCAGAGACTATCATACTTTTTCAGACTTTGACAGGGACTTAATAGTAACGTTTACAATTCAAATGGACCAGTTTCGTCTTCTTCCAAATCATAACATGTAAGTGTCATTAAAATTGTTACCTTGTTTTGTGTAGTTTGCAAAATATGTGTTTAATTGTGTGTTATAAGTTGTAATCGCCCCGCGCGGCTTGTAATCACGTATCTAGTACTGTCTCTCAGGTTAAATCTGTATGGGGCTGTTCACATATCGCGTGCAAATCACATTAAAAACGTGACGTGTGCTTCTTCCTTTACCGATTTTAAGCGCGTTTCTGAACTGGCGATCCTCTGCCTTTTGCCTTTGTTATGGCCACCATCAGCTGTTCTTAATCGGTTACGAAAAACCAAAATTGGTGCGGCTAAATATCAACTTCGACATAAATGGCCCAGGGAGGAAGTAAGTAATTAAGTTCTGTATCTCTGTTAGGACATCTTACCTAACAAATTATAACAGGTTGCTTTACTTTAAAGTGTATTTCTAACAATCAAGATTCAAAATTACCTTTTTTTAGCAAATTTAGAGATTGACAGGAGAGTAATAATCTCTCATAAATTCCTCATTTATCTGTTTGATCTATTGTAGCATTCTGGTTTCAGTAGACAATTCTGAAGCCTACAGGTGAACTTTGGAATTGCAATATGTGAAATACCTAGTTGACGTTAATATCCAAGGCACCAATTGAAATATAACATGTACTGCTATTTTCCTTACTGGTATATCGCGCATCTCTGTGGTAAACAAACAAAGGCTCCATTTCAAATCAAACATATTACAAGCAACTGTATACAATCCATAAACGATACATGAAAACATCGAGATGCCTTGATATTGACCTTATTCTGCGATGCGGTATTGCAATGCTTTTTGCGATTGTTTTGGAACTTCCAATTCATATAATAAACCCAAGAAAACAGTCAAACTGCTTGCTCTACAAACTAGTGTGTTCATGTCTATACATAAAAAGTAGAATATTATAATAAAAACCTATTAGTTTGCAACATTAAGCAGCAGAACAAGTATTCTAATGAACGGACGTGGAAGAAACTGGAAATCTCAAACCAAAAAGATTTGCTCATAGTCAATATTGATTCTTTCATTCATTTTCTTCAGCTTAGTCCCTTATTTATCAGGGGTAGCCACTAAGGTCAATATAATACACATTAAACGGTTGCAAATGTATGCCCCTTAAAAAAAAAAGTGCTCCTTCAAAAGAAATAACTACTCAGAGAGAATGCAATTTCATAGGCAGCCTAGGTTTTGGAACAGAGTTCATTTCATTTTCACAGCTCCCATAAATCGTCTTGTCCACCACTTACCTGGCCTCCTCCACTATCTTTTTTGTGCTTTTGCAGACAACATGTGAGATGTAGGTTCCGGGTGTGCAGTTGAGTGATTCATAGGTCACATTGCACGCCGACAGGAAGTGGGGACGGAGTCGGCCAACACTCAGCTTTGCCATGTTGGTTAAAGATTGCCCCACGCAGCAGCCAAATAGAAAGCTGCCCAGCTCCTTGTAGAGACAAGACACATAGAGGTTGCGTACAAATGCCCGTGAGTGCACATCTCTGAATCGTACCCGGTAACACTCCCCGACTGCAATCTGAAACAAACAGGGGACAATATACAAGGCCCATGAAGCCTTAAATAATTCACAGCATCTCACACACACATGCGTTCTTGCACAAAGAGAGACTCTTGTTCAATAGCGAAGTAGATGAAAAGAGTAAATCAATAGCCCTCAGTAACAGGAGAACCGTGGGCTAATACTACTGTGAACACCAAGGCTCTTCGAAGGATAGCTGACCCCGCACAAACAAAAAAATATATATGATATTCTGTCATCATTCACTCGCCCTCATGCTGTTTAAAATTGATGACTTACTTTCTTACAAGGCAAAAAATAAGACAATTTTAAATTATTTTTAAATAATAAGATTTCAAACATTAAAAATTAGACAGTACTGAAGTAGTTCTTAAGCTATTACAATAGTTGTGTGTGGGGAAATAGTAAAAAAAAAAAAAACATTAGTATTTATGACTGACATTCAGCATATCTTTCCTGCTAACAAATAAGAGCTGTCGGGTTAAGTTTAACTCACTTACACTACCTGACAAAAGCCTTGTCGCCTATCAAAGTTTTAGGAACAACAAATAATAACTGGACTTCTTGTTGATCTTTTAGTATCAGAAGTGGCTTATATGAAAGGCAAAGCGTTCTTGCAGGACTCCCAGAGCTCATCACGATTCTTTGGATTCATCTTCAATGCCACCTCCTGCATCTTACCCCAAACATGCTCGGTAATGTTCATGTCTGGTGACTGGGCTGGCTAATCCTGGAGCACCTTAATCCTCTTTGCTTTCAGGGACTTTGATGTGGAGGTTGAAATAAGAGAAAGAGCGCTATCCTGCTGAAGAATCTGTGCTCCCCTGTGGTTTGTAATGTAATGGGCAGCACAAATGTCTTGATACCTCAGGCTGTTGATGTTGCCATCCACTCTGCAGATCTCTCACACACCCTCATACTGAATGTAACCCCAAACCACGATTTTTCCTTTACCAAACTTCACTGATTTCTGTGAGAATATGGGTCCATGCTGGTTCCAGTAGCTCTTCTGTAGTATTTGTGATGATTAGGACGCAGTTCAACAGACGATTCATCAGAAAAATCTACCTTCTGCCACTTTTCCAAATGATCAACTGAAAGTCAAGTTATTATTTGTTGCTCTTACAACTGGGATCAGCAACAAGACATTTGTCAGGTAGTGTACTTTAACACACCATTGTCTGGCCACCATTGAATGATGCTGAACTAGTTTATGAACTAGTTTATTTTGCAATAGGCTGTTTTAGCTGATAGACAAAGTTTAACTGATTCAGGTAGGTAAACCACAAGAACAAAAATTTAAATTACAGCTTGCAAATGTCAAAGGGTCCTTTACATCCTGTCCCAAAACACTTATATATTTAAAAATTGCTGCTACATGCAATTGGAACCTTTGGATCCCAAATACAATTCTCTAACCATTAGGCCACGACTGTCCAGGTACACTTAGAACTTGAGTTAAGTTGGAGCTAAACTCTGCAAGAGATCAACCCTCCATGTCCAAGCTTGGTGACACCTGATGTAGAGTGTCCTATTCATTATTTTAGCTCTTAGAAGGGTGATCACTAGCGTCTCTTTTAAGGCGTCCCACTATTGTTCTTCATTGTGCACTTTTTATATATATATATATTTTGGGGGTTTTCACCTATATTATATAGGGCAGTAGGGATGAGACAGGAATACATGAGAAGCAGAGAGAGGGGAAGTATCGACAAAGGACCTTTAGCAAAGAATCAAACTCGGGTCGCCATGAGCACCTCAGTGCTATATGTCGGCACACTTTCCTACTAGGCTATTGGCACCAACCTCAGTGTGCACTTTTGCTGAGCCCACACTATAGTGAGATAAGCATTAGACAACTGCCTGACAGCTGCCATTTAGGATGGGGCCTCAATCTCATTTTTCAGTCCTGGATTTTCCGGTTTCAGACTATGGCCACCTGCTGGTTTGGACAGCAATTTCCTCTTACGCAGGTAGAGAACACCTGTGCTAGTTAGCCACAGGCTGTAGTCTTGTGCTAAGTCCAAGCACAACTTTCTGGCCTAGATGCAAGTCACAGAAACAAGACTGTTTGCCCTGCCCTGAGTCTTTTGAAGGCACAAGTCATTTAGACTATTACTGTAATAATTTAATTTGGTTTTGGACCCTATTTTGTTTTGTTTTTATGGAATGCTTTGCAATTTCAACGGAAAAAAAGACACTTCTTGAAAAAACGTAGTGTTCCTAGAAAGAAGATTGTCTGGCCTGAGGGTGAGTTGATGAAGGCAGTTGGGTGCAGCATACCTTGAAGGGATTTCAGCAAGTGTTATTTTTGTATGTGTGCATATTCCTACCGTAAGGCCTGTGATTATGATGCCCCCGGCTATGAGCACGCTATCAGGAATGGCTTCACTTTCTATGTAAGGGTAGGTAATGCTGGTATCCCCACAGAAGAAGCCTCTCATGTACGGAGTCACCGCTTTAAGCTCACAGGCAAAGAATGGAATGGAGGCTGTCAAGAGAGAGACATACACATGGGTTAATGTTCCTGTCGAAATTACCTGGAGGAACATTCTTCTGTGTCTTTCAGGGTTTCTTTGGCATTGTGAGATCAGACACAGATACATCTTTAATGCTCTATTATGTGCAATTAGAATCATGAATGTGGCTTAGATACTGAGACTGTCATTCCATCTTCCTTATGGGAATAGAGATCCAGCCCAAAGAGATGACATTCCACGCATAGCTCTGGCAGAAAAAGTAAGGGGAAAGGGTGGGGGCTGAAAGAGAATGACAGCCTGGATAGATGAGGCATGTGGAGAAGAAAAGACCCTGAAGAATACGGGATTGAGGTCAGAGACTGGAAAGTTTCTTGCGAGTTGTGCAGGGAAAATGGTTCACTTGAAGTGTGCAGGGGTTTTTCTCTTTTAGCAAAACACACACAAATCCATTGCTAACCTGGATGGTTACAGACAGGTGGGTTAGAAAGACAATAGAAGTAGAATAGAAAACAAACAGTGGAATAGGTTCTGCACACTACTGTTGCTTGGATTATGTCTTCCAGAATTCCTAACAGAATTGATTTCAGTGTCTGACTTTTTCTATTTCCTTGTTAAACAATTACTTATTTAAAGATTAAACATTATGACACTAGGTAGTAACACGCAATAGTCTAGGCAATTGAACCAGGATGTTGTTCCAAATGAATAAATTAGTAAGCAAACAGGTTAAAATCAAAGTCATTCGAGGCATGAAGTGCAACAAAATGTATATTTCATGTCATAGCCTACAGGTACCATTCATTAATTTTCCTCCAGCTTAATCCCTTTATTCATCAAGGGTTGCCGCAGCGGAATAAAATTCAAACTCATCCAGCATATGTTTTACACAGCGGATGCCCTTCCAGCTTGCAACCCAGTACTGGAAACATCCATACACACTCATTCACACATATACACTACGTCCAATTTCATGTATTCATTAGTTTTCCTTCGGCTTAGTCCCTTTTTTCATCAAGGGTTGCCACAGCAGAATGAACCTCAAACTCATCCAGCATATGTTTTACACAGAGGACGCCATTCCAGCTGCAACCTAGTACTGGGAAACATACATACACACTCATTCACACACATACACTATGGCCAACTTAATTAATTCAATTCACCTATAGCCCATGTCTTTGGACTGTGGGGGAAACCGGGGCTCAAACCAGCTACCTTATTGCTGTGAGGCAACAGTGCTAACCACTGAGCCACCCCTATAAGTAACAAATGTCTATAATTACATTTTGTCTACCGGACCAGTAGGCTGTTTTGCTTTTGTCTAAAATATAGACTCCTTGGTTTTATTTGTTCCACAGTCACAGAAATATACACAAATATATATTAGCTTTGATTGCCACTATTACAGAGTTATGCAATGCATTTTTAATGAAAAATTATAATACAGTTTGGTTCACTTGTCAATTGGGTCAGATTGCTTTCTCACCACAAGTGGCTAACTCAGGAGTTTGTTTGGAGTTGGGCCGAGACAACCTTTTTCAGTTGATCTTGAACCTGCTGTATTTATTATTTAATTATACATACATTTTGAATACATAAAATACAAATTTAATCTTTTCTAAAGGAATATATCTAGGTGCTATCATCAATTTCCATTTATTGGACGAATATCTAAAAGACATGGGAGCTATATGTGCAAACGTTTTACCATTCAGTGTTTCTAATTGACTAGTTTTTCAATTAAAAACTTACTCAATTCCGTGTTGTCACACAGGCAAATGCAGTTTCTCTGGTCTATTGTAGTCCCATCTGGCAGGTTATAGTGATGTTTCATGTGTCAAAAAAAGCCATTACAACATCTTTAAAGTTCACATGATCTGGATGTTGATGAGACTTTTATTTCAGTGTATGTTAACATACTTCCAACTTAAAGTGAAGTTTATTAATAAGCTGATTTCAAGAGGATCACACGCTTATGATTGCTTGCAGCTGGTCCCGCATTATTCAATTTATGATTCACCAATGAGACGATTCCTAGGCCACTATAAATACCCTAAGTTCCATATAACAGTCATCTTCGTTTTAAAGAATCCCCCCTTCCACCCCTACTCCTCCTCCTTTTCTAGATGGGCGGCACATTGGCCCAGTGGTTAGCACCATTTCCTCACAGCAAGAATGTCACTGGTTCTAGTCCTTACCAAGCCAGCCATTGTTTTTGTGCGGAGTTTACACGTTCTTCCCGTGCTCACGTGGGTTTCCCCCGGGTTCCCTGGTTTCCTCCCATCATCCATAAACATGCAACTTAAGTTAATTGTCTAATTCAAATCAGAACCATAAACATGCTCCTAGTAAGTAGTTATCTCTTTAGAGCAATCGCTATCATTAGCTATTACAGCAGGGGAGTCTACCTGAGTCTACCTCGAGATCTACCTGAGCTCAAACTTCCCTCTCGCCTTGCAAACGAGAGGGAGCCTAAGGATGTTATGACCTCAGGGCTCTCTCCCAGGAAAGCATGCCAAACAAGCTTTATAATCAATCATCAGCTAAGTGTGAATTCTTTAATGGAATATTAAGTAGATGGTGGGGATTTCTTTTTGTACATAATTTCCTTGTAGCAAACTAAACGTAATTCATCTGTATTTATTTATGTAGTGCTTATTTACAATGTAGATTGTGTCAAAGCAGCTTAACATGGAAGTTCTAGTGAATTAAAACTGTGTCAGTCCAGTTTTCAGAAGTTCAGTTTTGTTCAGTTCAGTGTGGTTTAATTTTCACTGTTGAAAGTCCAAACACTGAAGAGCAAAACTATTGATGCGCAGCTCCACAAGTCCCAAACCAAGCAAGCCAGTGGCAACAATGGCGAGGAACAAAACTCGAAGGAAACCAGTTGGGCATGACCATTTCTCCTCTGGCCAAACTGTTTGTGCAGAGCTGCAGTCTAGGTGCTGGAGGCTGGAGAATGCTGGACGTCCATTGTGGAGAAACTGCAGGTATGAGTAGGTCACCGGCGGGTGTTCAGGCTGCCCATTGGATCAATGCTTGTCTGTCATATACATGGTTAAGAATATTGTAGCTGAAGCCTTCAAACTGATGTCAACCGAGAAGGACCGTGACTACAATCGTGTAAGCAAATGGTCAGAAATTGATTGAAGATAGATCAGTGAATTACCTGATTAGTTAATCACCTAAAGAAAAAAAAATGTGGCTAGCAAAACTAACATTGGAAATTTTGATTTTACACTGACTTCAATGGAATGAGTGGTAATGATTAGTTATTATTACATATACAGTACACTCATAACTGGAAATAAATTTTGAGAATGCAGAACTGGTGCAATAATATAGGTCTGTACCAGGAGCTGAGCATGAATATAGATGTGATGAGTGATTCAGCTGTTGTGTTCTTGTTTTGTGCTCTCTTTCTGCGTCTCTCTTGGTCTCTTGTTTCCCCCAGGCCCCCACAGTCCCATGCCCTTGATCCACACAGAGCATGAGACTAATCATTAACCCTCCACTCTCTCCCTAAGCTGGAACCAACCCAGCCAAAAAAACACAGCCCCTGCCAGGGAACCTCTCAGAGTATGTGACCGCTCAGCTTCCACGGCACATACACATGCACAATACACATCCAGAGATGGAAAGAAGTACAAAAGTAGGTCTAATGCCAGAAAACTACCAAGTTCACTGATTTTGATTACTATCTCGCATTTACAAAGAGCTCACATAAACTGCAGTATCCTGTACTAAACAAAACTATAGAATGTTCATCATCAGTCAGCCATTTTGGAGGCACAGAACGTAAATAATGCCACTGAACTGAAAGAATCTCACATATTTTGCTAATTATTACTTGCTGGTTAGACCAGAAAAAACATTTAGAGTACTATAGACTGTCAAAAGTTATAACAAATCAAGCAGAAGAGAAAAAAAACTGAGGAACAAAAGGTGTTTGTCATTGGCTTGAGTGAAACAGGATTCAAAGGGCAAGAATCTTGACAACATTCATGTTTGTTCTTATAATTTCTGGTCAAGTAAGTAAAATAATAGGTTTTTATCTTAATTAATACTGTTCATATGTATCTTTTACCACCTATTAAATTCAGTTTGTCAAAATATTGCACACTTTCCTGCATACCAAGTCATTTCTATGTCATTTAGCAACTTTAAAATATAGTTTATACAGCATAAATAGACAGAACAACATATTCAGTGGTACATTAACTGTGTAATCCATGCTGTTGTTTACATATGAGTAACGACAGGTTTGGACACGCATACGCAACTGACCAAATCTCGATGCAAGTGCAAACCTTCTATTGATTTTAAGTGATTAAAAATGCAAGGGTTTGCAAAATTATCTTCATGTGACCAACAGTTGAGTAATTTTGTTATTGACAAATAAGAATTTCAGACAGGAATATATATGCTATGAGTACACAGACAGATTTGTAAGCAAAATTTATCTAATATAAATCAGTGCTATCTAGAGTTTCTCCAACACACTTGCTTTAAACTTTCTAGTCAGTTTAAAGGGGTGGTCCACTATGATATCATATTTAAAACTTTAGTTGATGTGTAATGTAGAAGTGAGAACATAAACAACATCTCTGAAGCTAAGATGCTCAAATTCAGTGCAAAGGAAGACATGGGCTTTTACAGAGTTAGCTTAGCAAAGCCTACAGCAAACGAAGTTTGGGCACTATAAAAAAATACATCCAGTTTGATGATGTCATAAACCCTTCAGGTTACGCACATACACCCTGCACAGCAAAGGGGTGTGGCCAGAGGCACTGTAATGTTATAACAGTGATGCCTCATGGTGATGTGGAACTGATCTGTGAATTGCAGCACATTATGTTAGCTGACCAATCAGAGCCTCTTGAGGGTGGGCCTGTCAGAGGAACTAGGAAACATGACAGTCATTTTTATGTTAGCTGGGTACCTAAAGGGTGCACATTTGTACTTCAAAAGCATATATCTGTACCTACAAATTTTAAGAGGTACACTTTTGTACTTATTAGGTACTATTATGTACCCTTGAGGTATCTATCGGCCCGTTTCTACTAAGTGGTACGGTATGGTACGTTTTGGTATGCTTTTATGGCCGTGTCCACTGTAAAAAGTTACCAAAAAGCGTACCGTACCATACCACTTTTTTGGTACCCTTTCGAAAGACTACCTAGCATGACAAAAGGGTGCCAAAAGGTAGAGCTAGACACACAGCTGAATGCTATTGGTTTACAGAGATACATCACTTGCTTGTGCACAAGCCGAGAGAATGAAAACAAAGGAGCCGCCATTTTTAAATACACAGCCAAGACATTACATCATGATACTATATACCTATAATAACAAGCCATGGTCGACCCAAGCTCAAACAAACCTTGTCTTCGTCTTGATGAACAGCCACAAAGCCAAGAAAAACAAAATCTGCCATGTCCTGTTTTTGTTTTATGAGGTCGTCTAAAAGCACGAGTGGTTTTACTTTCTTCAGAGAGCTTGCGTGCACTAGCCGCGCACCTATATTTGAATAATGAACTTCTTGAGCTGATGATAATAACATGCATATGATTATTGAAGTGCTTCTGACATATGATCCTTTCAGAAACGGCACAAACGTGAGAGTGAAGCGCGAAAAAACAAAGGAGAAGCACGAAAAAACAAAGGAGCAGATGATTCTTTCAGCAACCTAAAACATGAACAAACTGCCATGTTTAACTATTATCATCACCTTTTGGACTATTGCGAACTCAGAACTACATGTGGTGGTGAAGATTAAAGATACAGATGAGAGGTTTGCACCGACTGTGGGCTATATGTTGCACGTTTTTGAGCCCAAATAAGGACTAAATGTAAGCTGTGTCTAGTTTTCCTGTAATTGATAACATATCGACTGTACGGGTCTGTATGTGTTTGTAAATGTTTCATTTATTTATTTTATTTTTTAATATAATTGCAGACATTACAGTAGGCTATTTCACATCATTGATCTGCAGTTATAATCAAATATTGTTTATAGAAGTCGACACTTGCACTCCGGTGTTCACGGCGACCCAAGTTCAATTCCGCCTCATGGTCCCATGCTAATCCTTCCCCTGTCTCTGCTACCCATGCTTTCTTGTCAGTTCTCAATACTTTCCTTTCCAATAAAGGTGAAAACCGCGAAAAAATAATTAAAAAAAAAATATATATATATATATATATATTATGTTCATAGAAAAGCTAGTAATGAACATTTATACTCTCTTGTTGTAGAGAAAATATATTTTATATGAATAAATGTGACTTTAGCATGCTAAAATTACTTGATTTAGATGTTTTATGTCCACATGCCTCCTCATTCATTTCACTTTTTGTGTGTGTTGTGAGCTTGCTCACTGTGCATGAGCAAATGGGTTGTGTCGCATTGCAATTAGTTTTTATTTCACATGACTTTTTTAGGGCTCAAAATTAAGGATTTACCAAATTTATCTCTGACCACACCAAAAAGAAATAATTATTTCTTAGCCACACATTTTAAATGTCAAAACAAGCTAAATATAGCTGCATACATGTACTTTTTATTCAATTCAAATTTTATTATTTTTTTAAAAAATTGACATTTAAAAAGATATATTGTATATTAAATATGCACAGTAATCTGTCCTAGCTAAAGGTCCCAGATCAGCAGTTAGTACACATAAATGGGGAGTTAACCTTATATTAAAACAATGCTATTGTAAAGGATGATAATTAAACTATATTAACAAAAATAACTGTAAGCAAAAGAAACCAGGTAAAAATATGCTGTGTGTGATAATGAAAGGATGATCACACAAACACAATTAATGTTAGGCCTGTTAATAATCTGTTCAAAGAATAATTAAAAAGGGAAGCAGTGACTGCTGCTGCTTTCAAAAGGATATATATATATTTTTTTTATTATTATTATTATTATTATTTTTTTCAATCTTGAGCTCTTGAAAGCAGCAAGACTGTGGGTACACGAGCACTGCTTTTTGACCAGGCTATTTCAAAGAGAACCAATCGCACCAGTTGCGTTTCCTCTACACACGGTTGTTTGGTGCAAGTAAATGGGAGCACGCACGCTTTTTAAGTCGCGTGCATCACATCACCTGTGCGCGTGAGTAATCATAAGGTATTCACCTGCATTCTTTGGCTCATGCGAACAGTTATTTTTGTCAGTCGTGCTTCGCGATTCTAAGATCACATTTGCACGTATATTGGGCCATCCTTATTGTCGAACCCTGTTTTAAGAAAACTAAGATTTAAAAATTATTTCCAACCAGCCAAAGTGGCTAGTGGGAGTGGCCGTCTAACCCATCAAAGATAAAATCTACCCGCATTTGGAGGGTTGGCAAGTGTTACTGTCAAGCCCTGTACACCACCAATGGTACCCTTTTGGCAGTGGAAATGCAAGCCTGATAGAGGTGACCCGTACTGTACCACTCAGTGAAAACGGGTTATATCAGGACCGTTTAGGAACAAATGTGTACTTTTTGAAAAGGTATCACCCCAGTGACAACTCTCGTACCTTTATTTCTGAGTGTATACCCTCATTCACTATTCTCTACATTAGTCCACTAATACAGTGCACCTAAAGGAGTGTAATGAAAACAATTGTAGCACTAGTCCACTAGAAAGAATGCCTTTATTTTGCACCTTGTTGGTTAATGAAAAAAATAAATAAATACCATAAAATTAAATAAAAATGATATTAATTACATGATACCATGAAGTGATTTCTTTAAAAAATAACTTGAGTAACATCATGTTTATGACAGATTTATGATACGTTATGTTGCCTTGATGATGTCAAGTTGTCATGACAAAGACAAAGATGAGTTATTATCTATTTGCGTCTTCTGTTGTCATAACAAAGAAACTCCAACAATGTCATCTTCAACGCAGGCTCATTATGGATACGTACCCTCATATACATTTCTGGAGAGCTCATAATACATCCCAGGAGGAGCAGTTTTATTTTCCGCGAGTCTACCCAAGGCTGCTGTGTATGCCTTGTCAGAGCTTAAATTACTCTAGCGAGTGCCATTTGCACCTATTATTCTCATGTAAATCCACCAGAGGCCGCTGTTGACTGACTGACTGACTGATTGACTAATTGACTGATTGACAAAAGCCATCCACATGGAGGTAAGCGGTCAGCTGGTAGCACGAAACAGAAGCTAGTGGCAGTGTGATACCGCCACACGTACCTCTGGCTACAAAATTCATGCTCTTCAGAAATGTATAGGGGGGCTACATATTCACAATGAGCCTGCGTTCGTCATCTTTGCATTTAAAACGACATAACTGAGCAACTGTTGTCATAAACACGCATAAAATCTTATATTATGTGTCATGTCATGATTATAAAGGTTTCATGAGTCTTATAAACATAATATATTATGATTTATGAAAATTTTCTCTGGCTTAGCATAAGTCATCTCGGAAAAGCAGATTTGAATTTAGAAGCTGATTATGTGCTGCGCTGAACGCTCTAATCACACTGGTGTAATTGTACACATCACAGACTTAAATCAAAGCCCTAGATGCTTTCATAAAGTCAGTCCCCAATCACTGCCAAACTGCTCTAATACATTCCTATATCTCAAGCACACCATCCTTAACAGGCACAAATAGACCTATATAACGGCGTGAACGCTTATGAGTGCTCCTCTTGAAAACACTGATAAGTTTAATCAGAATTTTAGGAACTAAATTTGTAGTGTGTATATCGCTGACAGCTGCTTTTCTCAGAACAAGCAGAGGCCAAACAAAGATAAGGTGAGACGCAACATCCTGCACTGCTGAATATGCAGAAGAAGACAAACTGTTGACGAGATAGCGCTGATCTCCACGTCAGCAACAGCCTGATCTGACCCTGATCTCGCTTTCGCTCTGGCTCATGCTTGACATTTCAACCATGCTTTGGATAGGCCTGTACACTGTTACCCTGCAGGGTCTTCTGTGAGCTGGCCACGTGTGTTTGTGTGTAAGCGAGATCTCTATCATTAGCCCTAGTCTCTATGCAGGATACAGATTTAAAGGGTTGGTGACCAAGCTCCTGTCCAGATGGCTTTTTTTAAATAAAGGTCAACAGTCAATAAACTTGAAGGCAGAGTGTTTTTAAAGATGGGGCTACTACAGATAATTTCTCATTGAATGTATTCTTGAAATTGTTATTTGGCTACTTTAAAAACAGCTGGCACATATCACAAATTATAACAATATGAACGTTTATATACATGTATTAATTATTTTTCTTTCTTCCTTGTTTAAATCATAAATTTAACACATTATACATTTCTAAATTACACTACATGACAAAAGTCTTGTTTGGGTAGTTGTAAGAGCAACATATAATAACTTGACTTCTAGTTGATAATTTGGAAAAGTGACAGAAGTGTCCCATTACATTGCAAATGCTCCTTCTCATACTTGAGTCTCCACATCAAAGTTCCTGAAAGCAAACATGATCAAGGTGCTCCAGGATTGGCAAGCCCAATCACCAGTCATGAACATTATTGAGCATGTCTGGGGTAAAATGAAGGAGGAGATTTTGAAGATGAATCCAAATAATCTTGAACTCTGGGAGTCCTGCAAAAACGCTTTCTTTGCTATTGCAGATGACTATTAATAAGTTATTTAAGTTATTGCAGAGATGTATGGATGCAGTCGTCCAAGCTCATGGGAGTCATACACAATATCAATACATTTTCCACTGCAGCATGACTTTATATTCTATACTGTACATTATTTATGTTAAGTACAAGACTTTTGTCTCAGCAAAGTCAAACTGTACTAATTAAATAATTAAAAATCAAGGCATTATCATATTGTATTTTGGTAAAATAAGCATAATCAAGAGACGATTGCCTTTCATATAAGCCACTTCTGATACCAAATGATCAACTAGAAGTCAAGTTATTATTTGTTGTTTATACATGTATATTTACTGACTTCTGTTAAATTATAATAAATTAAAAAATTTACAGCTTCAACAATTATATAAATGAATAACACAGAAAGACTCTCATAACTATATGTCACATATATTACTATTAATATATTAATTAACACATACACAAACACTTGAAGGCAAAATTATTAGCCCTCCTGTGACTATCTTTAATTCTTATGAAATAATTTCCCAAGTAATGTTTAACAAAGAGAATATTATAATATTCTAACTAATTTATATTGTCTGCCATGATGATAGTACATAATAGTTTAAAATTACTTTTAAATTAAAAACAGCATTTATTCCAGCCAAATTAATAGAAATAGGAATGAAACCAGAACTAAGAAATATTATAGTAAATAATGTGAAAATTGCCCTGCTTTGTAAAACATCACTATATTTTTTTTATAAAAATTTTAATTAAATAAAAAAAATTAAAAAGGTCTAATAATTGTGCTTAAACTGTCTATATAATATTAAACTAAGAATAATAATAGCTAATATTTATTAATTGGTTGCATTTATTTATTTGCTGTCAATTGTTAAACTATAGAGACTTATTTTGGCAAAACAATATTAAAAACTACATTTATTTAATTGTATTATTATTATTATTATTATTATCAATATTATTATTATTATTATTATTATTATTATTATTGCAGACAGGAAATTGATAAATTATTCTCCTTACAAGACGTTTGGTGTATTTTGCATATACAAAAATGCCAGTTATAAGCAAACTGAGCTGCTCTAAGACTTTGAAAACACTGTTATTGTACATACTCACAGAAACAGGCCACAGTGCTGTCCTTTGCATGACATGTTTATATAATTAAAATACAGTTAGACCCATAAAGTGTTCTCAGGCATTGTAAAAACAATACAAAAATGCTATAAGCAAATTGTTGAGTAACACTGTTTCATGTATCTTTTGCTTGCCACAAACCTGTTTGATTTTTTTTTTTTTTTTTTTTTTGCAGTTGAGCAAAGAAGAAGGTATTTTGAATAATGCTGAAAGCCACTTGCCTAATATTTGTTTTTCCTACAATGGAAGTCAATGGATACAGGTTTCTGCCATTTTTCTAAATAAAATATTTTGTGTTCAACATCAAACAGAAACTCTTTTCAAGGTTTGAAACCATTTTGAGGGTGAGTAAATAGTGAGTAAATGTAAATTTTTTGGTGAACCATTTCTTTAACCAGTGTTAATTGTAGGCGGTGTGTATGGTAGAGCACTGCAAATCATCATCCTCCACCATGTTTGTCTTCTAGTAGGCAGGAGGCAATGAGAGTTTGGAGCTGGTGCAATCCTGTGAAACTGCTGCAAATGTAGACTAGCGGACTGTGCGTCTGGGGGGCAGCCGAGCATTATATCACCTACGCCAGAAACTTTTTCCTCTCATTAAAATCTTGGTAAACTGTCCTTGAATCTAAATTTGATTTTGCAAAACTCTACAAGTCTTTGCTCTTCGGTTCTTCCTTTTGGGAAAGTTGGCTAACAACTGTTTGCGCTTGGACAAAATCTCTAAAGACACTCTGCAGGCTGTGGGATGCCAACTGTAACTCTGAACTGCTTTGCCTGTGCCGAGGAACGAGGCGAGGTTAGCAATAATCTTCCCAGGTGTGCTAATCCTCTTATCGGTGGATGCTCACACTTGGGGCAGGTTGGGAAATCGGTAGGGAAATGGCACCTTCAACGCTTGAGCTGAACACACTTAACACACGGCGTCCTCACAGGCCCAGCTCCCTTTTGTCCTCTAGCTCAAGTCCCTAAAAGAAACTGCTTATCACTAAAACAGCATATTAGCTAGTGGCTGTCAGCGAAGTTAACCATTAGATAAATCAGCTGTGCTAAACTGAATAGCACGTATGCACCACATGCAGACAGGTCAAGGATCAAGAATTAGTCCGACAATGCCTGTCCTTAAAAAATCCCCCTTACAACCCACTGACACACTTTCAGTTTTATTGTGTGATGGTTTATTTTGGAAGAATGGAAATAAAACTTTGGTTAAAAACACTTCCTTGTCTTGGTTTTCATCGAGGTTTATCTCCCATAAAATTCTGACTACTTCACACTGTGGTTAATTACTGATTTATTACTGGCTTATGAATTTGTAAGAGCTCATTTATATGAAATTGTATATTTTTAGAGAGGGATGGCCCCTAATACTTTGACATATTTTTACCTGAACCTTCTTAAAATGATATGCAAATAAATTAGCCCTTCTGTGAATTATTTCTAATTATTTTTCAAATATTTCCCAAGTGTTATTTAATGTGGAGATTATTTTTCAAAACATTTTATCCATAATAGATTTACCAACTAATTTATTAATTTATTTAGTTTCTGCCGTGATGACAGCACATAATATGGTCACACTTGATTTTGATTGTCCATTTGTTAAATTTATGTTAGAATGCAACTAATTCTCATTAGATTATAAGTAGACTGTTAGGTTGGGGTTAGGGTTGGGGTTAGGGTTAGTGTAAGTTGACATCAGAGGTGGGTAGTAACGAATTGCATTTACTTCGTTACCTTTACTTGAATAAAGTTGTTGGGTAATGAGTACTTTTTGAGTTCATTTAAAGATGTGTACTTTACTTTTAACTTTACTCTTTCTTTGCTACATTTGGTAGCACTCCTCCATTACTGTCAAATGATAATAAATATTATTCATATGTCTTTTATTTGTTTGCAAATATCGCGAGGCGCCGCTTTGAAGAGGTTGTGTCGCAATAGTTTGCTATAAGAGACGTGTCTCCCACTTTGGGTTAGAGCGCGGGACGTTTGCCTGGAGTGATGGGCTGAAGTCGAAGAAGACTGGCGAGTTACTGTGGTCACGCCATGGCCATCTGCTGTTCTGAGAAGGATGGTCACGCTGTCTGTGCAGTGACTTTATCAGACCAGGTCACCTGCGGCCTCAAGTTTGGTATAGGTTTCCAGTCCAAGATTTCAACAAGAACTCATAATGTAATGTATGCTGTAGATCTACATCGAACTGACATCGCAACATATAACATTACATGAATCTCAGCTCAAACCTGAAAAAGACACATCGTGGTAAGTGTCAAAATTATTCCAATTTTAACCTTATTATTGGTAACTATGATATAACTAAAGGATCTGCTTTTTAACAGAATAACTCCAGCAAATATAAGTCATTCACACTGTTATTGTTTTTAAGACATATGACAGCTCATAATATTTGACTAGATATTCTTCAAAATACTAGTATTCAGCTTAAAATGCAATTTATAGGCTTAACTAGGTTAATTAGAAAAGTTAGGGTGCAAATCATTAATGATTGTTCTGTAGACGATCAAAAAATATATATTGCTAAAGGGGGCTAATAATATTGACTTTAAAATGTTAAACTAAGTTTAAAAAACATTGAAAACTGCTTTTATTTTAGCCAATATAAAACAAGTAAGACTTTCACCAGAAGAAAAAATATTATACCTCAAATATATATATATATATATTTAAAAGTAACTAGTAACTATTTACTTACGCAATTTTTTCATCAGATACCTTTTACTCTTACTTGAGAAACTTTTAAGATTGTAAGATTTTTACTTTTACTTTTACTTGAGTAAAAAGTTTCGCAAGTACTTGTACTTTTACTTGAGTATAGATACTCTACCCACTTCTGGTTGACATATACTTGCAAAGTTTCTTATAGTCAGTTAAATGTCTGTTAAAGGAGCAGTACTAACATATATTAAGCAGACAGTCTACTAATACTCAAATGACCCATCAAAATAAAGGGTTACCCATAATATTAAGTTAGATTGCAAGACACTGGTGTTTAGCTTTTTGGCTTAGTCCCTTTATTAATCTGGGGTCACCACAGCGGAATGAACCTGTTTTATGCAGCCCTGTTTTTATGCCCTTCTAACTACAACGCATCACTGGAAAACATCCATAGACACTAATTCACACACATACACTACGGACAATTTAGCTTACCCAATTCATCTATACCAAATGTCTTTGGACTGTGGGGCAAACCGGAGCACGCAGAGGAAACCCACACAAACACGGGGAGAACATGCAAACCCCAGACAGAAATGCCAACTGACCCAGTTGGGGCTCAAACCAGTGAGCTTTTTGATGTGAGGGGATTGTGCTACCCACTACGCCACTGTGCTGCCCGGCAACAATATAACCAGTTTATAATATTAAATAAAAAATAATAATAATTAAATATTATTACATAATATATCTAATATGGATCTCCTAGTATGCTGAGTACAATCTCATTTGAATTTAAAGCGACATTGTGGCATGCGTGAATAAATTGCGATATCAGCTTGTTAATAGATGCGTGAACATTTTGAGTTTACTCGCTTCATTCACGCATCAAATTCACTTCACAATAGATGAAGATTCGCATTATGGGCAGGGCTTCTGTTTGCCCAGTGACCCTAGCTTCGTTGCTAAATGGCTAACATAGATTTTATTGAGAGAATAGCTGTGTTTATGTGCTTTAAGAATGCTGTAAAAAAAGAGTAGATTTGTTTGGCGTCGTGTCTGAGTGCACTAGATCCTTTCAGAGGTGCACCCAGCTCTGTGAGTTCATCAACTCCTACAGATGATGGAAGTGTTTAGCAGAGCTTCCGACTGAACTGAACCTAGTTTGATGAACTGTTGTCCGGTGTTGGCAAGAGAATTTCCCCCTCGGGACAACAACAACAGGCACTACGTCACGCCCCTACAAGAGCAAGAGCTGATTGGTTAATACGACGCAAATGTCTGCTGAAGTTCAGATTTCCAACTCGAGGCTAAGCGTGTCAAATGCACAAAACGCTCAACCCACGCCACTTCATTTACGCCACAGGATGACTCTTCGTGTCTTTGCATTGACTTAACATGTAAATCACTCGCGCTTGACAGTTCATCCACGTCTGGTGGGAACGCACCATAAAAGGGCCATTTCAAAGAGTTATAAAATATTATTAGTGAGGTATTTTGTGCTTTAATTTCACATACTCACTCCAGGAACATCAGAGACTTATTTTACATATTGCAAAAATGGGCATAATAGGTCTCCTTTAAAGGCCTTGACCTTTTTTTAAAAAAAGGAAAAAAAAAAAAAAACATAAGGAAAAAAAACATGTTATGACAAATACTCTGTAAATGTCCTTGCTCCGTTAAACGTCACTTGGGAAGTATTTGGAAAGGCAAAAGTATTAATATACCCCTTTAGGATGAGAAATAGAATATTCATTTTCTTTTTGGCTTGGTCCCTTTATTAATCAGGGGTCAGCACAGGGGAATGAACCATCCACTTATCCAGCACATATTTTACACAGCAGATGCCCTTCCAGTTGCAACCCATCACTGAGAAACACCCATGCACTCTCATTTACACACATACACTACGGACAGTTTAGCCTTCCTAATTCACCTGTACCGGATGTCTTTGGACTGTGAGGGAAACCGGAGCACCTAGAGGAAACCCACAGAAACACAATGAGAACATGCAAACTACCCACTAAGACACCACGCTGCCAGAAATATAATATACTGACTATAAATTCAGGCATGGCAAGAATTATTACACCTTAAATAAATCTAAATCTTTGATTTTTTTCCTATTAATTATAATTTTCAAAACTTTCATTGTTGTACTCCAAATTTTTAGTAATAGGGCCAATGTTTACAATTTTATCTGATTTTAGTCCCATACATGAAAATGGCACAAATATATTATTACACAAAGAGATTGATTAAAAATATCTGCCAGTGATAACTAGACAGTAAAAACCTACTGTTGAAGTCAGAATTATTGGCCCTCCTAAATTATTAGTTTATTTTCTTTGCCCAATTTCTGTTTAAAGGCGAGATTTCTTCAACACATTTCTAAACATAATAGTTATAATAACTCATCTTTAATAACTGATTTATTTTATCTTTGCCATAATGACAGTAAATAATATTTGACTAGATATTTTTCCAAGACATTTCTATACAGCTTAAAGTGACATTTAAAGGCTTAATTAGGTTAATTAGGTTAACTAGGCAGGATAGGGTAATTAGGCCAGTTATTGTATAATGATGGTTTGTTCTGTAGACTATTGAAAAAATACAGCTTAAAGGGGCTAATACTTTTGATATATTTAATTTAATTATAATATTATATTTTATTTAATAATTAAATAAAAAAAAAAATTGCCTTTATTCTAGCCAAAATAAAACAAATAAGACTTTCTCCAAAAGAAAAAAATATTATCAGACATACTGTAAAAATTCCCTTGCTCTCTTAAACATAATTTGGCAAATATTTGAAAAAGAAAAAAAAATCAAAGGGGGATAATATTTCTGACTTCAACTGTTTTTTTTTTTACATTTGAGCCTCTGCCCCAAAGAAACACTACCCCATTCCTGTTGGACTGTATTAGCAGTGTAAACGTTCAAGTGGTTAAATTTGTATAGAAAATGAGACATACTATAAAACACGGCACCACCCTTCATTCTGTCTACTGACCTACATAATCATTATGGGATGTGTTGTGAGAAAGCACACCAAAACATATCGAGTTGTACCAAAACACGTGGATTACGATTGATATCATCCACATTCTTTTCATTCACTTGCTTTCCCGCTAACTCATAAGCTGTATAAAATGGAATTATTCATTACACAGTACTAAAGTGCTCCAAATAAAGTATATAGTGCATGATAAAATAAGGAAGGGTGTCAATGAAATCTGATCACAAATGCTCACGAGAGATTAATTTAATGTTAAAGGTATAAAAGGCGATTTAGAAGAAGCTAGCAGTTGCTAAAGCTAAAGATCCCTGCCACCAAGGATAACCACTGTCCAAAATCATTCCTCCTCCAAAAAAACATTTAATGGTTATGAGAGCAGAATTGAAAAATATTACAGTACCAACATAATAAGGGTGAAGGTCCACCAAAGCATTTAATGCTGTGGCACATGCATATCTTCTGTTGTTTTTTAATGAGAGTGCTCCATTTTTAGAACGCCAGCAGTGTCACAAGGTGCTGTTTTAAATGCAGTGGAGTGTTTTTGGAAGACTGCAGTCATTTTCAGATGCTTTGGTAGACATACACCTTGTCAGTCTGCATAGTGGGAACGTGCCTGATGACATGACATGTCTATGTGAACAGGGTTTTGCACAGGGGTATGCAAAAACACATCTTGAATAGGAATTATTATCAAATTCCGCATAAACAGATGAGTTCTGTTGCCTCATTACAAACATGTATAGAAAATTTTACAATATACACTTTAAACGATAAAAAAATACATTTAAACAGACTTTATAACATGATTTTATTATGTTTATTTTCATATTTTGCTATCAGATGAGATCATGCATGGCTGCCTGCTTCACAAAAATTGCCCCTTACTCTTCCTTAAAACATGTACCATTTTCAAAATAAACGTTCCACATACATTTGAAGTCAGAATTATTAGTCCTTAGTTAAGTTAGTTAACCTTCCTGTCGTGTTCGGGTCAAATCTGACCGATTTGCAACTTAAATCACTCATAAATATTGTGTTTTACATATGATTGCCTGAAGGCCTTATGATATCCTCCGCACTATGCATTTGAACATATAAAAGTGATGATCACCTCATTCATTGAATTTTGAGTGTTTTAATCTACCATGTTCCCGGTCAAAAGTGACCGCCATAGGAAATTAACGGGTTTCCAGGCTATATTCATCCATCAAACAAAAAACATCCCCACACACACTACCCCAACTCACGCACTCACTCTCTCACTCACTCACTCACTCACTCACTCACTCACTCACTCACTCACTCACTCATTTCAGACTGAACAATATCTTTTGCATGTCGACATCTCTTTTATGTGTTTATGTGCTGATCCTCCAGCCTGATCTCACAAGGAAGCATAACTATTTTACATTTTGTCAGTTTAGTGGCTAATTCATACGAGTTCAGTCGTACAAAATTGTACGATTTTTAAAAGAAGGCATGGCACCCAACCCCACCCCTAAATCCAATCGTCATTAAGCAAATTGTACAAAACTGCATGAATGAGATCATACAAATTCATATGGATAAGCTACTAAACCAATTAGTTATGAATTGCCATGAAAGTGTTGGATCCTCCAACGTGAATCAACTTCCTGATAAAACAGCGTATCATATCTTCACACAGACTAGGTGTCTGTTATGTGAATCCATCTATGTCTTTCTTTCTTTCTTTCTTTCTTTCTTTCTTTCTTTCTTTCTTTCTTTTCTTATTTTACACTTTTTGTTTTTTTATTTATTTATTTCTCTCTCTCTCTGGAAAAAAAGCACAGAGAAGGAAGCTTGTTCCCTTTTTTTTCTTTCTTTCTTTTTTTTCTAGCAGGAGCACTTTTAGCTTAGCTTAGCAACAATTATTTTATCATATTAGACCGTTACTATCTTGAAAAATGCAGGAGCACTTTTAGCTTAGCTTAGCAACAATTATTTTATCATATTAGACCGTTACTATCTTGAAAAATGACCAAAGTATAACTAGTGCTAGTTCTGTGTCCATGCTCACCGTATATACCCTCAGGCATTATTCCCTATATTAGTACACTTGAAGGACTGAAAATTCGATCACTCTCTGGATAACACACCATGTCATAAAGAGCGAATCATCTCAGACTGGTTTCTTGAACATGACAATGAGTTCACTGTACTCAAATTGTTTTTTCAACAGTCACCAGATCTCAATCCAATAGAGCACCTTTGTGACGTGGTGGAGATTCGCATCATGGATGTGCAGCCGGCAAATCTGCAACTGCGTGATGCTATCATGTCAATATGGACTAAAATCTCTGAGGAATATTTCCAGTACCTTGTTGAATCTATGCTATGAAGGACTAAGGCAGTTCTGAAGGCAAAAGAGGGTCTAACCTGATACTTGTAAGGTGTACCTAATAAAGTGGCTGGTATGTGTATAATACAAAAATAAGAGTAAACAATTACCAATTTTGTAATCTCACTAGAAAATACTGTTGTCAATCAAACAGCCTGTGGCAAGTATATTAATAATCCAGTGTGCAATGTAACATTTTGTGTATTGTTCCAATTAACCTGATTTTCAATAGAATTTTACACTGCATTTGCATGAGAACAAGGAAATGATTATGTTAGCGGTTTACAGTATGTCATTTCCATGTACTAAACTATTATTATTTATGAATATGAATATCCAGATTTTCTTTGTATGCCATCTTTCATGAGTGCTACTGAGATGTGAAGAGACTTTCAACAAGGATAACAAAAAACTAAATCACCTATCCTGCCTTTAATACCAATTGGAAAGAGTAATCTGTCTTAACTGACCACTTATGTGATGAGTTCACTGAAAACACATTTTAAACCAGGGTCAAAGTTAGTATTTTACACTTTGTCCACCTGACACTTGTGACTTTGTTAGATAATTAATTTTGAAATCAGATTTATTTATTAACAGAACAGTAACTGCATATATTGCAAACTTTAAAGATGCACTTCCTCTTTGACTCAGACATCTGCTCAAATGTAGCAGTTTTGCCATCTTAAAGTTATTTAGTCACTGAACACATATCCGGTGTCTGCCATCATTAAAGCCTGCTGTATCAGTGACACTTCCATCGAATTTGTTTATGGAACAAGGCCAGAGGGGCTGGTAAAAATCTATGCCCTTTTGGAGTACTGTGTAAAATGCAGCGAAACACTTCCATTAATGCTGAGAGTTGATGTCAGGATCAGTGACCCACCCAAGCAGGCTCGCTTATCTAGAGGACATCGCTAATGGATCCACGCGGTAATGCAATAGCCCATATCCACCGGTCTCTTTACTCTGCGTTTATAACCCTAGACCCAGTCGATGCTATTGATTGAGGTACATTCTACATGTTGTTCCATTAACGCACCAGTGTGCCTGTGGAGTTTGCAGATCAACACAAGTCCATTAGCAGATCGCTTCCAAAAAGCTGCGGCCTAGAAATGCTGGCATCTCAGAGATGAACACAACTGAGATTCAGATCATCAAAAGCATATTATCATAGAGAGACCATCATGAGTGCGTGTCAATATCAATCTATCTGTAAACTTTATATCACTTTAACACCCCCACCCCATATACACCCCATTATTGTTAGTATTGTATTATATATAATAATATATATATGTATATAATATATATATATATATATATATAATAGTTTGGACTTCAACTATATATATATATATATATATATATATATATATATATATATATATATATATATATATATATATATATATATATATATATATATATATATATATATATATATATAGTTGAAGTCCAAATTATATATATATATATATATATATATATATATATATATATATATATATATATATATATATATATATATATATAATATATTTATACAGTTGAAGTCCAAATTATTAGCCCCCCTGAATTATTAGACCCCCTGTTTATTTTTCCCCAATTGCTGTTTAACGCAGAGATTTTTTCCACACATTTCTAAACATAATATTTTTAATAACTCATTTATAATAGCTGGTTCATTTTATCTTTGCCATGATGACAGTAAATAATATTTTACTAGATATTTTTCAAGACACTTCTATACAGCTTAAAGTGACATTTAAAGGCTTAACTAGGTTAATTAGGTTAACTAGGCAGATTAGGGTAATTAGGCAAGTTATTGGATAACGATGGCTTGTTCTGTATATAGTATTCAACTGTACATAGTATGTTTATATATGTTTTTGTCCTCAGACAGCTCCTGTGTTTAGTACTATTTTCTTATGCATCTTAATTAAAGCCTTTTGTTTTGTTTTGATTAAACTTTGATTAAACTGTAGCTGTGAAATAATTGGGTGTAGTGACAAATACTGTAAAAATCTGCCTGATCTACTTTAGCTATGTGTTTATCTGAAAAAAATTACACGCTTTAGAATGCTCACCAGCCAATTAGAATCAAGCGCTCAACAGCCCCAAAGTAAATACAGTATAATCACATTACAGTCTAAACTAGAAATGCACAATATCGGTCACTGATATTTATCGGCTGATACTGGCTCAAGTTTAAGCTATTGGCATATCAGAAATAATGAGAAAAGGGTTGATACAGATGGTCTATTAATACATTTTTTTTTTAAAAAGAGAGCTGCAGAG
>NC_079437.1:50636332-50803832 GCF_903798145.1 Danio aesculapii | reverse complement strand
TTTTGTTTTGTTACAGTATATGAAGGTCATGCTGAAACTCCCTTTGCAACTTTTATCATCCCTTTATTTATATTCTTTACATTTATTAGGCACTTTTCTGAACACTCAAAGCGCTTTACACATTGGGGGGAATCTCCTAATCCACCACCAATGTGCTGCATCCACCTGGATGACGCTACTGCAGCCATATTGCACCAGACCGCACATCACACCAGCTGATTGGTGGAAAGGAGACATGATGAAGCCAATTATGATATGGGGATGCTAAGGAGGCCATGATAGACATAACTGGATTTGGCCAGGATGCTGGAGTTAAACACCTACACTTTTTCAAAGGATGTCCTGGATTTTTATCAACCGCAGAAAGTCAGGATGTTGGTTTAACATCTCATCCGAAAGACGCCGCTCACTAAGTAGTATAGCGTCCCCGTCAATATACCGAAGCGTTAGAACCAACACAAACCGCAGGTTTGGTGCCCCCTGTTGGTCTCACTTAATATATATATATTATTATTTTTTTTTTTCTATTTGGTCTGCACTTTCATTAGTAAAACATGAATGTAAATAGCAATTACAGACATTTTCTAAACTCCGACAATAATTTAAAAACAGTAGTGTTTCAGCATTTTGTACTTGAACCCTATAATAAGAAGAATGAAGACTGACGTAATGATGCAAAAATATCAGATTAAACATTCCTTCTAAATTTTCTTTTCAGCTTAGTACCCTTCATTAATCAGGGGTCGCCACAGCGGAATTATCCAGCAGCTAATCCAGCACATGTTTTACACAGTGGATGCCCTTCCAGCTGCAACCTATCACTGGGAAAAATCCACACACACACTCACACTCATACACTACGGACAATTTAGCCGACCCAATTCACCTGTACTACATGTCTTTGGACTGTGGAGGAAACCGGAGCACCCAGACGAAACCCACGCGAACGCTGGGGAGAACATGCAAACTCCACACAGAACCGCCAACTGACCCAGCCGAGGCTCGAACCAGCGACCTTCTTGCTGTGAGGTGACAGCACTACCTACTGCGCTACCGCGTCACCAGATTTGCAATCACAAAATAGATTACATTTTAAACACATTCAAAGATAAATAGTCACTTTAAAATGTAATACAATTTCTTGAGGAAATGTAGCTATTTTACATATTGTCAGAAAAGTGGCTAATTTATATGAATTCATTACATAATTTTAAAATGAGCCTGTGCTGTAAGCAGACGCTGATGAAGCGCGAGTGATTTACATGTGAAGACAAGGCAAAGACGCGATTAGACATACTGTGGTGCAAATTGTGCGTTTGACGTGCTTCCAAAATATCTTCCCTTTGGCTTAATCCCTACTGTTTTAAATCTCTTTTAGATCTTGACAAGAGACCAAAATAAAGAAGCTCTATTTTTATGATTTGTGTTATTGTCAAGGGCCAAATTGCACACCTAACATAGTAGGTTACCTAATAGGGTAAATTATATATATATATAATATAATATATATATATATATATAATATATATATAATATAAATATATATATATATATATTATATATATATATATTAATATATATATATATATATATATATATATATATATATATATATATATATATAAATAATTTTATATATAATTTTATATATATATAAAATCGTGAGAAAAAAAATTCGGGAAAAACTAGGGGGAAAAACTAGGGGGTCTGAAATAAGGTCATAGCTCTCTGCAACTCTTAAATGGTCGCCCACTAAATCTAAGCAGGGTTGTGCCCGGTCAGTACCAGGATGGGAGACCACATGGGAAAGCTAGGTTGCTGAAAGTGAAAGTGAGACCAGCAGGGTGCGCTCTATCTGGGGTCTGTGTGGGTCCTAAGCCCCAGAATATTAATGAGATGATGGGAACATCTTCGGATCAGACGTTAAACCTGACTCTCTTTTGGCACTAAAATCATAGGATGTCCTTTGAAAAGAGGAAGGTTTAACCTCAGCATCTTGTCCATCATGGCCTCCTAACATCCCCATATCATAATCACTCTTCTCTCCACCAATCAGCTGGTGTGTGGTCTGGTGCAATATGGGTGGCATCCTGTCATCCAGGTGGATGCTTCACACTGGTAGTAGATGAGGAGATTGCCCCCAAAAATTTGTAATGTGCTTTGAATGTCCAGAAAAGCGCTATATAATGTAAAGAATTATTATTTATTATTATTATTATTATTATTATTATTATTATTATTATTATTATTATTATTATTATCAACTAAAAAGTTACTAATTGCATAGGAATTGCACTGTCTTTCATAAGAATAAGAGACTTTCAAAAGAAAAGAATTACTTTATATACACTGTGGAATGTTTTTTTATACAAACGCAATAAATTAATTAACAAAATAAAACTTTTTTTGTGAGTTTACTTACTATTTAAAGGCTTAAAAGTGTCCAAATGCCCAAATACCTAAATGTGAGTAAGAGTAAGCAATGCTTGCTTTTGCAAACAACACTAAGAATCAGCTAAACAGTCTATAAAGCCCTGAGCAACTGAGGAGCTGGAAAAAAAGAACGAGCAGAATAGTGAGTGTGAGAGATGAGAACGAGAGAGTGAGAGTTTGCCAGACGGAGGCGATTAGCGGCGATTCAGGAATGTGAGGTCAGAGAACGAGGCTCAGCTGAAACCTACTTTGTAAACAGGCCCCCTCCTCTTTATAACAATACACGCACACATTCACACAAACACCTCATTATTACAATATACACTTATTCTCGCAAAACTACACACAAACACCTCATCACCGCCAGCCTCTACTCAACATCCACACATGCGTTTAATAAAGTGCCTCAATAACCGATATGAAAAAGACTCTACTGACAAACTTCACCATCAAAATCACCACAACACTGGGGATCGGCTTACAAAACATGGCTGCAAAAACCACTGGTTCCACACGAACGCACCAGCATACAGATACACAAACACCTCTCCAAACCTCAGTAACCACAGTGTCAATATACAACCACACGGACGTCATCTATACACAAACGCAGACTAAACCAACCGAGCCGCACACGTTCACAAACACACAAATGACCCTGGACAACCTTGGACTATACAAACACAGTACTGCTTCGAACCAAAGCGGTAGACAGGCTCTTCTCTGCATGAAATGAGAACAAATATGGCCACCTTTTATGCTAAGGCAGTCGGCATTTAAAAAAGAAAAATATACATGTGTCTCAATCAGCACCCTTGTTTTGTAGTCATTTTAGGTGCTGTCAAAATGGTAAAATTCTTCTGCTTTGTGCACACCAGACGAGGAACGCCATGAATCAATCATGCTAATTACACGTAAATGCGCATGCACATTTTGAGTTTACTCGCTTCATTCTTGCTGCAAATCCGCTTCATTCACGCATCAATTCACTTCTGGGGCTTCTGTCTGCCCCATGACTCTAGCTTCATTGCTAAACATGGGTTTTATTGAGAGAATAGCTGTGCTTATGTGCTTTAGAAAAGCTGATAAACAGTGTAGATTCGTTCAGCGCTGTGTCTGAGTCCACTAGATCCTTTCAGAGGTGCACCCAGCTCTGTGAGTTTATCAACTCCTTTAGAAACTTAACCTGGATGATGGAAGCTTTCAGCTGTGCTTTCAACTGAGTGCTTTTCGACAGTGTGATGTTCAACACTAAGGATTTTTTTCTACTGGTCCGATTGGGCCAATGATTCAGATTTTTACTTGCCCTGGCAAATTATTTACTGGTCTCACACCCCCCCCCCCCTACTTCAGCAATTTGCATGAAACGCACGTTAAGCTTGTCAATCGCGCAAAACGCTCAAATCGTGCCACTTCATTCGCGCAACTCATGTCATTCGCACCACAGGATGAATTTGAACGTCTATCACTCGCACTTGATGCTTCTTCCGCGTCTGGTGTGAACGCAGCATTCCAGTACAGTGAAACTTTCATGCCCTGGAAGTTCCCACAATGAACTGTGGAAATTGGAAATCAGGATGAATTGATGCTCACTATGCGCCTTTAATGAGAGCACAGAAGTGTAAAAATTGAGTCACGTGAATCAAATCATCAAACCTAATGCTACACAAGAGACGTTATATATTTATTTATATTTAACATGAACAAACATAGGTGACACAGTGGTTATCACTGCCACCTCACAGCAAGAAGGTCATTTTGCCAAGTATGACGCGATCCTGGATTACCATTTATGTTAAACCTGGAACATGGATTTTGTTGGAAAATGTAATCCATACTTATTCCCTATCCCCAAACCCAATTATAACTGTAAATTATTTCCAGAATCTGAGAGGAATAATAGTTAAATAACAATCATGTATAAGTGCATAAATTTAACCGTAAACCTAAACTTAACATAAAGGGTAAACATATTCCTTCATTCTGATTGGCTGATTGGAATGCTGTTCAAGAATCAACATAGATGTTAACCAAGAAACATGTCCTACTTGGGCTCATTCCCAATTCTATTATTTTAACCCTACTCCTTCCCCTTGGCCCTTGAAAAGAGTGTGAATGGGGAAGGGCTTTAAATTTACCCCTAAGAAATGGGACAGCACTGCAACAACTGCACACGTCATCATACTGTATTTCATCCTGATCTCTTGCTTCATATAAGATTGACAATTGCGACAGCTGTAGTTATTCCAGTTGCGTTATTATTTGATATTTATCTTCAGGAAATCACTGAAGGCAACAATGTCTTGTTATAATAACGATATAATGCAGCAATAAGATCGTAACTGTACTGTGCATTTACACCGTGGCCAAATTCATCTATACGAAAACTACATTAACATTATACCATACACTAAAAAGCTCATTCCCAGCCACTACGCCATCATGAATGTATTAAAACATATGCTTTTTGTTGTAAAACTTCATAATAATGACAACAAAATACTAATTTGTGCATCTCCTTACTTGCCATGCTGACATTGTAGATGGTGTATTCTGGGAAATTTTCGTACTCCTTGGTTTCAAGTGTGATCCTGAAAAATCTCAGTTTCAAGGGCTTTCTAGCCCTTGCCCTTAGCCCTACATCTTCACACTAAAGATAATTGGGACACCCCTACCCCTTCATATGAACATGCAAAATGAGGTGCAGGGGTAAGGGGAAGGGCTAAGGGGTAGAATTGGGATTAGGCCTTGGTGAAATCAGGTTGGTACTAAACCATGACCTCGGCGCTATGGTGCTAATTGATCCTGTATATTTTCTGGGAAAAAGAAGCAAAACATTCCCTCATCATCATAAGAGTTGAGTGAAAGGTGGGATGTCATTACCTGCCTAATCTTTCTTAATCTCCGTCATTGTCTGCGTTTTGTTTTCAGTGTCTTTTCATCAGACAAATAGAGGCTTTGTCGGGGGAAAAACATGGTCAGGTGTGCATGAGTCTGACAAACAAGCACACCAAGATGAGACAGAGATGATATAGCCTCTGGCCCCGCGGCTGTGTTTTAGATCACAGGACCATCATCCACTAAACTTCTAATTGAAGCTATTGTCTGGGAGAGCATCTGTTTGGGTAGACGGGCAGAGCTGATCTCTGTGAAGAGAGAGAGATAGCTCAAGGGGTGACATTACTCTTCCTGTTGTTGGTTGGTGTTCTGTTGTGTCTACCCCGATCAGCTCACACTAAAGACAAATCACACCAAGAACAAAGGAGCATGGCTGGAGAGGAAGGGGTAACACACCAACAAATACGAGTACAAATAAATAACAAAGCAACAGCATTCTTCAAAATAAAGCTTACCAAGGAACCTTTTGAAGTTCCTGTGAATCCACTGAAGTTAGTTACTGTGATGATGCTAAACTTTTTTTATCTTCACATGATTCCTTTGAATTATTTTAAGTTCAAATGATCTTATGAAACACTTAAAATCATATGATGTCACAGAGGTTTTTTAAGTTAAGATGATTCCTTTGAACCTTTCAAAGGACCTATAATGTTTAAGTTCTTAAGATGTCACAGAACTCTTTAGGTTGACACGCTTAACCTCTTTAAGTTACTATGATATCAAAGAACATTTTTTAAGTTCACACGATGCTGTAGAACCTTGTAAAGTTTGAGTTAAGTATGATATAAGGCCAATTCACACTGCATAAACAAATGTCCATAATCTAGTCTGGGATCATTGTGTTACCCCAGTCAGTGTCTATTGCCATTGGTTGGAGTTTGTTTTCCTCCAATGAACATTCATTCAGCATTTGTTGGACTGTGGAATGTCTGAGCAATGCGACACTGTATGATTTTCCAAAAAAAAGCAACTCAAACAAATTCTGACTTAACCTGACCACGGACCAGATTTGCTTTACATTTTAGCCCTGAGAAGGATGATTTATTACTTTTTTTCAATTATTGTACGTCAATTGTTTGGGCAATGTGAACACGACAGTAATTTTTCACAACAATCTAAATGCAATGCCCAACTTGTTGAGGTTTGTTGGCATCTGTCTGTGCTGTGTGAATTGGCTTTAAAGGCCAGGACACATCAAGCAATGCCAAACAACTAGCACCAACAAAAACTAACTGTGTTGTCGCCTTGTGTTGGCTCAAGTCTGGTTCCACCTGGACCAAAAAGCTGCACATGAACACACCAAATGGACGGCAGATGACTGAAAGTAGAAGAGTGTGAGAAGATTAGTCTTTCCGCAACTGCGGAGGATTTAGTACAATTTTCACAGTATTTGTAACTTACCATGGAAGGGTTCGCTCTAATAATCCATATTGTTTGCAAATATTTGAAAAATTTGCTAAATTGAAAAAAATACTTGTGCTTGGTGTTCCTTCTTCATAATTTCATAATTGTTTGCCAATGTGTTTTAATACTTTGTTCAATAGCCTGGACCAAACCCAAGTTTGATTGTCCCCTCTTGCCACCTTCTCGGCTGCGTTCACATTAGCTAAACCAACTGAACTCTGATGTCAAATGAAACTGGGTGAGGACCAAATATGCTAGAGTGAAAGCACCTTCAGAGTGCTTTGTTCGGCAATTTTTTTTTTCAATGATATTCCAGAAACTCTTTTAGTCTCCATGATATGACAAAGCCTTTTAAATCTATATGACACCACAGAGCCTACTTAGTGATGTCCTAGTTAGGTTCTGATGACACCACAGAACATTTAGACTCCACAAAGATGCCATAGAAACCATATGCGATAAAACCTATGTTATAAGAAACATATTTAAGAAAAGATAAGTGTCCCTGGAAAGGTTATTTAAATTCCTAGACATACTTTTATATTTTAATCCAATTTAAAGTAAATATGACTGTTTTACTTTAATTTGTCTGTTTTTATTTTGTTTGCACAACCTTCTGTGCTTCAGCTAACTAAGGAGTCCTCGGAGACGACTAGTCCCATTGGGAAAAGACTGTCTCCACTTGCAGTATTGCATTTTGTCACAGTGCTTCTCATTAATTTTGACCTCCATCAAACTCCGTAGAACAAGCTAAATTTCTCCTTGAGCTGCCAAGACAACTCCTTTTGTCCTCTGATATCAAAACCTCTCTTTTCCTCTTATTACATAATCAAAAAACCATATGGCTACAACAAGAGCTCAGTACTTCTTTACTCAACCTAAGCTGCTACCATAAGAAATAGGGCAAATTCCACACAAAGAAAGGCACTTCGTAAAAGGGGCATTATCGCAAGGCCTTTCCAAGTGAAAGTGAACAACCGAATCCCTTCACAATGAACTCTTTCATATGTCTGTTAACACAGGGTACATGCAATGGTCTCTTCAACAAAGTAATTACATTTGTACATGACCCAAATATTGTCAAATGTATAGATAGTCCTGTTGTTGTTGTTGTTGTTGTAGCACACAGATAAAGTGAAGAATTGTAATGATTTTTACTGCTTTCCACACTGCTTCATTATGACACACATGTGCCCTAGTTCCTGAAAAGTCCTCTGCCTTTGAGATTGAGTAGGGCTATGGTTCCCAGCCATGCTCTTGGAGTCTCTAAAACACTAAACAAGTTCCAAGTCTACTTTGTCTGGCACCAATTTCAGGTCTCAGAGTATAAGGTATTTTTAACTCTGGGCCTAAAGGATCACCTTCCTCCTAAGACTAATGTAATGCATTCAAACAATCAAGGCCTTTGGAAAGTTGATCAGTATTAGAATTTGATCAGAACTGGTACTAAACTGTGCAAGAAAATTGACCTCTATGGCTGGAATTTGCTACGCTGTCTCTATTTACTGATTTTAACATGTCTGCAATTCTATGAAACACAACCAGATTTCCCTAATTTTTCATTTCATTGGCCACAGTGGAATGAACCGTCAACTTATCCAGCACATGTTTTACACAGCGGATGCCCTTCCAGCTGCAACCCATCTCTGGGAAACATCCATACACACTCATACACTACAGACAATTTAGCCTACCCAATTCACCTGTACCGCATGTCTTTGGACTGTGGAGAAAACTGGAACACCTGGAGGAAACCCAGGTGAACGCAATGAGAATGTGCAAACTCTACACAGAAACACCAATTGACCCATCTGAGGCTCGAACCAGCGACCTTCTTACTATGAGGTGAAAGCACTACCTACTGCGCCACTGCGTCGCCATGGCTAAACTTAAGGACTATATTCAAGGAGCTGTACTTCCAGTGTGGTAGGCAGGGTGGTTTTATTGTGATGCATTGACATTAACTATAAAATAATCATATGTCACCATTACAGCACACTCCATTACAAATGAGTGAAGGCTTGTGGCTTATGTTCTCTCTCTGACTCAATATTGGCGTGTAGATGTCCTCAGGAGAGGAATCTCATAGAACCTGTGAATTTTCAGGCAGATCGGACATTGTGAGTTATAAGTACTTCCTCCTCCATGGCGATACTTTGTGAGTCTGCCACGGACACGTCCTTCGATGAAAACTCAAGACAACACAAAGGCCTTTCAATTAGACTGACAAAACTTGTTTTCAATCTGATCAATTTTGGTGTTGATCTGATAAAACGCCTAGGAGGAGTTTGTTAAAATAAAATGCCTGGAAATGGCAAAAACTGCACTTTTTCGGCAGAGGAAGTTAAAAATATCGACTTCCTGTTGGGTTTGAGATTTCACTCCAAGGGAATTTTTTGTAGATTTTCGCATGCTTGACGTGTGTGCTACTTTTCGTACGTGTGCACTTCATTGAAGGTTTATAGATGGCGCTGTCGAGCTATTTTGCCACACCCACTTCCGAAACCCAAAGGTGGCACTGTCGAGCCATTTTGCCACACCCACTTCTGAAACCCATATCACCCGTAATTTTTGGCAGTTCTGGTGTGTGTGCACATTTTTGTGAATTGTTGTGTATGTTCAGAGTATGTTCTGAGTATTGTCCCATGTCAGAGTATTTCCGGTGCTCAGTCCCTACATATAGAAGATTTATATACAATTGAAAATTGAAGGAGATTTCACAGGAGGGCTAATAAATTTGGTTCACAACTTTATGTTACTGTAATGTAAATTAAGTTTTAGAGATGTAAATATACAGTAGATAAAAACTGCTGGAAAATTTAGGTAAAGAAAGAATCTATTCCCTAAAGTCCCCAAAGATTCCCACCCCAAATACCTACAATAATCACTTCTACAAAATCTCCACTTAAACGGTCATGTCTTTCAAATTGAATAGAGCCCAGCCATGCTCCTGGAGGCCCAAAACACTGACCATTTTGCAAATCTATCATGTCTCACACACCTATGAAGTTCCACAGCGCATAATGATTCAGTACAGTACAGTACATACATGTATTTTTGTTTCCAAGGTGGGCTACTTACTCTCTTACTATTCTCACAAACTTGACGCTTGTCTACTTAAATGTGCAAAAGAACCGATGTATGAGCAGACAAAAACAGCTTTCTTCTCCAAGTGCGATGAAGTCCATCTCATTGTTTTGTCGTACACCACACCTACCATGTAAGGGTACCATTACCATTGGAAATGCAAGCCTGATCAAGGTGATTCTTCCTGAACCATATTGTACTGTACTGAACTGCACTACTCAGTAGAAAAGAGGCACTAGGAACATACAAAATAAGAACTATGAGGGCTCTGGGATTGAGGTTGAAAACTAATGGGGCACAAGGATGTATATTTCCTGTAGGCATTTGCCCACAGTATATCAGGTATTCTCAACTCTAACCCTAGAGGACCTCTTTACCTTCCAACACTAATCAAACATATCTGAACAAGAAATTTACAGGCAGGAGAATTTGATCAGGGTTGCAAATAATCTCTGCAGGAAAACCCCTGATCTCCCCTGATTTTTACATCTCTGCATTTCTATGAAAACCAGCCAATATTTCCCGTATCCCCTTCAAGCATTCCTACACACCTAAAAATAAACTAATCTGTCAGGCATTGAGGTGATGGTGAGCAGAACCACAGGGAGAGATGAGTTGAAGCTTGCTCGAGTTTCCTGCTTATCCCTCACTGACCCCCCTCTGGTGTTACAGTAGCCGAGTCCAGACATGTGTCCTCAGGCTGGGGGGATATACCTTACCCCGTCCTGCAACACACTGTGCACAGGAGACAGCAAACAGCTGAAGGGGTCAGCGGTGCTTCCATGCTCTTTAAGAGCATGTGTGTGTTTTGGGAATGGAGTTATGTTGAGACAAGCTTGACAAAAGGCTGATCTGGTATACCACCATTATGACACATCTTAGGGGGGAAGCTGTCTCTCTAATACATAGAGGCGGAGAGGAGCGAGGGGTTTCATTAGTTCACACATTCCTCTGATACAACTGAGACCACAGTAAAAGACAGGTATTACAAACAGACATGAACAGGCAGGGCCGCATATTTTTGGTGCACAATCTTCAGCAATAAAGCATAGGTAATTGCACTGCTAACTGCCACTCATTCCCTCATCTCTCTCAAAAAACAGTGTAATCCTCTAATTTGTAGTGTCTTTGGGCAGGATTCACTGAGGTTTTCTTTCAGTCACAAGGGAGACAAACTGCTATCACAGATCTCAGCCAGCACCGTCCTTTAACCTCTGACCTTTCGCTAAATTCATAGCAACAGTATTAATCCAGCAGCAAACACAGAATATCTCTCTTTCTCTGATGGCCCTGGGCGGTTTCCTCATTTAGAGCTGTAACCCTGTACACAGCAGAGAGTTGGCAGGCTCCAGCAGGCTGCACTGGATCAGTGTTGAGTAGCTTAGAGCGAGTCTGATGCTAGACTAATGCACTTTAGCCTGAGGTGAGAACACAGACAGATAATGGCAGGGTGGGCTCTGTGGTCATTTATTGAACAAATGAGAGTAGATTGTAGAACTAGACTCCATCTGACAGGAAGATTATTTGCTAATAAAACAGGTGTGAAAGCTTTAATTAAGGCATAAATCACACACACATACACACACACACGCAAACACACACACACACACATATACATACATATATATATATATATATATATATATATATATATATATATATATATATATATATATATATATATATATATATGTATGTATGTGTGTGTGTGTGTGTGTGTGTGTGTGTGTGTGTGTGTGTGTGTGTGTGTGTGTGTGTGTGTGTGTAAGTATGTATGTATATTGGTGGTGGGCCGTTATCGATGTTAATGCAGCACTTGCAGACTCTTATCGTACGATAAAAAAAATATCGCCGTTAATCTATTCTCAAAGTTGGGTAGGGAGCTGCGCCTATTCTACGCAAGCTATGATGACTTTCACCTTGATATTTTAGCGCGGATGTATACCTGACCGGTGAGCCGTCTGACAAAAAAGTGCCCTTCTGAATCAAATCAGCCGGATGCCTGACTTCAGCTGCAGTTCGGCAGTTTCACTTTAACTCATGAACATTTCATTCATGCCGTCGTGACAAACTGGGGCATTAGACGCAAATAATGAGCTAGGACTGGTGACAGTGTTACAGAATGTAATAGCGCTCGCCAAACGGAAAGAAAAAAAACTTCTGCATTTCGCGATGTGTGTGTGCGTGTATGTGTGCCTCACACTGCCTGTGTGGATCTTGTCGGAAAATATGGCGAAAATTCCTACATGACGGTAATAGTTTGATTGCAGTGTTTACTTTAATAATGCCACTAATATATGCATACTCCACGTCTTAATTCCATTTCTGTTTAGTTCAGTTATGACTTCAGTCGCATTAAGGTAATCAAAAATCTCTGTTTTCATGGTAGACTCTTAATCAGAGTATTCATATCAAAATCTTATTAAAGTACTGTTGCCCATGTAAACATACTCAATGTTTGACACACTTGTCAGAGCTCTGTGAACTTAGCATTGAGAAGCAGCATTTTCTGTATGTACGTACATCAAAAGCAAGTATGAAATCGCTGTTTGGAGCTTATGTAGGCCTACAGGTAAAAATGTGTGTTTAACTGAATAAACAGTTAGTAAACACAAATACATCTTATTGAACATAATTTATTTTCATCATCAATTATCATAGTAGAACAGTTTCTCAAGCAGTTTATGATGCATTTTGGAAATAGGAGATGAGCCCCTGGTCTAATGTGCCACCTGGCTTGAGAAACCCATTCTCAAATATTTATTATTTGGGTAGCATACATATTCTGAATGCCTTCAGCAGAATTCAAATGAGCAATTTTAATCTAGATTAATCTAGATTTAAAAAATTAATCTATGCCCACCTATAATGTAAATACACACAGACACATACAGTTAAAGTCAGAATTATTAGCACCCCTGAATTATTAGCTCCCCTGTTTATTTTTTCTCTAGTTTCTGTTTAACGTAGAGTGTTTTTTAAACACTTTTTTAAACATAAAAGTTTTAATAACTCATCTCTAATAACTGATTTCTTTTATCTTTGCCATGATGACAGTAAATTATATTTGATTACATATTTTTCAAGACATATCTATACAGCTTAAAGTGACATTTTAAGGCTTAATTAGGTTTATTAGGTTAACTAGGCAGGTTAGGGTAATTACGCAATTTATTGTATAACAATGGTTTGTTCTGTAGACTATCGAAAAAAAAAATTGCTTAAAATGGCTAATAATTTTGTCCTTAAAATTAGTTCATTCATTCATTTTCTTTTCGGCTTAGTCCATTTATTAATCCGGGGTCGCCACAGCGGATTGAACCGCCAACTTATCCAGCACGTTTGTATGCAGCGGATGCCCTTCCAGCTGCAACCCATCTCTGGGAAAGTCCTTAAAATTGGGTTTAAAAAATTAATAACTGCTTTTATTCTATCTAAAATAAATAAAAATAAGTCTTTCTCCAGACGAAAAATATTATCAGACATACTGTGAAAATGTCCTTGCTCTGTTAAACATCATTTAGGAAACGGGATTTTGCTCACATTTTAAGATTATAAGGCTGAACAGCATGAAATGCCATCAGTCTACAGAGATTTCCCAGTATTTCTCTGTTGTAATCGGGAGATCACAATATTACTATGGTATAAATATGCACTAAAACATACAAAAAAGAGATTGACTTAGAAAGTTATTTACCTGTTTAATAATGATTTGATCAGCTGTAGTTTGAAATTTTTCTCTCAGGGCTTGTTATGCTGTCTCTGTGGCCATCTTGTGGATGAACATAGTCAACCGTCTTTGCTCAAAGACAGGCTAATGGCCACCGACGTGCTGTCTCTCAGAAATCATAACTATTTTTAAAATATTCACAATCCTTATAAATAAACAGCATAATTGCAACCTAAACAACTACATTATCAACTAAAAAGCCTCAAAAGTACATTATTTTGCCTAACAGCAGCAATATTTGTCAAACTGTCAAGTGCCCTCTGCTTGCCACTGTATGTGGGCGGAGTAATACACAAGGGTGAAGGGTTAAGAGGCTGGATGAGTGCTGTTACTGGCAGAATATTGCACAGCTGTCAGCCAATCAGATTCAAGAACCAGAACTGCAAACTTATATTTGCTTAAATGTAAGATTTACATTTATGTATATTTATTTTTTCTTTTTATAATGTAGAACTATATATTACTACAACTATTTTATCCTAGAATGCCAGTGTTATCTAACACAATAGTTGATATTTGCCATACAGTCACATATTGATTGAGCCATTAGTGTGAACTGAAGCAAGTTCATTTTGCTCAGTGCATTTATCAACATGAATGAGCATGTGGAAACAGCAGACACCATGTGCTCTGAATGTACAGCCGCCCACATAACTGACATGCTACAGCGTGCTGAAATCTCACTGTCTCACTCCGCAGCTTTCCCTGCCAACTCAATAGAAACACAAGACGCTTCACACAAACACACATTTTCTAGCGAGTCTTTTGTAAGAGCACCTTTGATTTGATGCCGCATTTTTGTGTCAGGGAAGAAAGGTGAAGGAGAGAGAAGTAATAAACAGGAAGAGAGGCTTCATTCAGGTACAGCTTTGCTCCATCTGATAGGCCACCTGTCCTGAATAAATGCTCAATGAGATGTTAACACACACACACACACAGTCGCTGCCATGTCTATGTCTTCTGCCTTGATGTCTCAATCATTTCCTTTGGAGCAGACCTGCGGGCGGCTTACCTGTACAAATCTGATGAAGCACTGACGGTCAGATTGACGCAGAGTCACTGAAGCAGCACTAAATCCAAATCATTCACACACACACACAAAAAGAAAAACTCTACTACTACTCTATTACTACTACTATTGTTGTCATGGTTGTCAGGTTAAAGAAAAACTACAGCTAAAACAGAAAAATGGATGGATAAACGTACAATTTAAAATTGTATTTATCGTTAGATCTGTGAAATCACAATTTTGAAAACCCATAGTAAATCCTTTAACATTGCAATTCAGGAATTGTAAAAGGCTGCAATATAAATGTTACAGTCACCAGCAATCTAACTACTGCGGATCGCTAGAGAACTACAAATCTGCCACCAAATGGACTACAATGCACCTTACACACCTGTTCCGGTTTTCCCTGATGACACACAGGCACACAGCTGAAGTTCATCATTGATTCATTACCTGGACTATAAAGACACCTTTCATTTCCACACATATTGTTGAGTCTTGTTTACCCTGTAGCATTACGATGCATTTCCCTTGTCTTGTTTCCAAAAGCTTGCTTTGTTTATTTATTTTTGCCGTTAGCCACCTGAACCAATCTCTTCACCTGTGACTCGACTTCTCTTTTGGATTGCCCTGTTTGATACTGTTTGCTCCTGTGATTGAACATTGCCTGTATGACCATTCTCTGTCAATAAAGACGCTGCAACTGGATCCTCAACCATGTTGTCAGAACCATATGTTACATTAAATTCATGTTTATATAGATGGTTAATAAATGGGAGGTTGATAAACAGGTTTAATAAAACAAATTTTTTGTGTAAAATTCCCTTTTTGAAAAAATTAATTGTTATATTTATGTAGTTTCAAGTTGGATGTTGAAGAAAATATAAGGAGTCTTATTATTATAAATAAATATATATTTATTTATTTTTTACATTTTTTACTGAACTGTACCATGAAAAATGTCCCATAGTGTGACATAGCAAAAATGAAGAAAAACTATTCTGCGATATACACTACCTGACAAAAGTCTTGTCACCTATCCAAGTTTTAGGAACAACAAATAATAACTTCTAGTTGATCATTTGGTATCAGAAGTGGCTTGAATGAAAGGCAAAGGCATCAGGATCACACTTATTTTACCAAACTAAAATATGTTCATGCCTTGATTTTGAATTATTTAACAGTAAGGTCTTGTCACTTAACATAAATGATGTACAGTATAGAATATAAAGTCATGGTGCAGTGGAAAAATAATTAATATGAGTTTGGGCGATTTCCCAGTGATGGGTTGCAGCTGGAAGGGCATCCAATGCGTAAATCATATGTTGGATAAGTTGGTGGTTCATTCCGCTGTGGCGACCCCAGATTAATAAAGGGACTAAGCCGAAAAGAAAATGAATGAATGAGTTCATTCTGACGACTGCATCAATACATCTCTGCAATGACTCAAATAACTAATTAATAAAGTCATTTGGAATGGCAAAGAAAGTGTTCTTGCAGGACTCCCAGAGTTCATCAAGATTCTTTGGATTCATCTTTAATGGCTCCTCTTTCATCTTACCCCAGACATGCTCAATAATGTTCAAAGCTGGTGACTGGGCTGGCCAATCCTGGTGCACCTTGACATTTATTGCTTTCAGGAACTTTGATGTGGAGATTCAAGTATGAGGATGAGTGCTATCCTGCTGAAAAATTTGCCCTCTCCTGTGGTTTTTAATGTAATGAGCCGAACTAATGTCTTGATACCTCAGGCTGTTGATGTTGCCATACACTCTGCAGATCTCTCGCACGTCTCCATACTAAATGTAACCCCAAACCATTATTTTCCTTCACCAAACTTGACTGATTTCTGTGAGAATATTGGGCCCATGTAGGCTCCAATAGGTCTTCTGCAGTATTCATGATGATTGGGATGCAGTTCATCGGATAATTCATCGGGAAAAAAATCTACCTTCTGGCACTTTCCAAATGATCAACTAGAAGTCAAGCTATTACTTGTTGCTCTTACAACTGCGATCGACGACAAGAAGTGTCAGGCAGTGTACATATAGCATGAGAGTGCTATTTATATTTTAAATTTCATAACAAATTACGAATCATATATTTTTCTCCTCAGTGACTTGAACTTGTTGGACCTTTCAAAAAAAATAAATAGAGTGTCACACCAAAACAGACACCAAAACTAAATTTTATAATCAGCCCTTTAAATATTGTAACATTTTTTCAGTTTCTCAACTACTGTATTGTAAAAAGAAGTAACTAACAAATAAATAAACAAATACCAACAACTCAAGCAACAACATGTATAAATTAAAATAAATTTGATTTCGGAAAAAATGTACCATATAAATTTTATTTAAAAATAAGATTATTTACTTAAACACAAGATTTTAGTTCAATGAGGCATGCCTATGTATGCTAACAGAAAAAAAAGGCTGACCCAAATGTCAATGTAAAATCCACACTGTTTATATTTGATATGTAATATATTACACGTCAATTTCATATACATGTAAACTGTCTAATGTTTTAAATAACATTTGCGCTTTCTAACGTTCTCATTCAATGCAACAGATATTTACGTTCAAATGGAACAGAACACTCTGATTTGTACTAACCAAAATGTTTAAAAGAATAAGTGATCATATTGTATTGCATTATGTTTTAAATGATAAAAAGCTTCTTGCTGGCAAATGGGTAAAACCTAGTGATTCGAAGGACAGAGGCAAAGTATAAATACTTAAAATGACAATTGGTGAGTATTTTGGAGATCCTTTTGTGGGGCTCTTAATGTGTCAAATTATTCTTGTTCTTAATATGACTCTCAATAATCTTTGGTTTATTCCATAAACTATTGTTACACTAAATGACATTTTAGTGGGCGTCTTCTAATCTTGTGATCTACTGTTTTGATTTGTGAAATCCCCTCTTTATCTTTGACCCATATACAAACAAAGTAACAAACCCACACAATCATGAACCTCTTGATTATGTTTTCAATACTAAACAGGCCATGACACAAATATGTGATATTAGTAATGATAGAATTTATTGGTAATAATATTAAAGTCAGGGTATTTAAATACTATTTTAATTAATGCCATTGTTTTACTGAACAAAAATTGATAAACACATCCTCAGTCACAAAAACCTATTTCATGCTTTAGTATTAAAGAGGAACTATAAAATTCATTTATTTTTTCAAGTATTTTGTTAGAAACAAAGCTGAAAAAATAAGTAAGTATACACAATGTTTTATAAGTAATTATAAATATTGTTTCTCAAATTTGTGAAACTGATTAATAAACTTATTTGTCATGTTCTGACAAGATAATACCTTTAAACTAAAGTTTAATACTCTGTTTTTCTCAAGTTTTATGATGATAATTATCAGTATCAGTATATTAGTATATGTAAAAATAATATTGTGATAATGTTTTGTCAAGACAAGACAAATTTTGTAGCTATCTTGTGAAATTATTTTTCAAATATTTCCAAAGTGCTGTTTAAATTTAAGTTTATTTATTTTTTCACAACAAGGGACTGTGTACATTAATCAACATTCTCCAAGAATGTAAATATATCCAAATTACCCCAAAGACTAGTTTTGATTGGGGGTCCCATTGCCAGATGTTAAAGGCCATACCTTTAACCAACTAAAAACAATACTCAAATAAAGAATAGAAAACAACCACAACAACAATATCAAAATAGCCTATTGTTCACAATGTTGATTAGGAATAATTATTAAAATTATACCTAAATAACTTAAAATATTTACATTCTCTAACATGTTTTAAAAGAAAAACTTGACCAAAAGACGTTTATCTAGCAAAAAAAAAAAAAAGACGTTTATCATAGCATAGCATAGCATTCAAACATTTCTGACTGTATTTTTGATGATATTTTCTTCTAAAGAAAGTTTTATTTCTTTTAGTTTGGCTGAAATGAAATAAAAATTAATTAATTAATTTAATAAAATGCTGGATAATTTTTTTTATTCTTTGATTGTTTACAAAACAAACCATTGTTGTCCAGTGACCTGCCTAATTAATTAACCTAACTTGCCTATTTAACCTAATTAAATATCATTTGGAAAATATTTTTAAATGAATTATAATATCACAATAGGGGAAATTTTTTTGTAAGTTTGTTTTTCATTTAGTACTACTGTCTTGTGTGCAGCACACAACAACGATTACAAAAAAGATGGCATAATCTAAAAGAAATGTAGCAAATCGGCCCATTTGAAGAATTACTACAAGGTAGAAGTACCAGTGCTTCATCCAAACACTTGCGATCTCTAAAAATGCATCTAAAGACCGGATGTAAACTGAGTCTGTTTACACTAAAAGCATGTATACAGCATTGCGACTCTGCTTGTTTCAGCTTGCTCAGGTATGCCTGTGAACTTTGCTTCACACTTTCACCTTTGACCCTGCTCAAGCCACAGGTACTGAAGCATATCTCCGGGGCAAGCATTTCTCCAAAACCTCCTCGTTGCACTGCAGCCTGGCCGAGTGGAATGTACTGACAAAAGAGTTGGAGAGAAGCGGAGCCAAGTGTGTGATCGATCGCCTCAGCGTGTCTCAGTGCCTCTGTAAACAATCTGCAGTGTTGTTTTCCGCTGCTGATGCAGTCGGCCGCTCGCATTCACATGCACAGCAAGAGTTTCTCAACCAGATCCGCCATCAAAGCTGCTCTTATTCCAGCTTTGTTGGACTTATTAAAAGTGGATCAGAATGCTGTGGCATGAATGGCCTATTCACTGCTGAAACACAACACACTGAAATCAGTTACAACGCTTTAGCCTTCGATAGTGGACAGCTATTGAGCCAGCATTGAGAAAAACAATTAAAGACACTGGTGTTTAGTTAATATTATTAAACGGCTACCTGAAATACTCGCTTCTGACTGATTATTCATGACATTACAAGGTATGTTATCCTGAGATAATAACCGCTAAATAACTAGGAGTTCAAACTACTCACGGTTCAGTATATGTATGACAGTTTTGGGGTTACGGTTTTAGTATGGTTGGCTACAGACAAATTCAAAGAACAATACACCTATTTATTGGGTAACAAACACCTGACAATTCAGCAATGTCAATTTAATTTATATAGCACTATTAAACACAACCAGAGATTGACCAATGTGCTGCACAACACACTTCACAACAAAGAAAATTATAAAATTATAGCTAAAACCGACATTTTTCATTGATAAAACGCCAAACCAAAGAGGAGACCTAGATTTAAAAACAGACAAAGATGAAACAGATCAATACAGAGGGGCACAGCATTCCACAACCTAGGACCAGCTACTCCGAAGGCATGATCACCTCTGCATTTCAGCATCAACTCAAGCTGGATTTATACTTTCGCCTGGCGCCGCATCACGCACCTCCGCTTACTTCGCGCGCACCTCACAAAACTGATGAGGCTTTTATACTTACCGCGCCATTGTGAAATGCTTTAAAACGATCCAAAGAAATTGACTGTAAAATCAGACGGATAAACAGAGAAGTAGGAAGTTTCCGAAACTACATCATATCATTAATATCATTCAATATCTTTAAACTAATTATTTTTATTTATTTTTTTTAATGATTATAAAAATTTTAGAACCATTTAAGATTTTTTTTTTTTTTTATGAAACTTTGATGCATGCCTTGCATCAAATGCATGAGTTTATAGTGGACAGTTTTACATATTAAAGTTTATTAACATATTAATGACAACAGAACATGTGTTGCTCTACAAATATATATTTTATTATGGCAAGAATAAAAGCAAAAAGAAAAAAATACACTTACTAAAAAATAGATGTTTTTTTTTAGATTTAGCCTGCTCCACAATTCACACATTACTGTCTGGCTAGTTTCTGTCCACTTCTTATGCTAAAAAGGCAATGATGATCCAACATTCCTGACCATTATCACCAATAAAGCCTAGAAAAACAGGCCATATTGTAAACTGATAGGTTCAAATATTCCTTTTTTAGTTATCAAAGAAATAGCTTGTTTCTTAATTATAGTTTTGTAACTATCAAATTGTTTTAAATTAAAATTTGTAACATATACATCAGTGTAAAACCTATGACTGGTAGAAAAACATATTTCTGTAATTGTGTACCTGGGTCTCCACTTTTGCCATGTCTTCTATTGGCTTTAACAATCTTATCCCTCAGGTTTTTCCAAACTTTTTAACAAAAACTTTCCTCCTTTACCACAGCTGTTGCAGTTTCTAGTCAAGAATTATTGATCATTTGGTTATCTCTATGATCACAGATCATAAAGATGTCTGTACAGTCATACATGTTTCAGATAAAATCTCTTCATATTCAGATAAAATCGTTTCATATTCAACTCAAATCAAACGCGGCGCCGCATGAACTGTTCGCTCGACTCTCAAACACTCTCAAAGACTCTCTGCAAACACATCGCTGACGTTACATTTGCCATGCACACTCAAGCGAACTAGCGGACGCGTCGAGTATAAATCAGGCTTAAGGGATACATAACAATCTCTGGTTAGATGACGGAAGAGACCGTCCAGGCTGATGCTCAATCAAGTTGCCAAGCCATTAAGAGATTCAGGGTCTACTCAAACTATGCTATCCAAACTGTGCCCAGGCCCGTTTCCTGGATCGTTTGAGAAGTGTGAGTGCTCTGAATCGGGCTCAGGCACGGTTCACTTGGCCGGCCTTCGCCCGGTTGGAAGAGGTGTGCCAGAGCGTGGTTCACTTGGGCTTTGGTGCGGTACGCTTGTGTGTGAGTGCAAAACGTGCCTGAGCCCGAAACTTATGGATTCATATGGATTTATTAACCATTCTTTCTGTTCAATGAACGCAAACTGTCGTAGATTATTAAAGATGCAAACCCCTCACTGCACGAAAGCTGCGCACCCTCAGCAAACCTCCTAACTCCTGCAGCACGAGACTTTATGATTGTTTATGAGCGTCAAAAGTGGCTGAACTGTTCGGCTAAATATTTGACTGTGTATCACTGCATATCAAACCACTAAAACAATATAACTAAAGAAGTCTCCACTGTGCTGAGCGTGAGTGCTTACTGAACAGCGAATCAACGATGACGTCAGCATGCCCAGGCCCGAATGTAATGTGAGTGCGGGCCGTCGGGGGAGACGGGAGGGGGAATAAGCGTGCTTTGGCCCGGTTCAAGGCAACAGTACATAGTGTGAGTAAGCCCTAAACAAACAAAGAGAAGAATTTTAAAAGTGACTCGATAGTGCACAGAGGCTTCGTTATAAAAATAAAAACAAATGCATTTCTTTTTCAACCTGCAAAAAAATCAACATTTAATCTAAAAACATGTGTAGTAAAATACCCGTATTATAGGTGCGTATAATTACCTACGCGTTTGTTCCTTGAACAGTTCGATAATTAAATTAAATGTCCAGACCTTCGAAAACAAAGTTGGATATTCCAATTCATTTATTGTCCATTTAGTCAAAAGTAAAAAAGTAATTATCAAAATAAACATAAACCCATCACAGTCAAAAAGTTTGTTTGACCTTCTTCTACACCCCCCAGGTCATTGGTGTGCATAAATTTTATATTAAATGGCACAAGCTGCCGTTTGACGGTAAGCAGAAATGACTCGCAGATGTTGTTTTTCATATCTATTAGATTGCATTTTTTAAAATATTTGGTCCATGAGATGCCGCTGATCGACAGCAGTATGAGTTCAAAGACGTTAAAAGCAAGTAAAATAGACTAAAAATATTGTTTCAAAGCTGTCCGAATGTGACTGCTTTAAGCATCAAGCTGCCAACCAGAAGTTCAAAGCATCCTCCTTACGCAAACATGCAAAGCATAATGGGTAATTTTGCATTCTATAAAAAAGGTCTATAGTAATTACATAATTAAACATAAAATAGCTTATACTGGCTAATTTTTTTACATACAAGGCCATCTAGGTTTAAGTTTTTAGGAAGAAAATGAGCTTTTCAAGAAAAACAGCATTCGTTATTTTTGGTATCTTGAGTGTCTGTTGAAACACTGTGGGCATTATGCTGTGTTTTGGTCTCATCTGCACTTCTGCACTTTATCTCCTTCACTTGTCATGCTGAACTTTCAGTAAATCAACAAACCCAGACTCATTATTGATGCGTACACCTGTATACATTTTTGGAGATCACGAAGTATGTCCCAGGACGTACAATTTTTTTGCAGTTTTTGTTTTTGCGAATCCACCGCTGTGTACACTTTTTTAGATCTCAAATTTCTCTCGCAAGTGCCATTCGCGCCAGCTCTTCTCACGTAAATCCACCAGAGGCCACTGTCAAATGACTGACTGACCAATACAATGGACAGTGTTTTCAAAAGCACTGATTAACCCAATTACCCCCTTCCCTAAATCCAATCGACAGTGTTTTCATAAGCAATCGAGAAAAAGAAAAACCCTTGTCTGATTTTTACCACATTTTCAAGTCTTACCACCCTGTTATTTACTTGTTTACTTTATTTTTTATGCCTTTTGTTTTTATTTTACCCGCTGGAACTGTTCATTGCTGGGAAGTGTGGTAGCGTGAAAAGAAACAAATGTTGGCGGCGTCATACCAGCGTTCGCTTTAAAGACGAAATGCAGCCATAAGTTGAAATGTGTTGAAATCAACACATAGACGCATGAAAAAATGTGATGTCATCAAAAGATTTTCATAATAAAAGGTGATTGGACAGGTGTTCACATGTGTAATGTGAAAGGTAATCAGAAGTGTAAAAGGCTTGTTAAGGTTGTTTTTCTCACAAAACCAATAGTAATAATGTATATTCTGAACCATGGATCACAGGGTTAACATTTAACCGAGAATGCACCTATTAATAACGCAGGCTCATACAGAAAATAAAAATTTTATATTTTGTGGCAAACAGCCATGTAATATGATGTTTGAGATGTCTTTGTTATGACAACTTGATAGAAATAAATACAACATAACCTTTGTTATGACAATCTGACACTACACAGACAACAAAATCTGTCAGTGGCTTGTTATGACAACATGATATTTCCAAGTTGACTGAGAAAAATCATAAAATACTAGTCATAAATCTGTCATGAACATGGTTGGCAGGAAGCCTTAATAATTGTGTTATAATTTTTTTCTAATCACTTTTTTCAGTGGAACAAACTGAATTTGACATTCAAATTTCTCATTAAAACTGTAAATTGTCAAATAATTGTATAACAGCATCATTAACATTTATTGACATTTAATGACATTCTAATGACACATTTAATTTGTACCACTGTAGTTGAGGCCTAGAAAAATATCAATGATGCTGTTATAATATTCATGACATGATTATAAAAACTTCCTGACAATTATGTTTATGACAGATTTATGACAGCTTTTGTTTTCTAATGTAAAGTTATCATGACAAAGACAGGTTATGATGTATTTGTTTATATCATAACAAAGACATCTCAAACAACGCCACATTTGTATTTAAAATGTCATAACTGAAGAAATGACTCTTAACGACATTTTTGCTTGTTTGTGTAACATATAGACGCTGACAACGGAGATGAAGATCCATGTGCAGCTTATTTAAAGAGCAGTCGTGCACGCAATGAATAAAGACAGGAGCAAACAGTAGCATTAAGGTAATCCAAAATACAAAGTCAAAAAAACACAGGCAAAAGGTCAGGCTAGGAGGCAAAGAATCAAACACAGTAAGCTAACAAAAGGTCAAAACACAGGAAGACTAGACAAGGGAAGGGGCACGCTGGGGGGAGGGGGGTGGGGGATTTAGGATGATTCTAAGGGCCAATGCATTTTGGGGGGCCTCAGAGATGTTATTAGGGCTCAGCAATGTGTGTGTAAGAGGTGAATATAAAGTCCAGGTAATCAGTCCACAATAAGTTACCAGCTGTGTGTGTAATCGGGAACTGGTGTGTGTGAGGTGCATGATGGTATTTGTAGTTCAGTTCAGTGATAGAAGAGCTGTTCTCCAGCGATCTGCAAGGATTAGATTGCTGGTGATCGTGACAGAATGCATTCTTAAAATGTCTGATTTGATTTACGCAAAAGTATAACATGACTGTTCACTTCCAGAAGCTGTAATGCTTTCTTTTTTTGTCTGAAGTAATATGAAACATATATTTGCACTTTTTTTTTTATTCATCTCAAATATACATAACTTTTTTCCGTCCATGGGTTGGTCCTAATAAATACCCAAATACATTTTAGTAATAAAATTCATAATAAGCTGATAATAAATATTATTCATTAACTGTGCGCTGTTAACTGTTCTAGCATCAATATACAAACTAATTGTTCTGGAGTCACAGGTGTCTTTAAATTGACTGTTTGTGCAGCAGCTTTGACTGTCTCTCATCCAATCAGATTTTAAAGCAAATACAAAACATTTTATATATTCATACTATGAAGAAATACCAGATATTGATATTCTATGACTGCACATTCATGTTCTACATTCATGTTCACAGGCCAAACTGCAAGATAGAACATAGAAAACTAGTCCATTGCAAAAAAATTCAACTGATGACACAGGACACAATGACAGTATGTCTGCACAGCCATATCTATTCATTTAATGATAATCATTTTTAATCTAAATAGGTAACCATAATTGTGAAAAGATTGATTTACTGCACTTTTATGGATGTTTTTAACATATTTAGCACTTTTTAGTAATCATTTCAAATTAAAATATAATTAAATAATTGTATTTTAATCATCTTTTGTCATGCTTCAAAGAAGTACACTAATTTTCTGAACTCCAATTTGTTATATAATATTACATTTCAAATGAAGACGGATGTACTAAATTACAAGTCATTACTGTCGCACTTTTGTTATGTGTGATGGGCTTTTAAGATGCGTTCATACTTAACAGTTTTAGTTTGATTAAAGCAAACTGCTCTGCTCTGTATGTGCTTCATTTCTAAACACTGGCACCAAACCCAAGCACTCAAAAAACGTGGACCACTAAAGACAACTAAAACCAAACCCATCAAAGTCTAAAAACAAAGCATGCCACAAGTTGTGATCATAAACAATAAAAATAGCATTTTATTATTAGTGTGTGAGATCATCTGCAAACTCATGTCAAGTTTTAGACATTATATTTACATTTAAAATATACATTTATAATATGCTTTTTAAAGACATCTTAAGACCTACACTGTTAAAAAAAAAGTTAACCCAACTTAAAATTTTAAGGCAACAAACTTCAGGACATTTTTGAGTTGACTCTTGACTTTATTAAACTCAAATAAAGTTTAATAAACTTTTTTTAGGTTGATTAAACTCAAAAATGTCCTGACGTTATACTCAAATTTTAAGTTGGGTCTCTTTTTTTTACAGTATAGACAGTTTATTATAGACATTAAAAACATGTAAAACTGACCCGGAAAATTTGGAAAAGTCCCATTGACTTCACATTGTACCAAACTTTGTGACCTCATAACAGTGCCAGACTGTCATACAGACTTAAGGTTGGGCTCATTTAACTCAGACTACCAATCTGCCAATCGCTGATGACCTTTAAACTTACTAGCCATACCCTAGCAACCACTTCATCACCCTAGCAACTGTCCCATAGACTTCCATTATAAAAAACTGCAATTGACTTTACACTGGACATACTAACAGCAAGCCAATCTATACTACCAGTATACTAATCCATACTAGAAACATACTAACAACATACCAATCCATAATTGAAACATACTAATCCATACTAGAAACATACTAGTGACATACCAATTCATACTAAAAACCTTCTAACCTATATGTACTCTTATATCTATGCCAACTGTTTCAAACTTTTTAAAAATTACTTCAGTAATTTAAACTGTGAAACTACTTCAGAGTTTCAGACTTGGCTTTTCCTAAGCCACCATAAAGTTTGTCTATGAACTTTACTTTTCTAGTTTTAAACACATTGCATTTTAGCAGTAAGAAGCTACAATACAGATTATTGAGCTGAATCTTGACAACAAAATTGAATCACAAATCAAATTGAAATCGCAATATCTGTCAAAACAATTGCAATAAGATATTTTCCCCAAATCACACAGCCCCAAGGCTAAGTGAACCAGGACTACTGTAAATGTATTATTATCCTTTCAGTCCAGACCAAGAGAACTTGAACTGTGGGAACACACATTATTTTTAGTTTCCGCAACTCATTTGTTTGCATAGTTAATGATTATGGTCAACATCTGATTCTGTGAATTATTTTCTTAATTAAGCTGGTTCTATTTTATTCTGCTGTCTCTCATAAATTCTCCATGTGACATAGTGCTTTAAAGGAACAGTTCACCTAAAAATAAAAATTCTTTCATCATTTACATACTGTATAATGTTGTTTTTAAAGTGGGTGAACGTTTCATTTCAGTTTACTGTTTTTAATTTAAATTGAAAACAATAATACAATTTAATGGGATAATTCACATGAAAAATAAATGATGTCATCATTTTATTCATTATTTACTTGTTTCAAAGCTTTATGAGTGTTTTTCTTGAAGTTGAAGACATACAGTAAGCAGATATTTCTGAAAAGGGCTAAAAACTGTAACCACAGACTTCCCTAGAATGTGTTTTTCCTACTATGGAAGTCCATGGTTAAATTTTTGGGGATATTTCAATGTAAATCAATGGATATTTTTTTCTAAATATCTTCCTTAGTGTTCAACAGAAGAAAGAAAGATTTGGAACCACTTGAAGGGTGAATAAATATTTTGTGGGGGCACAAAAAAATCCCTTAAAATAAAAAAAAACATAATTAATTTTCACTATATTCTTTAAATGTTTGTTCCTTTTATCTTGTTATTTATTTAAAGTATGGATCCTACAGTAAGTATGTTTTTCCAAATCAAATGTCAGAATTTCAGGGGAATACGGCACAAATTATCTGCATCATGTGCCTCTGAGTTTTTTTGACAGTTGTAATGAATGTCAGAAGGAAGTCTTACAAACTCCTCATCCATCAAAAGAGGGAAACGTGTACGATGGTAACCGGAGCAAACAGTCACAAATGACCTCGTCCTCAATCACGTCATGCCTCATCCCACAGTTCCTCTCTGCTCACTCTCCACTTTCTCCAGTCTGTCATCACAAGGTTATATGAACTGCTCCTTCTTAATCATGTGTGAATCCTGTTACGAGTTCTCAAAACTGCTGAGTGCATGAGCGTAGCGTCACGAGGCGTAAAACGATAGTCATCCTGAATCAAAGGAAGCTCTTTGCATGACATTTCCCCTAGAAACCTCAAGCTCTCCCTGACAATACTACAGAAACTACACTTTTCTAAAAACAGATTCTGTGGGATAAGGACTTTCACCTGAAGGCCTATAGCAGGTCTTATTTGAGTAATTTGCACACAGTCAGACTGGTGAAAAACTCACTGTAACCTGTCTGGCTGCCTGGACAGGTTCTATCTGGCAGAGCAAAAGCAACGACATAAAAAAACATAATTAAAAGTGTTTATCCCCTCATCCCTGGTGTGAATGTTGTTGTGACACATTAAATCGTCTGAAACCGACGGGGTGTGCACAGATTTTACTAGCAGCAATGCAGAATGTAGTAAATCCATAGACAAACCAACGGGACAACATTTTGCAAGGTTTAATGGAGATGAAAAGGACTTTTTTTTGTAGTGGCGGGGAATCTTTACTATATTTAATAACTTGTTTTAATACGTCAGAAGTAGTTCATGTAGTCTACACAAAGTGTATGCTTATACAACAATGGTAACAAAAAAGTAAACGTTTTTTGTTTTTATTTTTGCATGTAGGACATGTTTCAGTATTAACCCAGGCTCATTTTGAAAACGTACTGCTATACATTTCTGGAGAGCGCCAAATACGTCCCAGGAGCTACGTTTTTTTTGCACTTTTTGTTTCGCAAATCCACCAGAGTCCACTGTGTATTCTTTTTGAGATCTCAGACTTCTCTCACGAGTGCCATTCTCACCTGCTGTTATTGCGTAAATCCACCAGAGGCTGCTGTCAACTGACTGACTGCCTTACTGACCGATGGACTGACCCACCCTCCTCCTTCCCTAAATCCAACCAATAGTGTTTTCAAGGCACAAACTGACCCGCCCACCCACTTCCCTTAACCTAAGTGAGTGTTTTCAAAAGCAATCCAGAAAAATAAAAGACCTTACCACGTTTTCAGATTTTAACACATTCTCACCCTGTTATTTACTTCTTTATTTTATTTTTTGGTTTCTGTTTTGTCAGCTTTCTAGAACCGTTCTTCACCAGACTCGAACCCTGTCATCATAGTAAACTCTTCTCTACGTCTCAAGTCTGTCGATGTACATGGCGAGCTACTGGACAAACTGGAAACAGCATTTTGGAACATTTTACGGGTAGGAACCAGCCATTAGTTTCCCAAAAATTTATTTCCACTAGAAAATTTTCCTGGATGCGTCACTAGGAACTCTGAAGTGACATATAGTTATAGGAACTATCTAATAGGAACCAGCCACCAGGACTGGTTCCTCCAAAATAAATTTCCACTATACAATTTTCCTGGTTGTGCCACTAGGAACTCTGAAGTGACAAATAGTTAGAGGAACTAGCTAATAGGAACCAGCCACCAGGACCGGTTCCTCAAAAATTTATTTCCACTTGACAATTTTCCCGGTTGCGTCATTAAAAACTCTGAAGTGACATATAGTTATAGGAACTAGCTAATAAAAACCAGCCACCTGGACTGGTTCCCCCCAAAACTAATTTCCACTAGACAATTTTCCTGGTTGCGTCACTAGGAACTCTGAAGTGACATATAGTAATAAAAACAAGCTAATAGGAACCAGCCACCAGGACCGGTTCACCAAAAATGTATTTCAACTAGACAATTTTCCTGATTGTGTCACTAGGAACTCTAAAGTGACATACAGTATGTTGGCCTACAGTTGAAATACAGAGTTATGCGGATGAAATGGCAAAAAGCAGTAATATCACCTGACAACTTGTGGTGCTAAGTATCATCGTGGCTAAAACAAGGCACAAACAAAGATGACACTTAAGTGACATTAACATTGGCTTTCTGAATGTGTACTGTAACAATTATAAAATGTTGTGCTGATGTTTTGCACAGTTCTTATGCTATATTGTAATTCCTTCTGTGCTAATTTAGTTCTTCCATATGGCGTTCCTAGAACTAAAACCATTTCCAGGTCTTGCAGTGCCAAAATGAGACATGATTAAAATCCTGTCATTAGAAAAAAAAATATTAAATTATGGATCAGATCAGGTAGTGGTAACAGCAAAAAAATGTAACAATTTCACTTTTTTAATCATTTTATGAAAGTTACAATAAAGTACAGCCAAAACAAAGTAAACAACACATGCGGTTCAAGCCATCTGAAAAGGCAGTTTCACTTTTCTCTGGAGAACTGCTTGTTTCCATGGATACGCTGAATTTCCCAGGACAAACTTTCCTGCCAACTCTAAACTAAAAACACACAAACCACGTGCGCAGAGGTTATGAACTTATTATTTTCCCTTTCTAAGCTCTGATTTGGCTTTTAAGGGGGATTATTTGGATGGAGCAACTTTTGAGACTTTGTTCCCATATCAAGCCGTTTGCGTCAAAAACTTTTTTGTTATATAGCCTATTGTGAGGAAAACAGATGAAGTAAATGTTGCACAACTTTTAAAGCCCTGCTATAAATCTGTTGTGTTGGTTTAGAATTGTTTTCTTTGCATAGAAGAAGAGGAGGTGGAAAAATTGCATCAGCTTGGCATAACTCTAATGCATAACAAGTCATGAAATATCTTTGAACTGACCTGCAGAACGTTATATAATGTTTGTTAATGCTGAAACCATGAAGTGTAACCTAGTTATTTGATGACACTTTTGCAAATGATCTAATGACATGTCATTATGTCATTAACATAACAATGAAAGTTATTACAAACTATCACACAACTTTCTTTCTCTTACCCACGAGCAGACAGAGTATGTCCAGCCCGACCAGCATCTTTCTGCTGGAGCACTGAACCGTATCCACAGGTTCAGCGGGGCTCAGGATGTGTTTCGTGCCGTTCTCCCTCGCTGCCTCTCCGGATCCGCCGTTATCCGCCAGCCGCTGCTGGAGCTCCGAATTCATACTGTTTACCGAATTCAACTTCTGCATGATGTCCGTAAAATTCAATACTTTTTGCGTATATGTTATCCTTTATAACGCCGATAAAACCAACTTGACAGCTTAGGAATAAAGTTCACTTGAAGTTTCGAATCCCTCTGAACGTGTCCGTTAAAATCCAATAACTGTCACAACTCAAGCGTCCGTTTAAAATAAGTGAATGCAGAAACTTTAACTAATAAAGCGAACAATCTTGTACAGGGATCCTTGTTCGCTCTCTCTTACACGAAAACTCCTTTCTCCAGCACTTGTGAGAAGTTTGAGCTGCAGTTTGGCCATCATCATCTGGACATGATGGAGAAAAGCACATTCCTGAAAACATATGTCAGTCAAAAGTTTGTCATCCTCTGTGACTTGTACTCTCCATGTCAAAACTCCTCTTTCCTTCCCCAACCGAGAGAAAACTTGAAGCGGATCGTGTTTTGATTTGTGGGTATTAGTTATTCCTCCGCCCCTCTTTGGGGCTGTCACAAATCCTACTGAGCTACCTTCCTAGACATCATTCTGGTGTTGAATATGCGATCCGAACGCGTGAGAACTTGTTAGCTGCCTACTTAGTAAACTATTCCGGCTGTGAAATTTTATTTTTAATTAATCTGATCGTTAACACCAACACTGAAAATAAATATTTTTGCTGGTTGTTCAAATTACTTATTTAAAATGAGCTGAAAGAGCTTGAGGGTTTTTGTTTTGTTTTGTTGTTTTCGTTCTGTTGTTGTTTTGTTTTTGTTTTTTTGTTTTTGTTTTTTTTTTGTTTTTTTTTTTTTTTGGGGGGGGGGGGGGGGGGGGGGGGGGGGGGGGGGGTTGAACTTCATTGTTTTATATCCAATCTACTTAAATTTCTAAAAACAATTAAGTTAACTTAATCAATGAATCAATTAGTTAAGTAATTGTGTGAAACCCAGCATGTAGATTACTATAATAAGACACTGTAAAATCTTCAGAAAATCAAAGTATAAAATAATAGAATAGTCCATACAACCTCAACAAAGAGCAATGATATGTAGCCTATAATTTTGACTAACTGCACTGTAAAAAAAAAATCAATTAGTCATGACAGCACGTGTTTTTAGTACATTGTAACTTATTAAACTTTTTAAGTTAATCATGTTTCAAGTTAAATTTATAGGTTAAACAAGCTGTTTAAGTCAGTTTAACTCAATACAAGTTTAATGGACTCAGGTTTATTTGATTCCGCTTAAAAAATTTAAGGAAACCAGGATTTTTTATAGTTTCATGAAAAGTTTTTTTTTTTTTTTTTTTCAGCTGATGAATATAAAATATTGTTGGCCAATCAAAACCGATGCCTTAAAAATGGTCAAGCAGACCGAGAAAATGTAGTTTGACCATATAATAAACAAAAGGTTTATCATCTTTAGTGTGGATGTGCTACTGTGCTTTTTTAAATAGCTTGTATAATGTATGAATGAGCCTCAGATGTGTATCGTTTGACATTGCGAATATAAGAAGTTGCGTTATGAAATTAAAAGTTAATCCTTTTGTGACTTTCTTAGTTTCTTACTGCAATTTAACAGTGTCACATGCAGCCAATTCTAGGCCTATGCAGGAATGGCACTGCCACAAATAGACAAAAGTTTCTGTTTGGGACAGGTTTATAATTTTGGCTTAATGTACAGTACCATTATTTTTATTTTCATGTTTTTTTTAAATTATTATTTTTAAATTACTCTGTTCGGTATTATTATTATTCAGTATTTATTAATTGTGAAAAAAAACTGTTAAATTGTTAAATATTTATTGCAATTTCTTTTTTTTTTTGCAACAGCTTTCTTATTGTATGAAGTTTCAAATGAATTTATTACTCCAGTTGTTATTGCTTTTATTACTATTCCCATTAATAATATTATTATTAATAATAATAATAATAATAATAATAATAATAATACCAATAATAATAATTAATATTAGAGTGATTTCTGAGGGATCATGTGACTCTGAGGACTGGAGTAATGAAGTTAAAAAATCATCTTTAAAATTACTGGAGTAAATTATTAAATTAAACTAGAAAATTAAAGTTCGTAGACAAACGTTATGGTGGCTTGAGGAAGTCTAGTCTGAAAGTTTGAAGTAACTTTAAAAATTAAACATTTAAAGTAGTTTTTAAAAAGTTTGAAACAGTTGGTTTAGAAATAGCTATATATAGGTAAGCAAGTTTTTAATATGAATTGGCATGTTTCTTGCTAGGTAGCATAACCTTAGGTAGCATAACCTGTATGACAGTCTGGCGGATAGTTACGTGGTCATAATATTTGCTCAATGGGGCTTTTCCGAATTTTCAGGGTCAGTTTTCAGAAAACCGTAAGTCGGATCAGTTGGAAAAGATATAGCATACCAGTTTGGGGGTTTGGTTTTAGTTTGGAGGTAGTAGTATGAACGGGCTCGGAGGAGATGCATATACAAATTAATCTCAGAAGAAGAAGAAGACAGAAGAATAATAAGTTTATGTAGTATAACAGTATGTTGGCTTTCTCAAGCCATCATAATTAAAATCTACTGTTTATAGTGCAATAACATTTCACAATTTTACAATTTGTACTGTATTTTTGATTAACAAAATGCAGTCTTGATGAGCAGGAGAAGCTTATTTTGAAAACATTTAAAAATCCTACTGACTCCAAATTTTTGACAGGTATACATGTACAGTGTAATGAAAAAGAAAGTGTTTCCTTTGCAGTTTTGAAAGATTTTGCATTACAAACTGACCACGATGTCAGAACAATCTTGTTCATCCATGAAAATAAATAAATAAATATATATATATATATATATATATATATATATATATATATATATATATATATATATATATATATATATATATATATATTTTATTCCATTCACGCAAGGCATGAAACACTGCAAAACTGAGAATATTTAGTCCTATAAACACATGTACATTGTGGAGACATCTTTTTGATGTGTGTGTTTACATCTGGAAGATGTATGAAGTTAAATGGACATTTCAAATAAGACTTAAAGATATGTCTTAAAATTTAGAGTGTCCATTCAGACCTTTTATAGGCATTTATCAGACCTTTGAACACAGCAGATGTATAGATCTTTAAAATACACCTTGCAGTCGTGTGTCACCCATTTTTCAAACCTTGTGTGTGTAGATCAAACTGTTTTGATAACAGTATAGTTTTCAAAAACTTGTACCTTGAAACTGCTTTTTTTTTAAAAAAAAGCTTGCACTTTGAGCAAAAAAACAAAAAACAAACCAAAAAAAAAAAAAAGAATTTTCAGGCCTGCAAAATGTAACAGCTGTGTACTGTAAATGAACAGCCAAAAGTCAATAAAAAAGCAGCAGTCACACTCAACAGAAAGAAAGAAAGAAAGAAAGAAAGAAATTAAGAAAGAAAGAAAGAAAGAAAGAAAGAAAGAAAGAAAGAAAGAAAGAAAGAAAGAAAGAAAGAAAGAAAGAAAGAAAGAAAGAAAAAGAATTGTCTTTTGTCAATAGTGTAGCGATGTTTCTGACTGAAATCACTTTTAAAGCTAACAGATTTTATTGAAAGCTTTCTGTCGGTCAACACTGCAAATCTGTTCAATCAACTTAAATCCCCTGCAGCAAAGCCTGTCTTCTTCTTCTCTCCCTCTATCCTTTCTCATGATAGCAGCAAATGTTGCCTCTTCTTGTCTTTCAACTCAAGCTAATATTAGGGCACTGATCAGCTGATTTTTCTTCTTTTCTTCTTATTTTTTCACTGAATGAAGTATATTTGCAGACGTGTTGTACACACCTTTTTTAATTTGCTCACAGCACAGATTACAACAGGTTAATATTGACTGTAATTCATTTCTTTGTAAATGTCACATTGCATAATCTTGGTCCTTTAAAGGTTTCATGAAGACCTCCATGTTTTCAGTTATATTTGCAAGTCTGGGGATATTTTGAGAATTGGGAAATGTTGCCATCTGGTGAGTGTTTTGACAATGACATTTTCCTTTCCATCCTACCTCAAAGAGTCTGTGTGTGCTCTTGAATGGACAGTTCACCCAAAAATGAAACCGAAAATGTACTCACTATTTACTCACTCTCAAGTTTTTCCAAACCGTTAAGAGTATCTTTCTTCTGCTGAGCACAAAAGAAGATGTTTAGAAGTAAGCTGAATGGTTTTGTCCTTTGTTATATACATTTTGGTCAAGCATATTTGATTAGTATTCTAAAGCTTATAGTAAATCCTTACCACCTGATGCAGAACTTGCTATTTTCAGATATTCACAACACATCTCCCAGATGCACTCTAGCAGTCTTTGTCTTTAGGTATGATTGTGGCTTGTGCTCAGGCATTGGAAGTCATCTTCACCCCCTTCATTTCAAATGTGGATTGTGGACATGATTTCGGTAATACAGATAGAAAGACTGAGATTTCTGAGGACTCACTCTGTTTAATTTTGTATTTAATTAAATATATATATACACACACATTTATAATTTACAATAATTAATATTATTTAATTTTACATAGTAATATTTATGTTTATATACATATACGTTTAAAACTATATAGACATAAAACTTAGGATATCGGCACTCCAAAAAAATAAATAAAAAATATGGGGTGGTGAACTTTTTCTCAGATTCAAAGGGATCCCCCTTACATCCCTCGTAATTCACACCCTGGGTGTACTCATTTATGCTGAGCAGTCTACGTATGATATTTATAATTTTGTTTTTTACTTTATTTAAAACTTATTTAAATTTATTTCCCCTCTTGTTAATATGTTGGTATGTACCCTGAGCTCCTGTAAACTACAAAAATAGGAATTCATTCATTCATTTTCTTTTCGGCTTAGTACCCTTATTAATCTGCGGTCGTCACAGCGAAATGAACCGCCAACTTATCCAGCATTTGTTTTATGCAGCGGATGCACTTCCAGCTGCAACCCATCACTGGGAAACACATACACACTTATTCACACACACTACAGACAATTTAGCCGACCCAATTCACCTGTACCGCATGTCTTTGGACTGTGGGGGAAACCGGAGCACCTGGGGGAAACCCACACAAACGCAGGGAGAAAATGCAACTTCCACACAGAAACGCCAACTGACCCAGCCGAGGCTCGAACCAGCGACCTTCTTGCTGTAAGGCGACAGCACTACCTACTGTGCCACTGCGTTGCCCCAAATAAGAATTAATACTCATTCTAATTCTCATTCAGCTTCTACACATGGAAAATCTTTAGGACCTGTAGGTGGAGACAAACAGCCATTTGTTTTAGGATCAGGATGACCAAATGTAGACATGTGTCTTGGTGAAATTTTCAGCAAACACATAATGTAAATAAAATAACATAAATCTAACATTTTTAAGATGTGACATCTACAAAACAGATTTGGTGTAGACTCCATGCTCCAGATGATCTGCTTTTTAGCCTCTCAATCTTGATGCATTCATTTGATCAGCCTTTCAAATGTTAATGCATTAAAAAAAAACTGAATTAAAAACCAATTCTTTATCAAACATAATGACATAACATTTGCTTAATTTAGCATGCAATTCAATCATGTTTCAGCATAAATATGTCAGTTAAAGTATATAAATTCATGATTTTAGATTGATTTCAAATTATTTCTTTGGTGTTTTATTAACCAAAGTAAACAGTGCAGAATTGATGATTCTGATAAAATAACACTGTAAAACCCAAAAAGTTGAGGTAACTCAAACCATTTGAGGAAACCGATTGCTACAAACCATTTGAGTTAAAAACTAATCTATAAGAGTACTGTGAACTTATTCCATTTAAGTTGAAGTAATGAGGTATCATTACCTTCAACACTGAGTTCAAAACTCTTTTCAAATGAGTAGATTTAACTTTCAGTCAGTTTTGAGTTAACTACACTCATTTCATTTGATAAAGTTGACTGTTGGGTTTTACAGTGTACGATTGATTCATTTTATTTTTATTGTTGTGTACCAGGTTTGTGTTGTGTGGTTAAGGACAAAGGCAGGACACAGGTACAAGATCTGATATTCTCTCTCTTTGGTGGCCCTTTAAATGCCATTTCTCCATCCCAATCACTGCAAAGACACAGGTGTTAGTCATGTTTTTAATTGACCTTTCAGCCGCAGGTCTCCTAAAGTCGTGGTCGCACTGCACTTTTCAACCCATAGACCTCCATTCATACACACACAGATGTGACAAACCAGGAATGCAAGCTTGTGCGACAAGTTTTGGGGTTTGCTGCATAACAAAGTTCAAGCTTGGAGAACTCTGACCTGCAAAATAGCATCACAGGATTGCGTGAGACCAATCAAAGATCAAAACATGACCTCTCTAGACAAATGTAAAATATGAACAAATTGCTCTCTTTTATAATTGTCTAACCATCTTGTTTTATCCTGCTCTTTTTTGCAGCGCCACACAACATAATTTTGCATGCTCAAACTCTAGTCTAGTGTGACCACGGCATCTTCCCCTGTGTGGGCTGTTTGACCACACTCCCTGTGTGACATATTGCTATTCTTTTCATTATTACTGTTTGTCATTTGTTGTGGAGTGTGTGTTAAGTGGATGCAATGTATGTAGTAAAATGGACAATCCTAGCCTAAGACATTTATTTCAAGAATTCTAAAATGTGTTTAAATCAGGGATTTCAAGTCACTTTTTAAACCACTTTTTTGGCGCAGACGCAGCCCACAAAAGTTGATTTTAATGCTTTTCATGGTTCTAGTCATGGTCTGTCATGGCCTTCTGCAAAGTCCCTTTAAGGCAAGTCATTTCACTTTGCGGCCATCTTTAAAACACCTCTCGGGCAGTATGCTCGGGCATTCTGTTTGAATGGGGAAACGTCAAATTCTCCAAAACTGCTTGCCAAGCTTACAACTGAATTTCATATTAGGAATCACCAATAAAATTAAACAACAACTGTCTCTTTAGTTTCATTTCTAAACAAATCACACTAAATCTGCAGAAACTCACATCTGGTCCGAGCCCCTCCCCCGGAGTATCTTCAGTCTATAGCGATTGATAATTGGCTCCTGTACTAGAAGGTGGAATTTATTCACCATACAGTGATCGATGACTGGCTCTTGTACTAGTAGGCGGGGCTTTATTCACCATATTGACCGTTACACTTTTCCCCATTCAAAAAGATATGAGTGACAGGTCTTGTGTATAGTCTTTGCCTTCTGTCTGTGCCGTCTTGACATCTTTACTTGCTTTAATCACTTTTATGTTTATCCTTGGGATGAATAAAGATGTTTATTCTGATGTCATTCATGTCCTGAACATAAAAAAAACAGCATCCAACAGCACTTAACTGTTGTATCCAAACTTAAAATTATTCCGCATGTATAAGATTATCCAGCCTGACCTCACAAGGAAACGTAACTATTTTACATTTTGTTAGTTTAGTGGCTAAAGCTGCGCTCACACTGGGCTTTTCTCCCCATAGACTTCTCTTCATATGCACGCGAATGCGTCAGACCGGAAGCGTCAGACCGCAAACTCATGCAGCAAGTTTCGCAGTTCGCTGTGTTGGAAAGTTCAAGCTTGGTGAACTTGTGAAATCGCATTACATGATTGCATGAGACCAATTGAGGATCAAAACATGACCTCTATGGACAGAAATTTTAAATATGGGCCAATCGCTCACTTTTAAAATTTAATTAAAAAAGTTTAATCCCGCCCCTTTTTGCAGCACCATACAACATAATTTTGCGCGCACAAACTCTAGTGTGACTGCAGCATAACTTGTATACATTTGTATGAGTTAGGTCATACGAAAATGTACAATTTTAAAAAGGAGGCGTGGAACCAAACCCCACCCCTAAACCCAACTGTCATTTAGGGATGAGCAAATCGTACAAAATTGTAAGAATGAGATTGTACGTATTCATTTGAATTAGCCACATTAAAAAGTTACAAACTGCCATGAGAATATGTTGGATGGTGACATAGTGGCTCAGTGGTTAGCCCTGTTGCCTCACAGCAAGAAGTTCATTGGTTTGAGTCCCGGCTGAACCAGTTGGCATTTTTGTGTGGAGTTTGCATGTTCTCCCCGTGTTGGCGTAGGCTACCCCTGGTTCCTCCGGTTTCTCCCACAGTCCAAAGACATGCAGAATAGTTGAAGTGAATAAACTAAATTGACCGTAGTGTATGTGTGTGAATGAGTGTGTATGGATGTTTCCCAGTACTGGGTTGCAGTGGAAGGGCATTCACTGTGTTAAACATATGCTGGATAAGTTGGCAGTTCATTTGCGCTATGGCTACCCCTGATGAATAAAGGGACTAAGCCGAAGGAAATTAATGAATGAATGAATCGTGTCGGATTTTTTACCACGATGTTTTATTCAAAGACACCTAATTTAATTATTTTAAAATTATTATAAATTCTATTTAAACATTCTATAGATTTTAAACTGTTTACTATCTGCACACTGTTTTAACATCTTTTCCAGACCATTCCATAATTCCACCCCACATACAGTATAGACATGCACATTCACATAAATTTAACCAAATCTGTAAACTTAAGTATCTTCAGCTTTAAAAATAAAGAATTTGTAGTGTATGCTCCAAATATTACATTTTCTATCTGGTGATGTATTAACTACGAATTCTGGGTCCAAGACGATACTCATTTGAATTGAGAAAATATTCGTTTATGACCACTTTTTAGTAATATCAAACATTAAAGTGAATTTTATTTAAAATCAAAGTGTACACAACAGTCTCTGGACTTGCTGCATCACACAAACCAATATTTTAACAATTTATAAAAAAAAAATAATCACACTCTGGCCACCTGATATTAGGCATGGATACATATAATATTTTTATTGTGATTGTGATTTTCGGAAGTATTACATCACTTTGTAAATGTTTAATATTATAATATGCTGAGCCGCCCCATACAATTTGATATTGCGTTTAGACCCGGAAGCCGTTTTGTGTGACGTCACACTTAACAAGCAGATTGCTTTCTTTTGTATCATACATTTTTCTGTCTCATTGAGATTTAAAATCTCTTTTACGAGATAAACCTGGTCAAGATAACAGCCATACTGTAAAGCAACTTTAAAATACATAAACACCACATAACACCAACATTTCATCAGTCTTCTCAACAAAACAATCACATGCTTCCAATACCACTTTCTTTATGAGGTTTTCAAATTCACTGAAAGACACAATTTCAATTAGTTTTAAGTGTTTTTTTTGCAAATGATTCCATGCCCAATGTGCACAATAAAAAAATGCAGGTTTAACTAGCTCCAAACAAACTTGAGGTATATTAAAAATCAAACACTTGGAAGAGCGCAGCTGGTAATTCCAAAAAATTAGACATAGAAGAGTACAAGCATAAGCTGGAAGTTTACCTAAAATAGCTTTCAAGCGTTCACACTTAGCTGATGATTCATCAAAAGCTTGTTTGGCATGCTGTCCCGGGAGAGAGCCCCGAGCTCAAGGGATCCTCGAGCCCGGGGCTTCCTCCCGTTTGCAGAGCGAGAGGGGAGCCTGAGCTGGGTGGATCTCAGAACTTCCCGTCTGCAGTAGCTAAGGGAACACATGAGGAAAAAAGGGGGCTAGACAAATGCTTCATTGTTATGCATGATGTATATATTTGGATGGTGGGAGGAAACCGGAGAACCCGGGGAAAACCCACGCGGACACAGGGAGAACATACAAACTTCTCACAGAAACACCTACCGACCTGGCAGGACCAGGGTTGGCAGTGTTCTTGCTGTGGGGCTAACAGTGCTAACCACTGGGCCTCCGTGCCGCCCGATCTAAAGTGAAGGAGGAGAATGGGGAGGAAGGGGGGTTTCTTCCAAACGAAGATAAAGTGGACTGAAAACTGTGGGTATTTATAGTAGCTTATGGCTTATATGATTGTATGATACTGATTAGCTTAATATGAGACCGGCTGTGATAAATCATAAGCACATGATCCTCTCGAAATTAGTTTATTAATAAACCTCACTTATAGATAAAAAAAGTACTGTTTTCTACATACAGCTAGTGATGTCCGGCCATCTCATATAACATGCAATGATGAGTGTGGGGTTTTGCATTTGTAATAAAATGTAGTGAAGAGCGATATACAGGATCATACATAAAAAAAAAAAAACTTATAAAAAAAAAAATCTTGTTTGAGATAGTTCATATCAGAACTATTTTAAGTTTGAAATATGAGACCCTGGATCACAAAACAAGTCTTAAGTTAACACTTTTGTGGTCTGGGGCCCCATATGGTATTTACTTATGAGTCTGGAACGCAATTTTTTATTTTTTTTGGCAACACGAATACCTTTAACCCTAACCCATGCTTTCAAAACAGTTTCATTTGGATATTCTATGGCCTTTTCACTTTTATTTAGCTCTCTCTGCTCTAACTTATGAAGTTTATTGCAAAAAAATATATATATATTTCCAGAATACAATATATTTTCTCACTAAAATATTTAGAAGAATTCGTTGTTTTTTTCAAACTCTCAAATTCCAAATATTCTAATAGTTTTGTAATCTCAGCTAAATATTGTTCTCTTAAAATATTCCATACATTAATGGAAAGCTTATTTAGTTTCTATATGAAACATTTTTGTCAAAAAATTGATGCTTGTGACTGTTTTTGTGGTCTAGCAATTTTTGATATTTAGTGGCAACCCGGACACACAAAACCATGCTTTCAAAACTGTTTCATTTGGATATTTTCACTTTTATTTTGCTTTTATTTTTATTTTTCACTTTTGTTTATTGCATTTTTTAAATCCATTTGTTTATGTTTTCAGAACACAATTTTCTCAGTGAAAACATTGGGCATCTTTTCTTTGTACTTTTGTCATTTAAATAAAAATGAAAGATAATCAGCAAGGAAACATCCTGAAAACACACTGTTTCATCTCTCTGACTCTTTCCCAGACATTTGCACCAGACACTTTCTTTATCAGTCCATATCTCTAAAAGCATTGTGCATTCTGCGTGTGCCTCACACAGGTGAGTGGGCCTGACAATGCACCCTTCTCTCTATATGAACCAAACAGTTTACTTATATTCCATCCTACAAGGGCTCAATAAGGAAAACAAAGTTTACTTGTGAATGTATTACAAATCATGTTGCGCTACTTGTTTTTCTACCTTAAATACTTCTTTTGCACAATATTGTTCTGTCTAATGTAAAATTACTTTAGTCTGTTGTAGGTTAGTTTATAGTTACATATTTTTATTATATATAGTTAGTGTAGATAGATTACCACTCCAATATTTAAGTATATATGGTTTAAACTAGCTCTTACTGTACATCCAGTGTTGTGTTCATATTTATGATCATTCATGTATCTTAAGTTGAAACTTTTCAAGGTTGTTAGATTTTGCATTAAAACAACAAACAAAACAACAACCAAAAACACTATAACAATTTGTGCACATATATTATCTAAAATGTTTCCAGCAATTGAAATCAATGCATTTTCACAATTAATTTCACAGTCACCGTCAGTGGTGTCATATTGGTTACCCATAACAGTTTTGCTTCCGTAGAAACCATATAAACACAACCACTCATCCTGATGAAGTGTGGACAGAGTAGACTAATAACATTTTACTAGTCACTCGTTGATTAACAAATTCAGACCTGGTCAGTCTGGCCTACTTATATCTAAATAGTCTGTTTACAGTCTATAAGGTTTATCTGTTAATCCACGTTTTAATTTCTGTGTTATTTAAAGACTGAGCCCTTGTGGTGTGTAGGCTCTATTAGAAATGCTCCATTTCTTTTTCTTCTTTAGAATGAAACGCATTTTTAACATAAACATGCCCAAAAACTCATGAAACTTTGCACACACATCAAAAGTGATGAAAATGTATGTTTGTTATAGGGTTTAGAAGTGGGAGTGGAAAAAATGGCTCAAAAGCGCCACCTACTGTATGCTCTTTTTACAGAGTGGCCCCTGAGCTACATTTCATAAACATTTATTAAAATTGGCAAACAAATCAAACATGCTAATACCTATTCTCTTGGAGCAAAATCTCAAACCTAACAAGAAGTCAGGTATTTTTAACTTTCTCTGCCGAAAAAGTGAAGTTTTGCCATTTCCAGGTGTTGTATTTTAACGAACTTCCCTTTGGATTTTATCAGATCAACACCAAAATTGGCTATTGTTAGATGATTCAAATTGGATAATGTTAGCAGTCTAAAGGCCTTGGCGATGTTAAATTGCGAAGATCTAGAGTTTTCATCAAAGGGCATGTCCGTAGCGGTGTCACAAACTTTGATGTTTCGCCACAAAACAGGAAGTTGTTATAACTCCGGCATGCATTGTTCGATCTGCCTCAACATCCACACATTTGATAATAGTGCTGACTTGAACACATTTACATGAGCAATATCCCACGAGTAGCAGTGTGATCTGGCTGTATATTTGCACTGGTGGGAGGTGTGGATATACAACCATATTGCACTGCTACTCGTGTGATATTGCGTTTATACAACAGTTTGACAGCATAATCGTGTATATAAAAAAGAAAATCAAACACAGTCTCAAAATCCTTTTGTAAGATGAATTATTTTCTTCAACCGTTCACATCTGCAGCTGACATCAGAACACTAGAAACTATTGCCAGTTCACAAACATAACTTTAGAGCTAGTATTTGATTGATTCTCTAGCGTAATCTAACGTGATAAGGAAACATGTGATTTTGCTAACATTATAAGATAATAAGGCAGAACAGCATAAAATACCATCAGTCTACAGAGATTTCTCAGTATTTATCTGTTGCAATCTGGAGATCACAATAATTAACCCTGAAAAAGCCAAAGCAAAGCAACGCTACCAGATTACTGTTGTGTTTGTGATGAGGAAAAACACTAAACACATGCGGGCATTTCTTCTTTCATTTTGTTTACTGAACTAGTCTGCAGTAGCAAAAACAGGAGACTCATTAGTATCAGACCGTCAACCAAAAAGTAACTCAAAGAAAGTCAGTCTTTGGTTATACAAAGAGTGGCCAACACAAAATTCATGCGTTCCTAATATGTGAGTTCCATCTCACACTCAACACACTACAATTATTATGGTATAAATACAGCACTACAACATTAGAAAGTCACTTACCAGTTTTATAATGATTTGATCTGCTGTAGTTTAAAATTATGGTGAGTTTTCCTCCTCTAAGGGCTTATTATACGGTCTGGATGGACATCTTTAGTCTGCTCAATGACAGGTTTATGGCCGCCGACGTCTCTCATGGATAAATCGCGCTATTCACGCGTAAATAGACGCGTGAACATTTAAATGTACACGCTTCATTCGTGCGTCAAAATCTGCTTCATTCATGCATCAAATTCACTTTTGTATATATTTATATTTTCACTGTATGTATATATATATGTGTGTGTGTGTGTGTGTGTGTGTGTGTGTATTAGTGCTGGGCCGTTATCGACGTTAACGTGCTGCGTTAACGCAAGACTCTTATCAAGCGATAAAAAAATATCACCGTTAATCCATTCTCAAAGTTGGGTAGGGAGCTGGGTCTATTCTACGCAAGCTATGTGATGACTTTCACCTTGATATTTTAGCGAGGATGTATACCTGACGGGTGAGCCGTCTGACAAAAAATTGACCTTCTGAATCACATCAGCAGGATGCCTGACTTTAACTGCAGTTCGGCAGTTTCACTTTAACTCATGAACATTTCATTCATGCCATCATGACAAACTGGGGTATTAGACACAAATAATGAGCTAGGACTGGTGAGAGTGTTATAGAATGTAATAATCTGCCAAGCAGAAAAAAAAAAACTTCCGCATTTATCGGTGTGTGTGTGTGTGTGTGTGTGTGCGTGTTTTATGTTTGTGTTTTGTGTGTGGTCCTTTACTGACAGCCTGTGTCTTGGATCTTGTCGGAAAATATGGCGAAAAGTCCTACATGGCGGTATTAGTTTGATTGCAGTGTTTACTTCAGTAATGCCACGATTATATGCATACTCCACATGTCTTAATTCCATTTCTGTTTAGTTCAGTTATGACTTTAGTCCCATTAAGGTAATCAAATCTCTGTTTACATGGTAGATTCTTAATAAGAGTATTGTTTTAATCATATTAAAATCGTATTAAAGTACTGTTGCCCATGTAAACATACTCAATGTTTGACACACCATCAGGGCTCTGTGAACTTTTGAACTGTGAACATTTTCTGTATATACGTACATCAAAAGCAAGTATGAAATCGCTGTTTGGAGCTTATGTAGGCCTACAGTTCAACATTCATGTTTAACTAAATAAACAGTTAGTAAACACAAATACATCTTATTAAACATAATTTATTATCACCAATTATCATAGTAGAACAGTTTCTCAAGCAGTTTGTGATGCATTTTGGAAATAGGAGATTTGGGTAGCACACATATTCTGAATGCCTTCGGCAGATTTCAAATGAGCCGTTTTAATCTAGATTAATCTAGATTTAAAAAAATTAATCTATGCCCACCTATAATATATATATATATATATATATATATATATATATATATATATATATATATATATATATATATATATATATATATATATATATACATAGCTTAAATGAATATTGTCCACTGTTGCTGTGGGTTCTGTTGCTGAAAAAAAAAAAGACTCAATAAGCACAAGAACATTTCAGGAAAAAGGAAGTGGTAAAACGAGGATCGGTATTGACATTTTCAAGATTCTTTGTTATTGTAAAACTTACATGTGCCATTAAAGGGATAGTTCAGGCAAAAATAAAATTAGTCTGAGCGTTTAGCCTCACATGGTTTGGAACTTTTCTTTCTTTCTTTCTTTCTTTCTTTCTTTCTTTCTTTCTTTCTTTCTTTCTTTCTTTCTTTCTTTGGTATTTCTGTCTTTTTTTCTTTCTGTTTTTGTTTTATTATCCAAAATATCTTAATTTTGAGTTGAACACAAAAAAAGAAACTCAAATAATTTTTGAACAAATTAAGTATTTTTGTGTGTGTGTGTGTGTGTGTGTGGGGGGGGGGGGGGGGGGGTGAACTAGGCCTTGATTTACCCTTAATTTGCCCATGCAGTACTTGATTTCACATGTCATTAAAAAGTTGCCCAGAGGCGGTAAAAATAAACCTGGAGAGTGAACAGACAGTCCTTAAAAGGTACTTTTTTTTCAGTTATTCATGTGAAAGCGAAAATTGAAAGTGACTTACACGTGTAAAGGAATGTTTTGACATGGGAATGTCATCTCCTTCTTAGAAAGATTCAATTCCAGTGAAGTGAATTAATGATTAGGTGTCTTTATCGCTTCAAATTACAGCAGTAAATCCATCCTGAGCTGGATTAATGTCACTCTTTCACATCTTACAGCACCTTACCTCCAAAATCCCCCATGGCCTTATTTCATTGAAAACATATACCACCTCTGAAAACACACCGTTTTATACCACAAGAAACCATTCTAAGTAGTCTAAGTACAGCCTAGTTCATTAGATCATTAGTTGTAATGTCAGCACGTTCAATTGGTTAAAGATGGAAACTGAGTAGGAGAGAGAAAGGTCATTTGTAGATTTTAAACATGTTCACCAAACCTAACTTTCCCCACACACATCTGTTGATGTTTTTTTTTTTTGTCAGATCTCTAAACTTACTGAGTGACCAACAGTCATGAATGACCTCATCCGGCAGTCTTGCCACTTCATCTGTTTTGGTTCCTCTCAATTAAACACATCTGAATACCGTGGTTCCTCTTTTGGTTCTCTTCTTCACCGATTTATTGTCTTGCCGAAGGCTTTAAAAAGCTAACGCTGGGAAATCTGTTGTGGCTTTGGAAAGTGTTGATATTTCATCATTTCTCTCTTTGTGGTTTATTGGTTTATTATTTTCCTGCAGGTGTTGTGAGACACTTTATCTGCTTGATGACAAATAGCAAGAGCTCTACCCAAAGGTTTCACACTTCCACCACAAGTCGGAGCTTTCAGCATACACAGGTCATCACGTACACAGACAAACATAATTTTTTAGGTCATTATTTTGGAATTTGCTGCAGAATGATTTAAAGAAATTCATCCAAATTCAGAGAATGCTATATAAAAAGGAAGCAAGGGGGGAGGGGGGAGAGATACTGATATTAATAAGATTGTGTTTTCTTACTGAGCATTTGCCATTCATTTTCAGACTTTCTGGATGATTCTGGGTCACACAGGAGTAAACCACAACTGGGTCAAATCCTCAGATGAGTAACTGAATGAGGGTTTTTAATGTTCTTTTATATATATATATATATATATATTTTTTTTTTTATGATTTTCTGAGAGCATTTCAATTCCTTTGAAAAATAAATCTAATAGTTCACTTTTTTCTAATAAATAAAAAGAAACTAAAGAATGTTTAAGAAAACAGCCATACTATAATGTATACATTTACTGATGACTAGTACATTCTAATATAAATGTCTATGGCTGCCTTTTTTCCAACATTTTTCTGAATTCCCATTATTCTTCAAAATATCTCAAACCACTTTGAGTGTCAGTAAATTCATTAAATTGTGCTTTTTGAGAACACTTAAATATCCATACCAAAAAATGTATAGGAAAGACATCACGTCAGTTGAAGTTGTGAATTAGTGAAGCAGAGATTATTTATACAGTACGATGACGATATAACTTCCCAGTGATGGGTTGCGGCTGGAAGGGCATCCGCTGCATAAAAAAATGCGGGATAAGTCGGCGGTTATTCCTGTCATGGATTGGTCAGGCTCTCACGACCCCCACTCACGAAGATCACCATCACCTGACTTCTAATGAGCACACAGCTGCATCACATTCACGAGCACCAGATAAAAGCACAGCACTCCAGTCGCTCATTGTCCGGGCTCGTCTCGACGAAAGCGGACAACTGAGCGACCACTCAGCGTAGTCATCCTCAGCTAAAACAAACGATTTACTTACCTGTTCTCTTTGTATTCCTCCTAGTCTTCCTGGTCCTCCCGAATCGTCCTGTCTTCCAGTCCTTCCAAGTCTGTGTCATCCTCTGTCAGCTGTATCTGGTGTGTGCTGTCCATCCTCGTGTATTCCTGTTACCCAGCCACGGAGGAAAAGACCCCAACATCATTCCTGATCCTCCTGGCTATCCTTCATGTGCTCCTTGTTGTCATTTAATAAACACCCTAACGTTTCCTTACCTCTGTCTCCTGTCCGCTTCATAACAGAAGCCCGGACCCATAACGACGACAACATGAGCACCCCCGATCACCTTCAAGAGCTGGTGGACCAGTTGAAGCGGATTCTACAGCCACCAGCTCCACTTTCCAACGCACCACCAGCACCGAGCACTTCCGCCTCCACAGTTTCTTCTTCGGCCCTTCCTTCCAGTCCCATGGCCCGACCAGCGCCCTACTCAGGCGGAGCGGGGGAGTGCAATGGTTTTCTGTTACAATGTTCCCTCATATTCGAAATGCAACCTTCTCTATATCCCACAGATAAGTCGAAGATCGCCTACATCGTATCTCTACTCTCTGGACCTGCACTTAACTGGGCTGAGACGATCTGGAACCAAGCCGGGCCGGTCATGAATTCCATCACTACCTTCACGGAGTATTTCAAAGAGGTGTTTGGACGTTCTGATGGGGAAGTAGCCGCTGGAGAGCAGCTGTATCATCTAAAGCAAGGTACTCTATCTACACAGGAATATGCTCTCCGGTTTCGCACTCTAGCAGCTGCAAGTGGATGGAATGAGAGATCGTTGTTGACCACGTACCGGCTCGGCTTGGAACCCACTCTCCGAATCCAACTGGCCACATTAGATGATACAATGGGTCTGGAGAGATTCATCCAACATTCTCTCCGATGTTCCGATCGTCTCCGTTCCTATCAACAGGACACCATCACCCCCTCGTCTGCACTCCTCCAATCGCCTGAGTCAACAGCCTCTCCAGAACCAGAACCCATGATAATAGAGTCTGGAAGACTGACATCAGCGGAACGACAGAGGAGGCTGACCCGGGGTCTGTGTCTATACTGCGGTGTCAGTGGACACACCCGTATGGAGTGTCCCCTTCGTCCCATTCGGACTTCAGTGAGTGTATTCAGTACGAATATTGAACAATGTAAACCACTTACTACCACCGTACAAATAACTACTGCCTCTATTTCTCTCCTTGTCACAGCCCTCATCGACTCCGGGTCAGCAGGGAACTTCATCTCCCAATCCCTCTGTCGTCAACTCCACCTCCGTACTGAGGCGTCCTCGCATATATACCAGATACAACCGATAACCCAGTGCACTCGATCTTCGACCCGTATCCATCGACAATGCGAAGACATCCTTCTTCAAGTGGGGTTGTTACATCAAGAGAGGATTCAATTTCTGGTTCTGGAGGGTGCAAATATGGACATCATTCTAGGGCGCCCGTGGCTGGTGAAGCACGATCCCATCATCTCTTGGGGCACAGGAGAGATAAAGAAATGGGGATCTGGATGTACACCTGCCTGTTTTCCAAATCTCCCTCTTCAAGGTCGGAACCCCATTTCTTTGTTTGCAACATCGGTCGAGAGCCCTCCTGAGAAGCAGTCTATCCACATTCCTAAGGAGTACAGCTCCTTTCATGATGTCTTCTGCCCCAAGAGAGCTTCCCAGCTACCGCCGCATCGGCCATGGGACTGCGCGATCGACCTAGTTCCAGATGCCCAGTTGCCAAGAGGTAGGATCTACCCGCTCTCGCTTCCAGAGAATCAGGCAATGGAAGATTACATAAGGGAAGCTCTGAGTCAGGGGTACATACGTCACTCAAAATCACCAGCCGCCTCAAGCTTCTTCTTTGTGGCCAAGAAGGACGGAGGGCTGCGTCCATGCATCGACTACAGGGTCCTAAATAACGGTACAGTAAAATACCGATATCCCCTTCCTCTGGTACCAGCCGCTTTGGAACAGCTCCGAGAAGCTAAAGTCTTCACTAAATTGGACCTCCGCAGCGCGTATAATCTGATAAGAATACGTGAGGGGGACCAATGGAAGACAGCATTCGTGACCCCTACTGGCCACTATGAATATGAGGTCATGCCTTACGGTCTGGTCAACGCCCCCTCCGTATTCCAAAACTTCATTCATGAAGTCCTCCGGGAGTTTCTTCACCACTGTGTAATAGTGTACATAGATGACATCCTCATTTACTCCCGGAGTGAGGCCGAACATCGCCAACACGTTGCGGAGGTCCTACACACATTGAGAGAACATCACCTCTACCTCAAAGCGGAGAAATGCTCATTCCACCAGAAGTCGATTCATTTCTTGGGATACATCATTGACCAAACCGGTATACGTATGGATGGGAAGAAAATTGAGGCTGTTCTATCCTGGTCAGAACCCACTTCCATTAAGGAGCTCCAGAGGTTTCTTGGGTTTGCTAACTTTTATAGACGGTTTATCAAGGACTACAGCAGGATTACATCACCTCTCACTAATCTCCTCAAGGGTAAACCCAAAGGACTGGAGTGGACCAAAGAAGCAGCCGCAGCCTTCCGCCTTCTTAAGAAGGAGTTCACAAGGGCCCCACTCCTGACTCATCCTGACCCAAATCTTCCTTTCGTGGTGGAAGTGGACGCATCCACCACCGGCGTCGGGGCAGTATTATCTCAACATCATGATACACCGCCCCGACTGCATCCCTGTGCCTATTTCTCTCGGAAGTTGAGCCCGGCGGAGCAGAATTACAGCATAGGAGACAGGGAGCTTCTAGCAATCAAGCTAGCCTTGGAGGAGTGGCGTCACTGGTTGGAGGGAGCCAAACATCCGTTCCAGGTGATCACAGATCACAAAAACCTCCAATACATCAAAGAGGCCAAGAGACTATGTCCACGTCAAGCCAGATGGTCACTTTTCTTCTCACGTTTTGATTTCTCCATTTCCTATCGTCCAGGACCCAAGAATCTAAGAGCAGACGCTCTCTCTCGTTTACACGAGCATCACGATCATGAAGAACTCCCAACGAAGATTCTTCCCGAACACATCTCCATTTGTCCGATCACCTGGAACGCTCCTCCAGTCGTTGCCACTCCGGAAGCCCCTGCTCCGCCGGGATGCCCTCCTCATCGGCAGTTCATACCACCTGAACACCGGGTAGATCTGATCCACTCCTTACATACCTCGCTAGGCACTGGACATCCAGGGATCAACAATACTCTCTCGCTAGTATCCCAACGATTCTGGTGGCCAAACATGGCAAGGGATGTGAGGCAATATGTTCAGGGCTGTAAGGACTGTGCCCAATCCAAGAGCCCACGTCATCTACCCGCTGGAAAGCTCCATCCCTTGCCGATTCCGAACCGTCCCTGGTCACACCTAGGAGTGGACTTTATCACTGACCTCCCTTCGTCAGAAGGTAATACCTGTATTCTAGTCATAGTAGATAGATTCTCAAAGTTTGTCAAACTAATCCCTCTGAAAGGTCTTCCCACAGCCTTTGAAACTGCCGACAATATCTTTAATCAAGTCTTCAGGTCATTTGGTATTCCAGAAGATATTGTGTCGGACAGAGGTCCACAGTTCATCTCACGTCTATGGAAAGCCTTCTTCAAGCTCCTAGGTGTGGCCGTCAGCCTCTCTTCTGGATATCATCCCCAAACCAACGGGCAGACAGAGAGGAAGATTCAGGAGGTGGGACGGTTCCTGAGGACCTTCTGCAGTGGTCACCAGAACTCCTGGAGCCAGTATTTGGGCTGGGCAGAATATGCCCAAAATTCACTGCGGCAACCCTCCACCGGACTCACGCCATTCCAGTGCGTCCTGGGCTTCCAACCACCGCTCTTTCCCTGGGATGGCGAACCATCTGATGTCCCCGCAGTGGATCACTGGTTCCGGGAGAGCGAGAGAGTCTGGGACGAGGCTCATCAACATCTGCAGAGGGCAGTCCGTCGAAGCAAGGTAACCGCCGATAGGAGAAGGTCTGAAGAACCCAGATACACACCCGGACAAAAGGTGTGGCTATCCACCCGGGACATACGCATGCGACTGCCCTCTCGCAAGTTAAGTCCCCGATTTGTTGGTCCCTTCACCATCGTGGAACAGGTTAACCCCGTCACCTACAAACTACAATTACCCTCTCACTACCGTATTCACCCTACATTCCACGTATCACTCCTGAAACCCTATCACGATCCTGTTCTTCCCTCCACAGAGCCTGACCACGAAGAGGAACCCCCTCCTCCACTGCTCCTAGAAGAAGGAGCCGTCTACGCAGTGAAGGAGATCTTGCGTTCCCGACGTCGTGGTGGCCAGTTGGAGTACCTGGTGGACTGGGAAGGGTACGGCCCCGAAGAAAGGACATGGGTTCCCAGAGCTGATATTCTCGATCCTAGTCTCATGGTGGAGTTTCATGAGAGCCACCCTGAGTTCCCAGCGCCTAGAGGCAGAGGGAGACCACCACGGCGTCGGAGGTGTCGGCCCTCAGGAGCGGGCCCTGGGGAGGGGGGTACTGTCATGGATTGGTCAGGCTCTCACGACCCCCACTCACGAAGATCACCATCACCTGACTTCTAATGAGCACACAGCTGCATCACATTCACGAGCACCAGATAAAAGCACAGCACTCCAGTCGCTCATTGTCCGGGCTCGTCTCGACGAAAGCGGACAACTGAGCGACCACTCAGCGTAGTCATCCTCAGCTAAAACAAACGATTTACTTACCTGTTCTCTTTGTATTCCTCCTAGTCTTCCTGGTCCTCCCGAATCGTCCTGTCTTCCAGTCCTTCCAAGTCTGTGTCATCCTCTGTCAGCTGTATCTGGTGTGTGCTGTCCATCCTCGTGTATTCCTGTTACCCAGCCACGGAGGAAAAGACCCCAACATCATTCCTGATCCTCCTGGCTATCCTTCATGTGCTCCTTGTTGTCATTTAATAAACACCCTAACGTTTCCTTACCTCTGTCTCCTGTCCGCTTCATAACAATTCCGTTGTGGCGACCGCGGAATTAATAAAGGGACTAAGCCGAAAAGAAAATGAATGAATGGATGAACGAATATATAACTTCGGCAGACATTTTATACATGACGTTAAACAACTAGAATGTATAGGAATTGAGGAAGTATTTGAGTCACATAGAGGAGGTAATCTGAAGAAATGATTATTACAAAGAGAAGCATTCTGGATTCATAAATTAAAATCACTTACACCAAAAGGAATAAATGAGGAATTGGACCTTTCTGTGTTTCTTTAATATTGTTTATCTCTAATATTGTGAATCATGAATTTTGAATATGTAATGATACAAACAATGAGATGAAAATGTATTTTTAATATTTGGGCTTTTGGCATTTCTATGCATTGACATTGACATGAATAAGTGGTTGTTATTTGCCTGTGCAATGGAGATAATGATTTTAAAGGTGAAGGAAGATATTTCTTGTGTGGTTAATTAGAGTATATTGAAACGAAAATGAGATTGTTTTTATGTATTGAGTGGTGGTCTAACTAATGACATAATGTAATTGACTGTGGAATAAAAAAGGGTGGAGTGAGAGGATTGTGTCATGCACTGAGGAAGGCATTGTGCCAAAACTTCTGTGTTTTGTATCCCCATAGGAATGTAAAATAAAGCTATACAAAGCAATTATTTAATCAGTGTAAACCATGACCTTCTGAAAGCTATTTTTAAAACCACTAACATGTATTTATATATATATATATATATATATATATATATATATATCTTAACCTTCAATCAGCATATTAAAATGATTCCTGAAAGATTGTGTAGTATTATTTATTACTCCATAAAATACCCCTAGAAGCAAAAAGTCCATAATTGACCATATTTGGGTTGGTCGTTAATAATAAGGGGATCTGCTTGGCTTTCACAGACACTCACAACATGATTTATGCTGAAGACAGGCAATATAACAATCTTTAATTTGTCAAAAATAATTCGCCACAGCGGAATGAACCACCAACTAATCCAGCATATGTTTACACAGTGGATTTCCTTCCGGCTGCAACCCAGTGCGGTGAATTACCCATAAACTGTCACATTTACACATATACACTACAGAAAATTTAGCTTATTCAATTTACCTATAGTGCGTATGTTTGGACTGTGGGGGAAACCGGAGCACCTGGAGGAATCCCACACGAACACAGGCAGACCATGCAAACTCCATACAGAAATGCCAACTAACCCAGCTCGAACCAGTGACCTTCTTGCTGTGAGATGACAGTGCTAACCAATGACCTACCGTATCGCCCTGTTACAAAAATATTCTATTTAAATAGTTTTGATATATATATATATATATATATATATATATATGTGTGTGTGTATGTATGTATGTTCATTCATACAATCATTTTCTTTTTGGCTTAGTCCCTTTATTAATCCAAGGCCGCCACAGCTGAATGAACCGCCAACTTATCCAGCACATGTTTTACGTAGCGGATGCCCTTCCAGCTGCAACCTATATGCTCATTTTTACCCCATAAAATACAGCTAGAATCAGAGGGTCCATAATTTACCATATTTGGGTCAGTCATGAGTATTAATGGGATTTGCTCTTCTTTCACAGACACACACACAACATGATGTGTGCTGAACACGGGCAATAAAATAATACTTAATTTGTCCAAAAAATAAGCTACTTTTAAAACCACAGTTTAACATCCATTTCAATTATGCTACAAAAGTATTCTATTTTTTTTTAAAAGTTCAGTTGTTTTCAACATTGCTTGTGTGTGTAAAGTATGCTGATTTGATGTTCAGGAAAAAAAAAAATATATATATATATATAATATATATATTATTAATATATATATATTATTTTTTTATTTTATTTTATTTTTTTTATTTATTTTTTTTTCCTGATCATCAAATCAGCATATTAGAATGATTCCTGAAAGATTATGTGACACTAAAGAGTGAAGATATTCTGCTAATATTGCTAATAATAGCAATTTTTTTTAAATCTATTAAAGGTGTCATAATGCATTGGTTCAATAAGTTAAATTGTTCTCTGAAATATACAGAGTAGATAAATGGCTTTTGCAAGTAAAAAAAAAAAATCTCCAAAAAGGAAGGTCCATAATAGACCATATTTGGGTTGGTCGTTAATATTAACCCATCAGAGTATTGCTCATGAGATATGCTGTGGATAAAGGCCAAATTATAATTAAACTTGACAAAAGAGACAGATAGAGATGTATTGCGTTGTATTTTTCAGTAACGCATAGTAAACAATCTATGTGTCCCATTTTAAAATAAAAGTCCCACATACAAAATAAGTTAAATATAAACTTAAAAATAAGGAAGAGAAGAAAATGATCGTTGTTGTCTCAATAGGAAACTTTGTGGCTTATCAAACATAGCCTGACATGTGCATATTAATGACCCCAGAGCTACATATCAGTCTGTGTTCTCCTGATAACTTGGTTGTTTGTCAGGTCCAGATGAACGGCCTAAAGTACATGCAAGTTATGAGGGCCTGGCACTTGAGTCACGCAACAGCCTGTTTTGTGTTCTGATTAACCTTTTGTCCACTGGGGTTTCACACTTGTGGAATTTTCATGAGAATGAGGAAACAAATGTGTTTGAGGCTCACAGTATGGCCATTTCCATATACTGATCTCTTATTATTCGACTATGCATAGGTAAAGGACAGCTTTAGCAAACATATTGCTTTGTGAATATGTTCTTTAAACAGCCAATATCTTTTTAATGAGCAGATAATAGGCCATTAAATAATAGTGACAACTGATACTTAGAGTTATCAAAAATTCTAATAGAATTGCAACAATATTTTACAATATCACTAATTTCGGATAAAATAATTGCCCCCTTGGATCCTGTGATCTTTAGTCTTTATAATAATGTTAAAGTCTATATGAAATCAAAATATACAATGTTTATTTTGCTAGCACACATTTGTTATTTGTTTTAGGTTAACAATCATTACCTGCAAGTTAATCCACATTTTTTTTTTTTTTAATTCATAATCTTGCATTGTAATCTAGGTTTCAAGTGGTAGTCCTTCTCTGTTGACGTCAGTTTGTTAAGAATGATATTTTTAACCACGGTGCTCTAATCATTAGTTTGCTACAATTATGCACAAAAAAATCTCAACCCTCTATTCAATATTCCATTTCAGTCGGAAATACAAATAAACGATTATTGATTTTAGCAGACATCCACAACAAGCGGTGCCAGTGATTATATAGGAGTCAGCAATTGAGATTGCTTCATCATATACTGTAGGTACCTGGGTGTATATCTGAATAACAAGCTTGATTGGTCTAAATTACAATTCAGGTGTATAAGAAGGGTTAGAGTCGCATTCAGTTATTCAATCAGACTCATTCTGAAAACGTACCTCTGTATACATTTCTGGAGACCGTGAAATATGTTCTAGTAGGTAATTTTTTTGCAGTTTTTGTTTTCACAAATCCATGAGAACCGCTTTGTATGCTTTGTGAGATGTTAAATTTCTCTCATGAGTGCCATTCGTGCCTGCTGTTCTTGCATAAATCCACCAGAGGCCACTGTTGACTGACTGTTAGACTGACTGAATGACTGACTGACTGACTGACCGACCAATCGACTGACCCATCCTCTTCCTTCCCTACCAATTTTGTTGATTGACCCGCCCACCCACTTCCCTAAACCCAACCAACAATTTTCAAAAGCAATACAGAAAAATAAAAGCCCTCTTTTGATTTTTACCACATTTTCAGATTTTACCACATTCTCACCCAGTTATTTACTTGTTTATTTTATTTTTGCATTCTGTTTTTGTCTTACCTGCTTTCTGGAGCCGTTCTTCACCGGGCTCGAACCCCGTCATCGTGGTCAACTCCTCTTTGCGTCTCAAGACCGCCGACGTAATGGCTAGCAAACGGGACAAACTGATTACAGTGGGAAAAGTAAGTGGTCAGCTCAGGGGCGGACTGGCCGTCTGGCAATTCTGGCATATGCCAGAAGGGCCGGAGCAGTTTTAAAATGTGGGCCGGTCAGGTTTTTTCTTTTTTTTTTTTTTTTTTAAATATGTATTGTTTTTGCATGCTGGCAGCTTTTATCTCTTGCAAGATGTGAATATAATGCTGCTGTTGATGACAACAATAATAATAATAATAATAATGATGATTGATAATTATAATAATGATACATGTTAAGCATTTGGGCCAATCGGCGACGGCCGGCCGGTCTCGAGATGGACCGACCCAATCAGAGGCTGTGGATTACGCTGATGTAATCAAAATCTGGCAAGATGGTCAAACAGTAAATGCAACACAACGCAAGCTAAAGTTAATGTCAAAATATGGACAGTAAAAAAGGAAAGGCGGTGCTGAAAAGGTCAGAGAGAGCAAGAAAAGGGCTCTAAAATCAGATGCTGCCAAATGCATAAAATTAACCGAAATATTCGCGAGAGGAGGTGTAAATGCATCGGAGGACAGTAGCGCGGTAGAGGAGGTAAGAAGGGAACAGAAAATAAAGCAAGTCACACATCGGATGCGCCGCAACACGGCGAGCACATGACAGTTGAAAGTATGGCACATCAGACGCGCATATTCACATGACAGCTGCCGACTTGTGTACCTTAGAAACTTTTGTTTAGAAATTAGAATTCTAAAATGCATGGCGTTGCGCGGCGCGACGCTGTGCGTCGCCGAGCAGCGCTTTTGGTGTGTGACTGACCCCTTAATTATACTAAAATATAAATAATAATTAATTTTAATGTCATTCACGCTACTTCTGACAGTTTTTGACAGTAACCTACACTGTGTTTAACAGTTAACTCAGCGTGGAACTCCCATACATTTTAAAATATCATTATAAGCAGATAACGTGGAATTTAGGGTATACACAGAACAGCTATAGCTATAGTACTGTAGGAAATTGTAGTCAACTCTAAATACATAGCTAGTCTTTAAAGTAAAACATTAAATGCATGCATATGTCACAGTATGTAGGTGGAACATAGACTTCTTTTACAGGCAATATTGTAGTATATCTATGCAATAGTCAGACATTGGCTTGCTTATGTTCTTCCTTTCCTGACTCCTGTGTTCATCTATTCAAACTAGAATGTTTCTGGACCCAGTGGCAGTGCAGATAGCCTGACTGCTGCAGCAGCGTCAAGTGTCATGGAGGTAGGAATACAGCCGTAAGAGAAACACACCCTGACACAAATGCTGACAGTTTCTTAATACTGTGTACAGAAAACTGATATAGAAACCACAAACCAGTTAGGGGTTGTCAGTGGGGGCTAGTTCACCACAGATGTCTGGTCAGTCAGAGGCAACGAGCTGCAATCATTCCAGAATTCTTTATTCTTTTTCCACAAAGTTTCCAACAAGTACTGAGCATGCAAGTGCTAAACATCACTTCGGAGTATCCATGTAGGTTGGTGTGTGTGTGTGTGGTCCCGAAACAAATAAGAATAAACTGTCTGATTGCCAGAAACACTTCAAAATAAAAGCTCATGTAAGCCTTTTTAAGACTGTGGCTAATTAACGATAAATTAACCCCTATGATAGGAGTAGCCTGTGAATGTGTGTCACACACACACAAATGGAGATGCAGCACTAGCAACACTTCAGCATACTTTATATCAAAAAAAGCTATATATCATGAAGGATTAAAAATGTACAAATCTGCTAGTACACACAAATATTTCTGCTTTTTTGTTATATATTGTATTGCCTTTTGTGCTACTGTTATTACTTAAGTGTAATAACGTTTTTTACAGACGCTAGGACACATTTCTCTATATAGGACACTTTTGCAAAACTCTTGACACAGTGAGCACAACAGAAGTCTATGTGGGCTGAACTAGGGATCAATTCTCATTGTTTTGGCACAAAATGCATTTAATGATTACATCTCTCAAATTTCATCAATTCTTTTCTCATTCAAACACAACAACTGACAAAATTATTTGGACATACAGGACATTTTGCACATGCTGCGTGCTGCGTGTCCATTTGTGTGTAAAGCTCTGTGTGTGTGTGTGTGCGTGAGACACATTCAAAGGTTACTTCTATCATATAATAGCAGACAAACATTTTTTTATTAAGTTTTTACTGTATGTATACATTTTTTATAAAGAGGTTGTTTTTGTTCCAGTTACATACATTTAAATGTTTTAATATCTATTACATTTGGCACTGCGTATATTATTTCACCATCTGTACACTAATATAATGTGTGGATGTGCGTGTCCATCGGTGGGGCTGTGTCGGTGTGGTAATGTGGGCTGGTGTGGCTACAGTGCCAGGGCTGAATTTTTGTCCCAGTCCGCCCCTGGGTCAGCTGGTAAGCGCGAAAAGGAATGGCGCCATTCCGCCCTGGAGCGTTCCTTTAAAAAATTAAATGCAACCATTTGTACATCTAGCTACATAATTTGCTGTCTCCAGAAACGTATATACGTTTTCAGAATGAGCCTAAGTTCCATTTATTAAGACAACTGAGGTATTTTGGTATGTGTCAGACACTGTTAAAGACTTGATTGAATGATTCTGTGGTGTCTTCTGTGATCCTGTATGCTGAAACCTGCTGGGGAGGGGGACTGTTGGAGAAGGAGAAAAATCAAATGAAATAAGCTTATATAAAGGGCAGGTTCTGTTGTGGGGTGTGTACTACTTACTATAGAAGAGATTGCACAGGATCAAATGATGGACAAATTTGTCAGTATGATAACCCACGATAATCATCCCCTTTTTGATATTGTCCAAGCGTGTTTAAGCTTGTTTAGTGCAAGATTAATTCAGCCCCCGTGTTACAGAGAAAGAAACAGGAAGTCATTTTTACCAACAGTGATCGGATTGTATAAGCAAAGTCATACTAGATGGATTATGCTGAATTGTAATAGCATTAGATATGGACAAGTGTCTACTCATTTGTAACTAAGGTGTGCAGTATGAATGTAATTTTATTATTGTTTATATATATATACATATATATATATATATATATATATATATATATATATATATATATATATATATATATATATATATATATATATATATATATATATATATATATAGACTGTATGTAATTTATTTTATCTATCTTTGGTATGGAGAGCTCTGCTGTGACGTGAATTTCCCTTTGGGATTAATAAAGTCTAACAAACAAACATGAATTTGCAAAAATAAAAGGCTGGGTCCGAAATCGCATACGTCCATACTATATATAACGGTAAAATAGTATGTGAGCAGAGTAGTAAGTCCGAATTTATATAATTTAAAAAAAAACTGTATACGAAAAGTACTCGGAAGACCTACTAGTTCCAGAGAGATTCTGAAGTGCGCATGCAATGCACATTACGCTATGCCATGATGTACCGTGAGAGAACTCATGAATGGGAGTGAAGTGACGGAATTGACGTAAGTAGGTCACGTAATAATGACAAAAATAGTTTATTTTATATATATATATATATATATATATATATATATATATATATATATATATATATATATATATATATATATATATATATACTGTATGTAATTTATTTTATATATCTTTAGTATGGAGAGCTCTGCTGTGAAGAGTGAAATTCTCTTTGGGATTAATAAAGTCTAACAAACAAACAAACATCAATTTACGAAAATAAAAGGATGCATCCGAACACATTATGCTATGCCATGATGTATCGCAAGAGAATTCATGAATGGGAGTGAAGTGACAGAAGTGACGTGAGTAGGTCACGTGATCATGACAAAATGACGGTGGTAGTACGTCTGAGTTACATTCATACTACTCACATTCATACTGTATAGAACGTACTTTTCTAACGGTCGTGTAGTAAATTTAAATTCAAATGCAGTACCTACTGTACTGAGTAGTAGGCAATTTCGGACCAGCCAAAGTCTCAGCAATATCCGATTCACAAAATCTTGAATTAAATAAAATAAACAAATTTACTAATTTACAACAAATCTTTAACATTTCTATATCGCTTTTACAATGTAGAATGTGTCAAAGCAGCCTAGCGTAGACGTTCTAGTAAATCGAAACAGCTTCAGTCCAGTTTTCATAGTTGACGTTCAGTTTAGTTCAGTGTGATGTAAATATCACTGCTAGTCTAATGTAAATGTCAAAACTATACATGAAAATCATAGTCATATAGGATTGGAATCCTATTATCTTTTGCACATGTCTGAACATGTCTCAGAATTCCAATGTATACATCGCATACTTACTCCACAACATGTCAAAACTTGTTTACTTTTTCCACCGCAAAATTTACGCCAAGAAACCAAAACCAGCACCTGTACACAACAGCCCAGCACAGGTCTCACATAGTGCGTCACATGTGGCCTACAAAAGCTGATGGTTTTGTAGTGAGAAAAACTCCCAGCAGACTATTAAAGGGACTATGACACCTGCTTCCCTCGGTTGACAGCAAGTAGGAGGGCCTGTCCCTGTCCCTGAAGCTGTTTCGCATTGCACTTCACCCATGCTTTAGGGGAAAGTACACTACAGCACTCCTCCTGGACATCTGCTGAGAAACTAAACAGGAACACACAGACGCTCACTCGCGCAAACACAAAGCCACCGTACAGGAAGCTTAACACATTCTGAGGTTTGTCTACGGGCCAACCAGAAGACGAGAGGTAGAGGCCACGCTCATTCGACACAGTCAGTTCCAGCATAGGAGAACTCACCAGTGCTTACACTCACTCTTCTCTCGCTGCTGCATCATGTCTCTGTCTGCCGAACACTGCTGTGATAAAACTGGAGACAGGGGTGGTGGTGGTGGTGGTTTTGGAGGTGCTTTGATCCATCAGAGAACTCTGATTCGGGGACTGATCATATGGGTCACGCTACTCACTCTTGGCATGGCAGCTTCAATATCTCTGCATTTCATCCCTAAAGAATCAGCGGCTGCTAGTAAACAACAGGTATGGATAAGAAAAATTGGTCACGTTTTATTTTAGGTTTAATTCTTGCTATTAATAATCTGTTAACTATGACTTTTGCCTTAATTAAATCCTAATTTGCTGTTTATTATAACAGTTAGCTAGATAGTAGTTTAGGTGTTAGGGATATAGAATAAGATCATGCTGAATATGTATTTTGTACATAATAATAAACAGCCCATTTCTTAATAGTATGCTAATAAGAAACTACTGTAGTTACGAGTAAGAATTAGTACTTATATTAAAATCGAAGCCCCTTTCTACATGGTGACATTTATGAGTTCGACCTAGGCATACATGAAAAATATTATAGTAAATACTGCACTGTAAAACATAAAAAAGTTAAGGTAACTCAAACCATTTGAGAAAACCGATTGCAACAAACCATTTAAGTTCAAAAACGAATTCTAATGAGTACTGTGAACTTAATCCATTTGAGTAAATGAAGCAATGGGCACAGTAAAACCCAATAAATGAAGAGAACTCAGACTAACTGAGTACTGTAAAACCAAATAAGTTAAGGCAACTCAAACCGTTTGAGGAAACCGATTGCTACAAACTATTTGAGTTAAAAAAAACAATCTTTATGAGTTCTGTGAGCTTACTCCATTTAAGTTGAAGTAACTCTTTTCAACTGAGTAGAATTAACTTTCAGTCAATTTTGAGTTACACTCAAATTGAACTACACTCATTTCATTTGATAAAGTTGACTGTTGGGTTTCACAGTGTATAGTGTTTTTGAACTATACTTTAGTAATGTGTATTATACTGTATATTTTATAGTATTACAGCATACTGTAATATTAAAAAGCATAGTTAACCAAAAAAATTAATATTTATGAAATATCGAGAATGATAGTGAACTGATAATCTACAATAAATACCCTATTATAGTTGTAGAAACAACAGTGTTGGGTGATTGGACTATATCTCTATAGTTGTTGTGTTACCTTGGTGAATATACAATTACCATCACAGATTAATTCAAGTACTTTATTATGTATGGTTTATGTGGGTTCATTTTAAACTTTATTTCCCAATTACTTAAAGAATTACTTGCTATACCACTGTGAAATACATTAAAATACCAGTAGAGTGTTTGGAGAATGGTTTGATTGTCCACAAAACAGACATTAACTTGAGCTGGCATGTGAACTTACTCTTCACTCATTGAAGATATAGTTTGTCCAAAAATGAAAATTATATCCTCATATTTACATCAGTTACATCAGTTTCCAAAAAAGTAGACATTAAAGAATGCTGGAAACTGATAATTGACAACAGTAGTAGGAAAAACAAGGTCACACTTTAATTTGATGGTCTGTTTGTTTAATTTAGTTACATTGCATCTACATGCCAAGTATTTCTCATTAGATTATAAGTAGACTGTTAGGTTGGGGTTAGGGTTAGGGTTAGTGTAAGTTGACAAGTACTTGCAAAGTTTCTTATAGTCAGTTAAATGTCTGTTTAAGGAGCAGTATCAACAGCTATTAAGTAGACAGTCTACTAATACTTAAATGGTCCATCAAAATAAAGTGTTACCAAAAACAAATACTATGAAAGATAATGGTTACTATTTTCCAACATTCTTCAGTATATGTTCTTTAGAAAGAAGAAAATACTCTAACTAGCTTAGAACAAGTCAAAGGTGATCAAAAATGTTTCATTTTTAGGTGAACTATACCTTGAAATTCCACCCAACCACCTTGCATAGTTATGTATAGTCAAACGAATGCATGTAATGGGCAATCAAACAGCACTAAATTAATTAGTGAAGCATAGATTGTTTTGCAAAGAGAGATTAGTAGAGCAATATGTATGATTTAAGTGTTGGGAATTGTATTGTGTAAACTGGTTGTTTTGACTAGTGTTGTGATTGTGTCAATTGGTGGGATCCAGTCAGACCGCAGCGGCTGCTGACTCAAGACCGCAGATGGGGGGAACGCAGATGTGTGTAATCACAAAAGACTCAGATTAATATACTGTAGTGATTGAAATAGATTAGATGATATTGATATTAAATGTGTTGTAAACATAGAGGATTTGTATACAGATGTTATTTTGCACCAATCTAAATAGTATCAACTGCACTCTACAAAGGTTTTCAGTTTGATAGGAAGAATCACATGGAGTATCCAAAAGATACTTTTCAGAGAAAGTTCTTTTTTTCTTACATAATTATTTACACAATTATGTTATTCTGTTAATTACGTTTTCTTTTTGACCATTCATTTTTATTATTAACTGCATTTTTGGGAACCTAAAAATGCAATCTTTTGAAAATGGTTTTGTTATTGTAACTGTATTCCAAAACACCGGTGTATCATATTTTCTCATTTTACTCTGGGACTTCCCCATTCTGGTGATCAACCCTCCCTTTTTCAGTACCTATTGATCTATTGGACGTCTCCAGCAGATTCGATTTTTCACCTGAAATTGAAAAGTTAAGCTTTACAGCTTTAATTACATGACCCCCAATTTCAACTTCCCTCTGGGAGTAAATCGCACAGACCTTGATTTTAACCCCCTCTTGTGAGTAAATCTCTTTAGCTAGCAAAACGTAATAAAAGGTCTTGATCTCAGCCAGATGCCAGGGACTTCAACCCCCCTGCAAAAGTTATCTGTGGCGGGTCATCGTCTCAGAACTTTTATTAATTATGCTGCTATCCCACAGAGACAGATCACCAGTATGGTGATTTGGCCCAAGTTAACATTTTTAACTGCCCAATCAGACACATAAACAGGAATAAAAGAGACAAGTATAAAAATTTATAAAGAAACATCACCAACGACTGGTCTGGAATATATAATATAATTTTCTTTCACATTATTGTGTTTCATAACTCAATACTGAATCAGTTGATCTACACAAATATTATGTTACATAATGTTACATACCAGTAGATATAGAGGCATAATGCATTAACCCTCTTATTAACCTATAATTCTGGTAACACTTTAACTTCCAAAACGACCTAGCCTAGCCCTTGAAAATGATGTCATCAATTACTCATCTTCCACTTATTCATTCTTCTGTTGAATTAGATATAAAATTCATCTTTATTTCTCTAGCGCTTTTACAATGTAGATTGTGACAAAGCAGCTTAACATAGAAGTTCTAGTAAATTGAAACTGTCGTTCAGGTTTTCAGAGTTGAATTCAGTTCAGTTCAGTGTGGTTTAATTTTCACTGCTGAAAGTCCAAACACTGTAGAGCAAATCCCTCAATGTACAGCTCAACAAGTCTTAAAACCAAGCAAGCCAGTAGTGACAGTGTAACAAAATTTTGCCAATAGAAAAAAATCAAGGAAAAAGCCTAAAGAGAAACCAGGCTCAGTTGAGCACAACCATTTCTCTACTGATCAAACTTCCTGTGCAGAGCATAAAAATGATATTATGAACATTTTGGAAACATAGCCATTGACCTCCATAGTATTTGTTTTCTGTTTTCTACAATGGATGTCAATGGTAATCAGTTTTCAACAATGTTCAAAATATGTCATACATCTTCGGAAACAACTGAGCAAATAGTGATTTTTAAAAAAAATATCTTTAGGTGTTAGGCCCAATCCCAATTCTACTTACATTAAGGACACTATTTTAAGAAATACTGCTATGGGTCATCTTTCAGAAAAGTGAAAAACAACATTTATTGTTGCATCGATTGAAGAAGAGGTTGGACAAAACATATTGAAAGAGTCAATCAAAATCTCAGCCAATCACAATTCTCAAAAAAAAAAAATAATAAAAAAAAAAATATATATATATATATATATATATATATATATATAAATGTCACTTGTTGTGTACAGTAACACTGTCACTGTTTTTCATTCAGAAGGACTCATCCCTATACCCAAATTCTGAAGGGTTTACACTCTGAAGTGGCGATACTTGGAAAATATGTGATATGCTATATTGTCATTTAGCGTACATAGTGTATGAGTGTGTGTGAATTAGTGTGTATGGGTATTTCCAGTGCTTAATTTGTAAATTGCGAGGTCCCGGAACAGATTGGGATAACGGATCTGGCATGTTACCAGTGGAGGGAGAGGTCTCGTTCGTGGGGGGGTGTTGCAGTGGTGTCGCCGACTAAAGTGAAGAGTCGGGAACAAAGTAAAGAGAGGGACCGATTAGGCATGCATGTGAGGAGGGGGATCAGTAAAATAAGGTGCCGGATCAGATTTCAGACGTGCCAGATCTGGATGCGGCTTGTCCTGGCACAAATTAATACTGGGTTGCGGCTGGAAGGACTTCCATTGTGTAAAGCATATGCTGGAATAGTTGGTGGTTCATTCAGATGTGGCAACCATTGAAAAAGAGACTAAGCTGAAAGAAAATGAATGAATAAATTTAAATAACTGAATGACTGATTCTGATTGGCTGTTGTCATTTACTTCTCTTGTCTCCCAGCATTAGTATTCATTTTCAGCTCTAGGTTCAGCTAACAGGACCTACACGATAGGCGAAGATAAAGATAGTAAAGGCCCTCTCTGATTGGTCAGATTTGGATAAACAACATGTGGCACACAAATGCTTGGAACATAGAATGAACTTAATTTATGGCACTTATATGGATATTGCTTATACTGTTTTCATGACAGCGTAAGTTTTTAATGTATTGTCCAGCCCTACTTCGAACGGATTAGGTCATAGGGATGTAACCTTCCAAAAAGAATGCAATGTTTGACACCAAACAGCTTCAGATCTTGGTGGACGGAAGTATCCATTAATTGTACCCTTCGAAATCCTTCACCATTTTTGAAAACGTTATTTTGGAATGACCTTTAATATGACCTTGAATGGAACTTCAATAACGTGAACAACATTGTTTTCACACCGAAGGACCCTTCAAAGAGTGATATATACTGTATGGAATGCATCACCTGTCTATGCTAGATGCTAACACAACTAAAGACAATTATAATCAGTAATTCAGTCTGCACCAAATGAAATGTGACACAATGCAACAAATCAACAATAAACACATCACCTATTTGATTTCGAACATGCTCTAAACACTCCATTTTACGCCTCAGACAGATTTTAGCAGGAATTTTGTCATGTCTAGTGTACATAATTTTTAGCTGTTGTATCATGTCTAAACTTTAAACTATATTTCAAATACTAATTCGATCTTCACCGGGTGCATTGTGTTATATCTGGTTAGAATATGAGGTAAAAGTACAATAAAAGGATATGCTTTACTTTTAAGATCCTTTAGTACAGCGTTACTCTACAAAGTATGTAAATCTAATATAAATAAATAAAGATCTGCACAGTTACAGTAAGTAACCATTCGATTGAGTCATTTGTATACAGTATGTAAACAGCTCATTTGATGCCAATGTGGAAACTCATGTCAGTATTGATATTGCTGATGAGTAACAATCCTGATCTCTTTTTCCATCACTGTGGAGCTCAACTTTACCGTAGACACTTCTGTTTTTCTGTACAATGAAAACTGATTATAACGATTAAGCCTTGATATCATGCCAGCTGGAAGGCTGAGCCTTGTGTGGTTACTTAAACATGTCAAAACATGTCCAGGTTACGTATTAAACAATTTAGTGCAAGAGAAAACTAGAAATGAAACATTAGATACAGAGCAGCATCTAATGCAATTCTATTTTGCCAAAATCCTTGAGTCATTGGTTTGTCGCTGTGCCACGATACCTCATTTCTCTTATTCTCGTCAAAAAACAACAACAACAACAATACAGAAGTAGTTCTGCTTTTTCCAGATGACGCTCAGAAGAGCATATCGTGACTGTGTTACAGAGGTTAACTGGTGGTTTAACTCAAAAGTAACACCTAAAAGAAATCAGAAGTTGATTCTGATGCTTGAAAACGAAATTGGTTAAGTTCTGAAACCATACTTTCTCTTGAAATTTGTCTTTTTTCCACACACAAGAAAAGGAAAGAAAAAAAAAAGCACTGTGCAGAGTACTGAACTGGTGAAAACAATCCAGCAACCGCAGAACAGACATTATGACATCATTCCACTGAGGGGAAATGCCTCTGTCACCCCTCCTCTTTCCTGATGATGCGTTTCGTTCTTCTTGCTGACATCAGAAGAGCTGCACAATGCACATTTCTACAATTTATACTCATTTGGCAACTCAGCCCGAGGTCTCTGTGTCAAATGTTAATCAATATCTGTTGCTTACAGGGATAGTCCACTCAAAAATGAAAATGAACTCATCATTTATTCTCCTTCATGTGGTTTTGAAACAACTTTATTCTTCTTTTGAACACAAAAATTTGTATTTTTGCTAGGATCCATTGACTTCTATAGTAGGAAAATAATTACTATAGACCATTTTGAGGGATGTAAACAATAACAATGGTCCTAATGTACTTCCTGTATTACATTTTTAATTTCCATAGCTCCCAGGAATCCAAAAAGGTTCCCATGTTGATAAATAATGTTATGGAAGCTGTTTTAACATTAAGATATGATTAAATTGCCTCTTGTTACAGTTATGAAATAGTTTGGGCACAAGCAGGAAATGTTCATGGGCCAATGACATGACCACATTGAAATGGTCTATTGGCATGGGCCCCAGCAAACAGGATTTTTCAGAATATATTTTTGTGATATAATACAGAACAAATTATTGCAGATGTTTTGATTTTTTGGACTACATATCCTTTTAATATGTCAATGACCACCATTTGGAGAAAAAAAAACACTTCTCTGAGAATCCGATGTATATTATAATGTAGGTCTAAATGTATTTCAATTATATTTGTTCTTCAAATATTCCAATTTAAATGCCATAGGTGTCAGCTACAGTATACGTAAAGTGACCCTCGTGTTGGTTGGACAGAGATAGAGCTGCATTGTGGCTTTTATGTTTTAAAAACTGAAACATAAAGATGTTATGTTGTAATTAAAGATTCCAAGAGAAAGGTTTATAAAGAGTAGGAATGTAAAAAGAAGTTATCTTCACTGGTTTTAAATATACAGGCAAGCTCATGAAAGCTTTAGTTACTTACAGTATGACTCTAATAAGTAACTAAATAATCTATTGGAATCGGCGATGGTTTAGTCTTGTGGGTTTTGACATTAAACTTGCAGATCTTTATATCTAACTATTCTAAATTCTGTCTGTTTTTATTTAATAGTTTTTGTACTACATTTTATGGGTATAATTACACAATGTGTTAGAGATCACAAGCCTTCAACTTACCAACATCTTTCTTTCTGTCCCAACAGGGTTCGGAAACAACCATCAGTAATGTTTATCCTGGAAAAAAAATTGATTTAATGACATTCACACCGAACTGTAAGTCAGCATTTAAATATTTTAGACATTTCATATTTTGACTTAATGTGTCTTCTTATTCATCATTGTTTTGGTATTATTCTTTCCTTGCTTGTGTTATACTCATAATGTAATTATGTTTAAAATAATAAATTGTACTTAAAATTATTTGGATGCCTAACAAATTATATTTTGTGTGGCTTAACCCAAAAATTAAAAGTAGAAGATTTATTTATTTATGTATGTATGTGTGTTTTTATGTATTTGTTTATTTATATATTGCAAGATGTTAGTAATTATGTGACTGAAATGTTATGCTAGTTTTACCTTTTACCAAAGTAAAGCTCAAAGTGTCTTCATTCAAATGATGCATACTTTGTGTTTGTAGCTTACTGCAGTCAGGAACTGTTACTATTTAAATTTAGGTAGGCGTAAATCCAACACAATCTCACGGCAATTCGTAACTTTTTGATTTAGAGGCTAATTCGTACGAATTCGTACAATCTAATTTGTACAATTTAGTACGATTTGCTCATCCCCCAATGACGGTTGGGTTTAGGGGTGGGGTTAGGTGCCACGCCTCCTTTTTAAAATCGTACAATTTCATACGACTGAACTCGAATGAATTTGTACGAATTAGCCACTAAACTAACAAAACGTAAAATACTTACGTTTTCTCGTGAGATCAGGCTGGTAAATCCCCAAGATTGGGTGCTGGCTGACAGGTTAAAGGGAGAGTTCAGCCAAAAAGGACATTTCCTCACAATTTTCACATTCAAGAAGTTCTGAATATTTATAAACTTGTTCCGTTGAACACAAAACATGATATTCTGAAGAATGAAAAAAGCAGACATATACATCCATAATAGGCGAAAAATACTCTAAAATTTAAAAAAACATCCTCAAAATATCCTGTGTGCCTTCAAGTATCAAGCTTCACTGAAAAAAATATGTCTACAAAATTGTTGCAAATAATGTATATATGTTGAATATAAAAAAAAAAATTGTAATGTTCAATTTAATTTGTTTGTTTAAATTCATCAAGTTTATACAATTTTGTAAATCCAATAATCATCTTTTTTCAGTATATGAGAACATATACTGAACATATACTTTTATGTGTACATAAAAGAGAAATAACAACTTTAATCAACAGTTTCTTCTCTTCAGTGTCAGTATAGTGTACATGTTCATGCACTGTAAAAAAAAAAAAAATATTGCAGGGTTCCACACAATTCATTCAAGTTGTCCCAACACAAATTGATAAAGTTAAGTTAATACTTTTGACAAATTTATGTGGATTGAACATAAAAAATGAAATTGTCCCAATAAAATCTTAAGACCTGTGTTGTTTCGGCTTATTTTAAATAAGTAGTTTGAACGAGCAACAAAATTGACCTGATTTCACCTAAAATACCTTAACAACATGAGGGTGAGTAATTAATAACATCATTTTCATTTTTGGGTGAACTGGCCCTTCAACTTGTCAAGCTTTCTATGTACTATAACTACTAATTTAGGTACCTTTATCAACAACAATAATGAGCTACACTGAAAAAATACTGGGTTCCACAGAATTCCTTGATGTTGTCCCAACACATATCGATGAAGTTAACTTAAATTTTTTTGCAAATTTAAGTAGATTTGACATAAAAAATTAAGTTGTCCCAATAAAACCTCAATAATTGTGTTGATTCAGCTCTTTTTAAGTAAGTAGATTGAACAAACAGCAAAACAAGAATCAGATCCCATGTGCTCCAAATGCTGGCTTTCACACAATTTCTTAATTTTGTCACAACACAAATCGATTAAGTTAACTTTTATGAATTTTAGTCGATTGAACATAAAACAATTAAGTTTCCTCCCCAACAAATTTAACATTTGTGTTGCTTCAACTCAATTTAATTTACTTGATTAAACATGCAGGGCTCCACACAATTCATTCATGTTGTCTCAACACAAATCAATTAAGTTAACTTAACAAATTTAAGTGGTATGAACATGAAACTATCAACTTATCCCAAAAAATCGTTTTAAATAAGTTGTTTGAACAAGCAGCAATAGTTTTTTTGAGCATGGGGTTGGGAATGTCCACAAGCGGCATGGGGATGTAATGTATCCATACTTTTAATATTTTAGAATATTCTAAAAGCAGCTCGTTTAAACACATTAATCATAACATACTGTATTATTCAGAGTAAGGTAAATAGCCTGATTGGATTGCTGATGTCCATATAAATTTACCCAGTGATTGTATTGAAGCACAGTAACTTAACTAGCCCACTAAATGGTTAACAGGGGAAAACACAGATGTGGAGCTCCTGCAGTGGAACACAGTTGCTGAAAAGTTCATCGAAGGAGAGGAAGAGCTGATGGTGAAAGAGGACGGCCTTTATTTTCTGTACCTCCAGGTTACTCTTGACCCGAAAAAGAAAGAAAACCACACAGTCACGGTCCAAACAAAGAACCAAAGTGTGATCTTAAAAGGTTACATCAACGGATCAAACCTCTCAACTGGCTTCATGGCCACTGGAATTTACCTGGATGGTAAAGATACTTTTTATGTGACCTGCAAACCCAAAGCCAAAATCCAGAACTCTCACACTGAAACCTACATGGGTGTCATCAAGCTTGGCTAAATCTCAATCAAGATTCAAAACTGTGACAGTATGAATGTGGACTCACTGAAATTTAAAACATGCTGGATTAAGCATATGGCATTTCAATTTGGTATGAAATGTTTTTTTATTTATTGCTTAAACTGACATTTGCAAGGCTCATTTGAATATATTGCACTATAATTTAAGCTTTTCAACACAATGTGTCACCCGGTGTCCATGTGTGAAGTCGAATATTGATTGTCGCCCATGTAAAATTGGGACCCTGTTGATGCACTTTGTAAATAGATAAATATAAAGATACAACTATTGAGAGAAAAAATTAAGTGGCCACTCTCAGTTTTTCTGGATTTAAAATTTATAGTTGCGTGTTTGAAGAAAACGTAATTTGTGTTAATTCTGTAAACTACTAACACGATCTCACAGCAATTCGTAACTTTTTGATTTAGTCCCTATAATTCGTATGAATTTTAACAATCTCATTTGTACAAATTGCTCATCCCCCAATGATGGTTGGGTTTAAAATTGTAAATTTTTTTAAAATTGTAAATTTTTGTATGTATATGTATTTATAGGGTTATTCCAACAAGTGTATATTTTTTAAATGTTCACAATTCAGAGGAGTTTAAAAATTGGTATTTGGTGGAATAACCCATTATGATCCAACACAATCTCAAGGCAATTTGTAACTTTTTGATTTAGTCACTAACTCGTATGAATTCATACCATCTCATTTGTGCAGTTTGGTACGATGTGCTAATCCCCCAATGATGGTTGGGTTTAGGGGCAAAGTTGGGTGCCACGCCTTCTTTTTAAAATTGTACATTTTTGTACAACTTAACTCGGACACATTCCTACGAATTAGCCAGTAAACGGACAAAACGTAAAATACTTGTTTTCTCATGAGATCAGTCTGAAACTACTGATGATATTTCTTTGAGATAATAAAAAAGTTAAATTACATTTAAATAAATAAATATATAGTAACATTGAGCATTTATATAACCTCAAAATAAAATTATTTTCTTTTTTGTCTCTAAACATATTTAGTTTTCTAAATATCTAAACATTTTAAAATCAAGAAGCATTTTCAAGACAAAACTTTTTGTCTGGCTTTCAGAAATAAGTAAATGTTTCTCTTGAACAAGCTAAATAATCTAACAATTGTGGTAAGTCACTTATTTATTGGCCTTATAGGATTATTCCATTTATAAGATCATTCCACCAAATACAAATTTCTTTATTGTTCTTAATTCAGAGTAGTTTAAAAATTGATATTTGGTGGAATAACCCATTGTGATCCAACACAATCTCACAACAATTTGTAACATTTTGATTTAGTTGCTAATTCTTATGAATTCATACTATCTCATTTGTACAATTTAGTACAATTTGCTCATCCCCCAATGATGGTTGGGTTTAGGGGCAGAGTTGGGTCCCACGCCTTCTTTTTAAAAATTGTAAATTTTCGAACAACTTAACTCGGACACATTCATTCGATTTAGCCAGTAAACTGACAAAACGTAAAATACTTGTTTTCTCATGAGATCAGTCTGAAACTACTGATGATATTTCTTCGTGATAATAAAAAAGTTAAATTACATTTAAATAAATTAAGCATTAATTTAACCTCAAAAGAAAATTATTTTCTTTTTTTTTTTTCCAAACATATTTAGTTTTCTAAATATCTAAACATTTTAACATCAAGAAGCATTTTCAAGACAAAACTTTTTGTCTAGCTTTCAGAAATAAGTACATGTTTCTCTTAAACAAGCTAAACAATCTAGCAATTGTGGTCAGTCAAACTATCTTGTGTTCGATTTAGAAATTTGATTATTTCACCTATTCATTCGATTATTACATTTATAGGATTATTCCACCAAATACAATTTTCTTAATTGTTCTCAATTCAGAGGACTTTAAAAGTTGGTATTTGGTGGAATAACCCAATACAAATGATTTAGTGGCTAATTAGTATGAATTCGTGCAGTCTCATTCGTACAATTTATTACGAATTGCTTATCCCCCAATGACGGTTGGGTTTAGGGGTAGGGTTGGGTTAGGTGCCATGCCTCCTTTTTAAAATTGTACATTAAGAATTAAGAGTTAAGAATTCATACAAATTAGCAACTAAACTGACAAAACGCAAAATACTTTCTTGTGAGATCAGGCTGTTCTGATCATAAATTAAATATTTTGCTATTTTTACCCATTGTCATTTTCTGCTCTTAATTACAATATTTTTATTTGAAATTTGGGAAAAATGTCATCATATACCTAAACCAAATATTTATTTCATACTCATAGCCAACAGGTTCAGACAGACAACATTTTCAAGTGGCCTCTTAATCTTTTTACATAGTATTTTTGTGCGAATGACCCTTTGCTAAGGTTTTCAATCATACTCACTTCGGTATTGTGAATTCTTGCGCACACTACAAAAAACCCAAATCATCAGAAACTGTAAAGAGAACAATAGTTAGTTAGAATATGTAAGTCTCTTTACTAATATTCTACACACATTATTTCATCTACAACTTGCTTTTAAAGTATTTGAAGACAACTAGCAATAAAGTCCATGTGTTTTCTCTCTGAGCATCTTGTGTCACTATTATAAGCTCTTCAACAACAATATTTAATCATATTGTATTCCATAGGTCTCAAACTGGATTCCTGGAAGGCCACAGATCTGCATAGTTTTGGTACATCCCAACCACAGCTGATTCAACTAATCAAGGAGTTCAAGACTACTAGAGACTATTAAGAGAGTTGGAGGTGGTTGGAGCTAAACTATGCAGAGCTGTGGCCTTCCAGGAATTGAGTTTGAGACCACTGTTGTATTCCATTTAAAAAAATAAAATTCTTAGCAAAGGGTCAAACACACAATGGAGAGTGTCAGAATCTCCAGTTAACAAAGTGAAAATATAATGCTGAATTTGGAATAGCATGTTAAACTCACTTAATATGGCATCATAGCTTACTGATGCTATTTATGCTTTTCGGCTTGAGGTTTTCACCAACAGAAATTGTTTGGTTGGAATATCAAAAGAGCAAACCCACTGAAAGGATGTACTAAATGTATTTGTGTGTAATTTTGTATTATTATTGTTGTTGTTAATATTTTTGTCATATTTATATGTATTTATGCATGGTACTTAAAAATGTATGGTAGTCATTGGTTTGTAACAAATATTGAACTATTGTGATTTTCTTTTAAATAAAAGATCTGTTCGAAACATTCAAAAAATAAGCCATTTAAATAGGATTTTTGGGGAGTTTTGGAGAAAGATAGATTTGTAAGTGATGGTGCAGTCACAATAGTTTCTGTTGAATGTATGAAAAAAAACAGAAACTTGAGCTCATGCAGTTGTTTGACTTTTTTTTTTGTTGTTGTTGTTGTTGAAAAAAAAATACAACTTTTCTGCCAATGATATTGACTTTATTCTTTTATTTTAAGTCTGTGTGAAATCACAATGTAAAATGGCTAAAACCACTGAATCCACTGGAAAAAAGCTCAGTAAGGCACAAGGTGTGTATGGTGCATTTTGTTGCTATTTTCAGACCAGCACAACTGTAATCTTCACGTTTTACGCCACATTGTTTAAATAGCAAATCTATTTGTGCCACTCCGTACTCCACAAAAGTAAAGCAGAAAAATAAAGAGTAAAAGTTAAGAGGCTGAATGGAGGAGGCTTGTTCTTTATCTTTATGCAGATGGTTTGTTTAACTGTTTTCCTCTGTATAGTGGAGCATTCAGTTTGTCCACTTACAAAGTCCACCATGTAAATAGCAAATGTGCCATGGCGCGACTCTGATTAGTTTAATTCACGTTAAGTACACCCCTTTTCGACCATGCACAGGCCGGCCGTATTTTTCCGTCCTTAAAATAGCAAGTGGATTCAGACACACCCTTAAAAGGGTGGTCCAGAGTGTATTTTTAGGGCTTGGTTCTGTTTATGATGCAAAGTAATGTGTGCTCATGCTTCGTAAAAAAAATCATGTTATTTTTTATATATCTTACTTTGATTACTTACTGCAGCACTGCTGAAGATTGTGGGTGTTTACAGCGGTTTAACAGATAAATATGAATTTGTAGCTAAATTGTTAATAGTGGCAAACAGCATTTCCAGGGGCCTCATGTATCACGCTCACGTTTGGATTTATTAACGATGTAATGAACGAGAGAATGTGCGTTGTTCCGTGCCAACTTCATGTCTGGCGTACGTGCATTTTTTGTGTGTGTTTGTTTTATTTCCATTGGTGACTCCTAGAGGCAGTTATGTTAAACTGCACACTACAAAGTATCTTTGAGCTGTGCAATGGCAGCTGTATGGGATGGGATCATCCGCATGTCTAGCTGGTATATAAGGTTTCCATACCATACAGTTGACCAGCCAAACATTAAAGTGCAATTTGCAGCGATCGCCGGTTTTCCCAGTGTAATCGAAGCGATCGACTGCACGGACATTGCTATAAAGGCAACATCTGAAGATGATTTTGCATACGTGAATCGGAAACATTTCCATTCAATAAATGTGCAAATAATATGTGATGCTCAAATGTGCTTAACACAATACACACACTTATTAATGATTCCTACTTGTGATGAAGAGTAGGCAAAATCTGATATGTAGTTGGGGAAAAAAGAAGATTGAGTTCATGATTGATAGTGTCAAAACTTGTTGCCATGCGTTTTACGAACTACGCCACTCATGCTGCTTATATCCGCTCTCTTTAGTTATTTTATTTCTGTCAATCAAAAGGGACACTACAAAACTTTACACCTTTACATCGCTTTATTTCTTTTTTAATTCCTTCACAATGCGATATTCAGACCCCACTGCGTTAACCGCGTCAGCTAAACTCTCCCACTCTATTTTTTTCTTTTGTTATTAATTCTGGAGGATAAACTTGCAAATAACACCGTTTATGTCCGGTCTACCTCCGAAAGGAGCACCTCCAATTCACATTCTGTTCAAAGTTTCTCTTTTTACTTGCTTTTGCCATTGCTTTTTCGTTTGGTTTTGCCAAAGTAGAGTCATTACCATGTTTATTAGGGGGAGGAGGCAGGGTGGGGATTTGCGCTCGTGCATATGCGCTCAGTTTCACGTTAATTCGGATGTACAAAGAGAATATGCGTGGGATTCAGGGTACGCAATGTTTCATACATCTGATTTTTTTTACTGCGTACGCACATTTACAGCTTTGTGCGTACGCAATGTTTAGTATGAATTCAACGCAAGTCTTCGTACATGAGGCCCCTGTTGTTTACATCATTGTTTACGTCCTTGCTACAGCTTACCATTAATGCTAGAAACAATGCATGTAATAGATCAATTTTAACAAATAAAAATACTTACAGGTTGTGGCTCACAATCCACAACTTTTGAAGTTGGAGCTGCTCCTTCTTTGAGGGGTTTTCAGCCGAATCCAGAACTGAACTGGGAGAGATTCCAGAGATTCCTGTCCTTTGACAAATGTTAGCTATATCTTTTTTACAATTCTCTGGAACATAATTTAAATTAAACTGTAAGCACTTCTCTCTTTGTGTCGTGTCCTTTGGAAGCCCAAATACAGAAACAGAACAAGCTCTGTGAAAATAGCAGCATTAGGACAGTATTTTAGCTTTCTCTGATATAACCTTACAGCACCTCTGGCCACACCCCTTCGCTGCGCTGGTTGTATGCATGTAACCTGGGGTTTGTTATCATAAAAACCCGGATATATTATTTTGTAGTTCCCTAACTTCCTTTGCTGTGGACTTAGCTAAGCTAACTCTGTAAAACCCAATGTCTCCATTTGCAATGAACTTTGACTTACATTCAGGGATGTTGTTTATGTTCACACAGCCACATTACACATCAACTAAAGTTTAAAATATGATATTACAGTGGACCACCCCTTTTACTGCTTTTACGCCATATGCGCTTTAGATTTTGTGCTTAGATTGTTAAAATAGAGCCCAATATTCTTAACCAAGCCCCTTTAACCGTTAGTTTGCTATATGAGGGAATGAAGTGTAAAAATACAGCCATTTCAATATTCCATTTCAGCTGGAAGTACATCAACATACTCAATTAAAAGTCTCAGTAACTTCCAGTTCAGGTAGACTTTAAGAGCTAGAGCAGTCAAACCTATTGGCTCATTCCCTTCCATTGCTGTTAAGTCAATTCAAGTCAAGTAAATAAAACGTTTCATTGTGTTACTGTGTTGCTAAGTAGTATTTTCTCAAAATTAGCCATAAAAAATATGTGTTTGTAGAGAACAGTTTGACTTTTACTATAGTTGTAATATTGTTTGCTACTTGTTGTACTATTGTTATTCCTAGTATTTCCCCCCATCGAAAAATGAATTGAAAGTCTTAAAACAATTGCAGAAAAGAGTGTACTTACGCTGTACATGTTTGCTAAACATAGGTCCGTGGTGATTACACAAAGTGGGCCTGGCTCCGAGGCTCTGCCCACATCAACTTGTAAACCGTCTGCTGTTTTCCATTGTTTAGTTTAATATATAGTAAAATATAAATATGTAAGTTTATCTTTATAGCAAGGGTGTAGGTTTGCACTTGACATTGGTGGGGACGAGTGAATACAATCCCCCCCACAGCCCGCCAAGACTGAATATTGTTTATATATATATATGTATATATATATATATATATATATATATATATATATATATATATATATATATATATATATATATATATATATATATATATATATATATATTATATTGCTATTAATTATTTAACTGCTAAAATGTATTATTAATTAATCCTCTCTTCATACAATTTATTAAGTTAAATTACATAGTCAGGCACGTAGCCAAGGGGGTTCAGGTGGTTTGAAAGACCAAAAGTTGGATTATTATTATTATGTTTGAATTTATCTTATTATTCAAATGGGCAAATTTTCACTGAGGAAGGTTGAATGCACTGGCCAGTTTGTTATTTTACTATAGGCTTCAGTTTTTAATTTAAATCAAGTTTTAACAGATTTCCCCCACAAAAAAAATATGATTAAAAAAAGCATATTTGAAGAGTTTAGATGCAAAAACCTCTAAATGCCATTTAATATTTTCTTCTAAAATTAGCATTTTTCTCCAACTGCTGTGTGTGGACTTAGTGATTTTACTTTTATAGTGACAAATACGTTCTTTCCATTGCCTTTAAAGGGAAATAACTGAACATAAATATACAAGGCTGAGAAAAATGCTAATTTTAGACGGCATTTAGAGGTTTTGGCATCTGAACTCTTCATTTCTTTATTCTAAGAATTGAATGTTCTAATTTCTAATTCGAAGTATTTTTATTATTTTTAAAGCTTGTATTTAAGCTTGTGTTACATCCCACTCCATTTTTGACCATGTTAAAATGTATTTTTTGTTAATGATATTTTATGTATGATATTTTGTTCGAAAAAAAAATAAATCAAATCAAATCAAATCAAAACTGTAATATAAAACTTTTTTTAAAAGCACATGTGTAAATAAAGCAATTTGACAAAATGATAGGAAATATTTTAAATAAAATGTAGTTATAATAACTATCCAACAAGATAATCCAGCAAAAAATTGTTCTTAATGTCACTAAAATGCAATATTTATACCTCAATTAAACAGAAAATCAGGTGAATAACTGCAAAGAGGTTTAGTTTTTCATAAAACAAATGATCTCTCCTTTTAATAAGCTGCAGGCCCAAAAGTGTAATATTAAAATAATGTTTATTAACTAATAAAGAGAAAGTTTAATAAAGACTTTCGTTTATTTTTCATACCAATTTAACATGTCTCATAGTATTATTAAAGGATGGAGCACAGGCTGTATTTTTTCTGACAAATTGTTTCAACCGAAATTGGAGGTGTTAACGTTACTCTAAGAGATAAGAAGAACTGGCAAGGTCATATACATTTACATGTAGGTGTTTATTTGGCAGTTGGTTTTCAGGGAATATTGTTCACAGACTAGTATCAGTCTGCTTGAACATTAGACTGACTGGTAAAAACACTAGCAATAGTGGCAATATCATGATGGACTCATTCAGTAGCGAACTTGAGTTCATGTGACTTACACTTTTTGTTGAAAAAAACTCTTTATGTCCACCTTTTTTTGCGTGTCACACACCTCACACACAACTTACGGGAAATTCCCCCCACCCAGTTGTTTTGCCGCTGCTTGTATCTGAATGCAGCCTCTCACACAATAGGGAAAGGCACAGCCAATCACAATTTTAACATGTGTTTGGGGGGCAGTGCGACTCGAGGAGAGAACGTGATTTAACCCTTTTGGCATGTCTGGGTTTATATTGACAGCGCAATTTTTTTTTGTGAATTAAATTATTGGTGGGACATTTCAGTAGTTGGTGGACATTGGTGGGGACACGTCCCCTCTGTCCACCCTAAATCTACGCCGCTGCTTTATAGGAGTCTTAGGGAACAGACCGCTTTAACCCAAAAATGACCAGTGTGTCAGTTGAAGAAAACTCAGAGTCAGAGATTTAATAAAACTAAGATTACTGAAGATGGTTTGCTGTTTCATCAGCAGAAGCCAGCTTCAACACTCACACAGTTTACAATCACAAATCAACAACATTTTAACTCAGACATAATGTCACTAACAGCGTCATATATATAAGGGTTTTAACCTGAGCAGTTAACTGTGACCAGGGGTGAAAGTCAGCTCCAGTCTTCTCCTCCAATGAAGAACAAACTCACATACACAAAGAATGCTTATATAGTTCTAGGAGGTCTTGTTCTCTAGCAGGCATCTAATCAGAATGGTACAATAAACATCTTTCTACTGGCAGCTATTAATCTATAGAAAGTCTCTCTCATGGAATAGAATCTGATCTTTAGCAAGTATACATAAGAATGTATTCTTTAGCACACGGTAAATTCAAAATCTAGTGACAGCTGTTCAAGTGGTGTCAAACATCCGGTTCCACATCAGAGGTCCCAGTGACCTCCTGAATGGGCCTGAAGATATGGAGAAAACAAAAAGTTTGGCATACAGAAAGAGCAATGACACACATATCATTTCAGATTTACAATAAACAAGGATGACAGTAAGGCTGTCCTATAATCTAAGCCTGGGGTTCTCAAACTCGGTCCTGGAGGTCCGGTGTCCTGCAGATTTTAGCTCCAACTTGCCTCAGCATACCTGCAAGGATGTTTCTAGAAAGATTAGTAAAGCTGCGGTTACACTTGACTTTTCTTCCCTTAGACTTCCATTAATACGCACGTGAATGCGTCAGGCCAGAAACGCAAGGTCATGCGTCAAGTTTCGCAGGTTGCTGCGGTGCAAAGTTAAAGCTTGGTGAACTCTGACCTGGAGCAAATGGAGCACCTCCTCCAAACTCTGACCTCCTCTAAACATGAAGCAAATCCCTGGCTTTTTTAATGTCTAAACATCTTGTTTAATCCCGTCCCTTTTCGCAGCGCCGAAAAGGATTTCAGAATTTCAGGATTTCACAGAATTTTGCACACACAAAGCCCTGTGTGACCGCAGCTTAAGAGCTTGATTAGCTAGGCCAGGTGTGTCTAATTGGGGTTGTAGCTAAAATCTGCAGGACACTGGGCTGCTGTGTTTACACCAAATGCGACATGCACAAATAAATCTTGCTATTAGCATGTAAATAAACACGTGAACATTTTGAGCTTACTCGCTTAATTCGCACATCAAATTCACTTCACAATATATGCAGATTTGCGTCATGGGCAGGGCTTCTTTCTGCCTGGTGACTCTAGCTTTGTTGCTAAATGGTGAGCATGGATTTTTGTTAACATTGATGAGATAGTAGCTATGTGCTTTAGGAAGGCTGAAAAACAGTGTATATTTGTTCGGCGCCGTGTCTAAGTGCACTAAATACTTTCTGAGGTGCACCCAGCTCTATGAGTTTATCAACTCCTCCAGAAACTGTACCTGGATGATGGAAGCTTTTAGCAGTGCTTCAGACTAAGCTGAGCCCGTGTCGGCAGTAGGATTTTCTCTCAGGACTTCAACAACAGGCACAACCTCATAATAGCTCCCTTTCAAGAGCAAGCTCATGATTGATTAACGTGGCTCAAATGTTCGCTTAAGTTTAGATTTTCCAACTCGAGCGATTTGCACTAATGCGTAAAATGCCACTTCATTTGTGCAAATCGCATCGTTCATGCCCCCGGATGTCTATTCCCATCTTTGCATTGACTTAACATGTAAATCACTCAAGCTTGACGCTTCATCCACATCTGGTGTGAATGCAGACTGCGATTGAGAACCCCTGATCTAGACTATTAAACACAAATTCTGATTTACTAATAGTCTTATAAAAGAAAGGATATTTGCCAATTCTAGAGTGGACATCATCTAGATACCTATCCTTCAGTAGAAACTGAAGAGATAACATACACTTTCAATGTTTATTACCGCAGACCACCATAAAAAAGTACTGTACAAATAACTTTGATTTCTTGTTAATACAATAGTATATAATAAATAGTATTATATAACACATTTATTTGTGTGTTTTTGTTATTGGGAGAGCTTTCATTTTACATTTTCATTTAAAAGCAAATCTCATCAGTGTGGACAGTATTGTGGGGTGATTGCAAACAGTATACTCATTCTCAGTTATTTTGGGTTATTTTCACATACCCTACCTGACAAAAGTCAGAGGTTGTTGACTATTGTGAGTCCTAGACGATGCCTGATCTTCTACAAGAGGACGTAAAGTATATGGAGGAGGTATACGGTACCAGTCTGTACGTTAAATAAGAATACATTCTTATTAATTACATTATCAATCACTTAATTGAATTTTAGGATTTTTTTAATGGAAAAGGTTTTGGTTTTGTATGATGTATTATGCTTTATTATCCCATGCCCAAAACCATTTATTGTGGTTGATGTGCAATTTAGTGCAATACATTCATATTATGGATTTATCTGCTTATCAATAGGCCAAATATATTTAACAAATTGTACAAATTTGATCTTTAAGTAATATTTTCATTCCCACTTTATATTTAGTGGCCTTAACTAATACACTACCTGGCAAAAGTCTTGTCATCAATCCTAGTGGTAAGAGCAACAAATAATACCTTGACTTCTAGTTGATAATTTGGAAAAGTGTCAGAAGGTAGATTTTTCTGATGAATCATCTGTTATACTGCATCCCAATCATCACAAATACTGCAGAAGACCTCTTGGAACCCGCATGGACCCAACATTCTCACAGAAATCAGTCAAGTTTGGTGAAGGAAAAATCATGGTTTGCGGTTACATTCAGTATGTGGGCGTGCGAGACATCTGCAGAGTGGATGGCGACATCAACAGCCTGAGGTATCAAGACATTTGTGCTGGATAGAGGATAGTGCTCCTTCTCATACTGTAGCCCCACATCAAAATTCCTGAAAGCAAATAATATCAAGGGGCTCCAGGATTGGCCAGCCCATTCACCAGACATGAACATTATTGAGCATAACTGGGGTAAGATGAAGGAGAAGGCATTGAAGATGAATCCAAAGAATCTTTATGAATTTTGAAGTTATGTATCGATGCAGTCCTCCAAGCTCATAGGAGTCATAGACAATATTAATTCTTTTTCCACTGCACCATGACTTTATATTCTGTACTGCACTTTATTTCTGTTAAATGACAAGACTTTTGTCTATGCAAAGGCAAACCTTACTGTCCTAATGAAATAATTAAAAATCAAGGCATGATTAATCTAAAGGCATTTGTCTTTTATATATGCCAATTCTGATACCAACTGATCAACTAGAAATCAAGTTATTATTTGCTGTTGCTAAAATTTGGCTAGGTTACAAGACTTTTGTCATGTAGTGTATGTTATCTGATTATATACATAGAGTAACATACATTTGATCTGTTAGAAATGTCATAAAAATTGTTGAAGTAAATTTAATTTATGACACTTGCATTTCAGTGGCTGGAAACCCAAGATACTAAAGTTAGTGAGTTTTAAAGTGTCACATACTCACTTCTTGGGGTAAATGTATACTGATATACTGAGTTGATGTTTATATTCATTACAAATATCTCCTATCAAAAGAAAAGGTTACTCATTTGCATGGGTGTTAAGGATACATTTTAGCACAGATATATCTGACAAAAAAAGTTACACCATGTATGTTGCTTAAATAAACAACTACAAATTTTCTGTCAGTGCTTTAGGAGTGTGTTTTTCTATCTTCATCATATTGTTTTAATAGTTTCAGCGATGACTCAGTCATACTGATGGCATACTGGGAGATATTCTTACAAGAATGAGACAGACAATGATAAGACTTTCCATCGAGGTGGGAGTGAGGGGGCAGGAAAACAACTGTGACTCATTTCCATAAATCCATCAGCAAACATCATTACTTAGTTGTGGGTTTTAACAGTCTTATTTGTTTCTATAATCATTTCAATGTGGTGTCTAATTTAAACTTAACACAAAGCACTAGCCTGTGCCATCTTTGGTTTCCTCTGGGCCTTTTATGGTCCTGTGAGACTGATACCATATATGCTGATTCTACACATAACTGTGTCGTCATGTGTTTTGATGACTCAATAGCGGGACCCTCTTTCTGAAAAGAAAGTGTGTGCGCAAACCATAGCATCACTCAGCAGATCTCATCTGCTGCTTTCGAGGAGCCCCTTATGAGCTCATCACATCCATTCACACTCATCATCTCACATTCCTCCACAGTTTAATGAATACCAAATCCACTTTATTTGTTTAATCAGAACATATAGAGCAGGGGTCACCAAACTTGTTCCTGGAGGGCCGGTGTACTGCAGATTTTAGCAGGTGTGTTGAGGCAAGTTGGAGCTAAACCCTGCAGGGACACCGGCCCTCCTGGACCGAGATTGGTGATCCCTGATCTAGAGCATACCTGTCAACTTTGGGATGTGAAAATAAGGGATATGCTCACCATAATAAGGTATACCACTCCCCCACCCCTCCACCCGCAAAAAAAAAAAAAACTAAAACTTACAAAATCTGTTCATCTGGAGCAGTTTTATTTTAAATAAACAGTTAAACTGTGAGTAATATGTTTTATTATTGTCATTATTTACAAAAAAAAGGTATACATTAGCAGCAAATAAATTAGCAAACAGTTCAGCTTATTAAAATTAATAGCTATTATTAAGAAATAGAATCAAGTTATCAAATCTCATTAAACTTCTCATCACTGTATAACACACAGTCTGATTATAGAGCACCGAATTAATCTCTCACTTATTCAGATTTTTCGTTTGATTACATTAAATAAGAGAGGTGTCACTTTAAAAATGCACACATCTAACATTATAATGAAAGCATTTGACTGCTTTCTTAACTTTTTATGCTCATTTAGGACAAAATTACTTGTGTTTGAGAAAAAACAACCCACCAAAATCGACATCTTTAGATATTATTATTATTATTATTATTGTTATTAATCATGTGAATATGTTTGTTCAAAGACGCACCCAAAACCCAGAACAAAATCGTGTGTACATAATCCGTTTGGGAAACAGTGTCTATTTATCACTAAGGAGCACGTCAGCTGACAGTCACGCACCGCTATATGACTGTTTTGAGGACTGCATAGGAGGGACGACGGTACCTGTAATGAAAAGGAGAGGGAATCCCGCCAAGTGTTTTCAAGTGACTCACATTTAAGAGCAAGAGCGGCCCCTGGTGGTTCGGCGGTATGGCTGTTGTATAGGGAGGATGGGCTTTTTAATATTTATTGCCTGAAAAAGAGAAGAAAGACTGAGAAAGACTGAAAACACCGGAGAAATACGGGAAAATACCTTTATGGGATGATAGTGGGACAGAACTGTAAAATACAGGAGAATCCCAGGAAAAATGGGAGGGTTGACAGGTATGCTGGAGTGATGGGCGCAGATGCTTTCGCTTACTGTAGTTTAACCTTTATTCACACAGAAAACGGGATCAAATGGTGTAATTAAACTAAAATTTCCAAAGGTTTATTATTATTATTATTATTATTATTATTATTATTATTATTACTTATTTATTTACCATAAAATAACATTTTTTTTTTGTGAAATGAAGATTTCATTGATGTTACAGATCCTAGTAGTAGTAAATACTCTGTGTTTTCACTGTACTCAAATGACCTCCACAGTCACCAGATATCAGTCCAATAGAGCACATTTGGGATGTGCTGTAATGGAAGATTCGCATTATGGATGTGCAGCTGACAAATCTGCAGCAAGTGTGTGAATATCATGTCAATATGAACCAAGATTTCTGAGGACTTTTCCTGCACCTTGTTGAATCTATGCCACACAGAATTAAGGCAGTTGTAAAGGCAAAAGTGGGTCCAACCCAGTACTAGTACTTAATAAAGTGGCCGGTGAGTATATATATATATATATATATATATATATATATATATATATATATATATATATATATATATATATATATATATATATATATATATATATATATATATATATATATTTAATTTGCTAGTTAAAGTTTCACATTTTAATGACAATCATTAAATTAAGTGTTCCAAATGTGTTTATTATTCTGTGGAAGGTATTGCTGAAGGATTATGTTATCGACACGTTCAAAGAAAGATACAGGCAAACATCAACAACCTATACCTTCTTTTTTAAGTTTAGTGCTGTAAATTACTAACTGTACTATACTATAAAGTTTGTCTCTGATAAATATTATGTTATTTATTGCAGTGATGTTGTCTAGTGTGTGTTCATGCTTTAAGGAGGTGGAATGTAGGCCTTCAGGGCTTACAGGCTAATATTAGGGTTTTCTTTTACGCCTGTTAAAGGTGACATTTCTTACATATCACACATTAAAGGGACATTTTAATGTGTGATATGACTAAAAAGTGGTCAGAAACCAATAATTTCTCAATTCAAATGAGTATCAGCTTGGACCCGGAAACAGTATTTCATAGGTCACAACTTAATAAGCGAATTGCACCTTTAACCGGAGCAATCGTAAAGTTATTATTTCCACGAAAAGAGGGCGCTGTGAACTACACTGTTTTACGCCTGTTTCTTTACAAAGCCAAGAACAACTGAACATGGAGGAAGGCATATTGCTGTTATCATCAATTATCAAAAGACACATAGTAGGGTCTGTCTTCAGACTGCAAGAAAGGGGCATAATTTTTAATACGTTGGAGGCGTAACTTGAAGTTATGACGACAAGTCAAAACTATGGTGTCGGGAAGATGGCGCTGTACATCTTTTATTATTATCTACACCTACTCCACCACAGAACCCAACCATCACAGTTTGTAATGACTATAACTATTTGATGAAAACGTTTTCTAATAAGTATTTCGCCATCTTGCCAACAACATCTCGTTGTGACATCTCGCAGGGTTCAATGGGATCTTGATAACTGCAAGTTATGCCTCTCTAACTTATTACAAGCTACGCCTCTGCTGAATAAGTTGGCGGTTCATTCCGCTGTGGCAATCCCTGATTAATAAAGGCCCCTTTTTGCAGTCCCCAGACAGATACACTTACACAGTTGGGCTACTGTGTTTAAGGTATTCACATACTAACTATTAACGTTAAACAAAGTAAAATGGATATGATTGACATATAACAGGGCAGGACCAGCATGTGTGATCTTCCTGGAACAAGGCACATAAAATTATCACAAGGATATAATAACATAAACTAAAGCATTACACTTGCAACACTAACAAAAAGGCTAAAATGAATGTAAAATGTTAATTAGCCCAATTAAGTTCCACATGAGGTGATTGTTAGTTAGTAAATAATATAAATATTAATTAATTCATTCATTTTCTTTTCGGCTTAGTCCTTTATTAATCAGGGATTGAAACAGCGGAATGTATCGCCAACTTATCCAGCATATGTTTTACGCAGCAGATGCCCTTCCAGCTGCAACCCATCACTAGGAACCCCATACACACTCATTCACACTCATTCACACATACATACACTACAACAATTTAGCTTACCCAATTCACCTGTACCACATGTTTTTGGACTTGTGAGGGAAACCAGAGCACACGAAGGAAATCAGGGAGAACATGCAAACTCCACACAGAAATGTCAACTGACCCAGCTGGGGCTCGAACCAGTGACCTTCTTGCTGTGAGGCGATTTTGCTACCCACTGTGACACCATGTTGCCCTAATATAAATATTACAAACGTAAACATTAGGTGAGCAGGTTACGCTTGACGAGATTTGCAGTGATAAGCACCAGACGAAACACGACAGAAATTTAAATACAGTCATTCAGAAGCACAGAATATTGCACTCACTGCACTTCAACAAAACGGTAAGGTTAATAATCTAATATTTTTCAAAATGTTGTTTATAAATGTCAGAATAGTTCCACTCAGTTTTACTGATAACACTAATACAGTATATAATGTATTTTATTTTATAAGTTGGTTTTATAAAGTATTACTTTCCTTAAATTTTAAATTAACCACTCTCTGCAAGTTGTTACTATTAACTTTTTTGTTACTATTTACTTTTTTGTGTTAAAACAGGGTAGTTAATTTTTCTATCAACATAATTAATAACCAAGTATGTGGGTATATGTGTATGTGATTGTGTATAATAAGCATCTGCATTAAGCTGATTGATTATACCATTTGTGTTTGGCAGAGCTCATATAAGATTAGCCTCATGACACATTCTTTGATATAGTCCTACACTCTAATAATGCTGCATACAGACAAATCGTGGGGAAATAAACCGAATTTCTGGTTCCTATCTGTCCTTCCTGAGTGGGTGTTCCACTTTATTTTTTTCCATATTATCGTGTCTTTTCCCTCTGAATCGGAAAAGGCCAATAACCCTCATATTAGACACCAATAGGTCCACGATGCTAATTTTACAGCCCACTATTGTGGAGATCAGCCGTTTTCCACCTCCGCAGAACAAGGGAAATGAGGCAGAAGCATTTCCGCTGCTCTCGCTTCGTTCTCTGAGGGAAATCATCAGCTCCTTTTCACATCACACTGTCTTCTTTTTCATGAGATCTCTTTCCTAACTTCTCTTTCTCAGCCTGAGAATGAAAATGAAATTGAAAAACATGCTAATTGTGTCTCTCATTTTGAACAGTGAAAAATAAAACTCTCGGTTTCTATTTTACATGTTTGATGTGACATTATCTAAATTGTAGCTATTTTCTCAAATACGTCAGTGAACGTCTTTTAGATCTGAAGAGGCCCTGAACTCTTATATTTCAGCAGCAGGTGGCGCTGTTTTACTTACTGATTTACACTATGAGCTGTGGTACTTCTGTCCGAATGATGGGTTGTGCATTTTAAAGTCCTTCATGAAATGGCTGTTTGTCTCGATCTACTCAAAATCAGTGTTTATTTTTTTTCTGATATGTAAGTTTTTTTATGTTAAAGGGATAGTTCACCCAAAAATGACAATTTACTTACTCTTAACTTCCCCTAAAGTAGTTCAAGAGTTTCTTTTTTTCATCTGCTGAACCTAATAATAGTTATTTTGAAGAATTTTACAAAGCAATAACCATTGGCTTTCATAGTAGGGAATGAAAGTCAATGGTTACAGCTTTAGCATTCTTCAAAATATCTTCTTTTGTGTTCAACAGAAACTCAGACTCAGTTTTGAATCAAGTTGAGGGTGAGTAAGTGATGGTAGAATTTTCATTTTCCTTCTATCCCATTAAGTCATAGTGCTTGTTTCAGTTTATTGTTTAAATGATCATTTTGCGTGACCAGTAGACTGATACTTAGACGATGAATCAGATTTTTTCCACCCACTACAACTAAAACTGGCATGTGACATTTACACAGTCGCTGATTTTATTCTCTACAAACCTTGCATATCATCTTTAAAAAGCCTGTTTTTCACATGCAGTGAATAATCAGTAAATGATAAGTGAAGTGGGTTTGTTTCTCACACTGACCTACTGACCCATATAGTGAAGGTCTGTTCACATTAATTAACTCCTTCAGACCCGAATTATGTTCTAAGTTTCTGAAATATGTAAAAGTATGTTTTCACAGTTCTTGACGCTCCTATAAATTAGACCAAATTATGATATCAAAAATTCAACACCCTTTAAGTATATATATTTTTTGCCCATTAAAATGGACATCAGGTCAGAAAAGTTCTTCCCAAACATTACACCAATATAAATTACTAAAAAACATACATGATTGCTGGTATAATCTTGAAATGTATTTTCAAAATCACAAACATTGTAATATTTTTACTTTAATTTTCAGGTTTTTGTTGTGTAGATTGTGCCTTGACTATAACAAATTTTATCTTCATCTTCCTCATCACTCCACAATCTGCACATCTGAGATATTTCTATTTGCTCAAGCACATCAAGATCTATTATATTCAGCATATGAAATTGTTCCAGCAATGAATTAGTACATAAATATAGTATTTTTTTTATATTAAAAAGTTCAATCAGCATTACTGGAGATTAAATTTCAGTAACAAATCTTGAACCCATTGTACATCATAATGCAGGGGTTCCCAAACCTTTCAGCCCACGACTAAAATAGCAATGCCAGTGACTCGCAACCCCCGTATTTCTTGGAAGTAGTTATTAATATCCAAACGTTGTGCACACAACAATCATTTAATTTTTATAGTGATTTTATTACCTAAAGAGACTGATGGACACCATGATTTCAGCACAAGTCTATTTTTGGTTTAATTTTGGAGACCACCACTCCGAGATCATTCTCAATGTTCAGTTGTGTGTGCAAACGTAACATTCTGTGGTGCATTTAGTTATTGTGCAGCAGACACACAATGCCATTCATTCATTCATTCATTTTTCTTTTCGGCTCATTTTTCGGCTCATTTTTCTTTTCGGCTTATTTCCCTTTATTAATCTGGGGTCACCACAGCGGAATGAACAACCAACTTACCCAGCATATGTTTTACGCAGCGGATGCCCTTCCAGCTGCAACCCATCTCTGAGAAACATCCATACACACTCATTCACACTCATACACTACGGAGAATTAAGCCTACCCAATTCACCTGTACCGCATGTCTTTGGACTGTGGGGGAAACCAGATCACCCAGTGGAAACCCACGCGAACGCGGGGAGAACATGCAAACTCCACACAGAAACGCCAACTGACCCAGCCGAGGCTCGAACCAGCAACCTTCTTGCTGTGAGGCGACAGCACTATTTGATTTAAGTTGTGATGTCAGGTCACCAAAATTCAATGTCTAGTCAGCATCTAAGGACAATCTTATTTTAATGTCCACTAATGTCATCAAATAGCAATTATCTTAAACTAACATCTTATTGACGTCAAATACTGACATTTTTTGTCAGGTACGGTAACCAAAATGTCTGATAAAAGTCATGTTGGTAATGTCCACACAACATCAAGCTGCAATATTTTTAGACGTTGATATTTGGTTAATTTTAGGTTGGACATTTGACATTCGCATTGCCCTGACATTGAGTTCTATCGTCAATCTTATTTTTTATTTCCAAATAAAATGCTACGTCCCCACGACATTAAGGTACAATGTCAATCTGACGTCATGTTGACATCTTGTGCCTGCTGGGATGTAGTGATAGTTCACCCAGAAATAAAACGTGTTGTTGATTTAATCACCATGCTGGACATTCAAGATGCCTCTAACTCTTTTCTTTCTTTCATTGACATGATTGTCAATCTGACGTCATGTTGACATCTTGTGCCTGCTGTGTGTTTAAGGCCATTTCGGTCATCATGCAGTAAACATCCGTCATCTTTTCATCAGTGACGTGCATCTAAACAGTCTCTGGGTTATTTGGGTGTAAAGATTTTGAACATCTTCTTGGACACTTTTAATGCTTCCAAACAGTTTGCTGTGATTATAAATCGCCCATGTCTTGAAGTTATTCAGTATGATGCAATTTACCTCTTTACTTCTATGTGCGATTTGACTGGACAGGAATCAGAGAACTGATTTTTCTAATCCCCATAGACAAGAAAAAAATAAGTTGTTTCCTTCAACGACTGCAGGTTGAAGGAAAGTAGTGGAGTAAAAGTACCAATACTGCACTAAAAATGTACTCAAGCGAAAGTAAAAGTACACATTTTTATAACTACTAATTAAATTACAATTTCTGAGAAAAACTACTCAATTACTGTAGTGTGAGTACTTGAAATTTGTTACTTTACAACTTTAATATACAACATACAATACAACTTTACATACTTTAAAACTGCTTACCAAAGCTAAGTTTCTAAAAAAAGAGATTAGAAAAAGGTTTGCTCGTAAAGCATTTCTGGTCAGAGGGGATGTCACAGGTTAGTGTGGCTTCTTTAACCTAAAAACTGTCCTCTTTTCAGTCTACTGTGGTCAGACGTCTGCAAGTAAAAACATAAACACTCAAGAGCTACATTATAGCAGAAACTGAAGATGTAAATCTAATTGTGAACTGACACATTCTGCATCTGAACTTTTTTAAGTGAAAGTGATTTTAGAGTTTACGTTACGTAATACTGTCGCTTTCATTAAAGCAATGTACCATATTAACTGATATAAGGGCAGAGGGTATTGATGAAAGGCATGAATGTTATAAATAGTGGTGGGAAAAGTTCCTTTTGAAATTAAAGCATTACAATATTGAGTTACTCTCCCAAAAAAGTAACTAGATGCATTACTTAATTACTTTTTATGGTAAGTAATGAGTTACATTACTTTTGAGTTAATTTTGAGTCACTTTTTATCAGCTTGCTGAGGCTTGATCTCTTTCAGTGCTTGTTTTTTTTTTCCTTCTTTTTTTAATGGAGGAGCTCTGCAATTAACAAAGCACTGTATAACCTACACCTACATTTACCTTTGAAAAAATATTTTAATATATTTAAAAATATTTTAGGATGATGTTATCTGAGAACTTCCTGACCCCAGAGCTATAGATGCCATTTATACAGATTATGGAAAGTTTAAAGCAGTGTTTGCTAGTTTTGTACTATTTGTAATAAGTAAAATCACTGTCAATTGAGACAATCTCATTTTCCTTTTCTTTGATGTGTTGAAAATAATGAACACATTCACTCATTGACTTCATTGTGACTACTTTAATTTTAATTCTGCAATTAATTTTTTTTAAAAGCTAATTAGTTATACTAACTTAAGTTACATTTTCAAAAAAGTAACTGTAATATTATTACTTATTTTTTTAGTAATGCGTTACTTTACTCATTACTAAAAGTAATATTATTATGTAGCTTTCATTACTTGTGATGCATTTCCCCCATCACTGGTTATAAATAACTTTCAGTTCCTTGCACAAACTGATAGTTTCGCTTTAAAACTGATTGTCGAGAATTACAGGTATTAATTTCGCTTTCCCCATATGTTCTTGTGTTTCGAAGTCCCAGTGGCTAATGATATTAGGACTTTATGAATCAGACAGTGATTCCTGACAATAAAACTAGCAAAATGGCCTGTCAAAAACAAACACAATCATATCAAAACTCAGAATATGCCATCACCCATTCATAAAATAAATATTTGACATCACTATAGATTATATATGGTTTCATCTTTGAAAATAACTATATTAATTCTAAAGATTTTGAAGATATGCAACCATATAAATATAATTTATGAATTGGTATCACTTTATTTTGATGGTCCCTTTAATGCATTTTGTTGAATTTAAGTTAAATTGCATCTGCATGCCAACTAATACTCAATAGATTATAAGTAGACTGTTAGGTTTATGTTAGTGTAAGTTGACATTTACTTGCAAAGGTCCTTATAATTATTTAAATGTCTGTTGAAGGAGCTGTCAGGGATGGGCAGTATTTATGATACATGCATTTTAAATACGTATTTTAAATGCAAAATAATAATTTGAAAAGTTGTAATTTGTATTTTAAAGGGTTTATGAAAATGGCTTATTATTTTGTATCAAAATACTTTAGCGTCTTGTATTTTTGTATTTTTAAAATACTGTAAAATACTTTGTAAGAAGTCTACACGATGGCATCATAAAATGGCCTTTAATAGTGGTGTTTTCTCAGTTAGTTGCCAAGATTTGAGATCAGACTAGAAAATGTATTATTATTGAAGAAGTTTATCAATGCTTGGAGTATGGATTCAAATTATGCATTACATATACAGAAAGTAATAGACAGATAGCAGGGTAAATTCAGGAGCAAGTCAAAATAAGACAGGAATATAAGACAAACAACATAAAAAGTCCTACAGTGGCGATACCTACAAAACTTCATTAGCTGTTTCAAATGCCAGTAGCTGATCTGTAGGTGCTCTTCATATGTAGGTAATTAAAAACTTTGATAACGTAATCAGTATGAGACAGAAATATTTAATAATACTTCAGTCTACAAAGAGGTCAATACCTGCCAACTCAGCAAAAACAGATTGCTGCATTTTTTTTGAGATACCGTGTTTTATATTGTGTATTGAAGAGGACAATTGGGGAAAAAAAAACATGATTTATGGAAATTAAAGTAAAGTACTACCTATGAGTTTTGTCAAACCTTAAACCCATAGAAAAAACAATCTGTGGCAAGTGGTTAAAAGTAGCCAAATTATGCGGGAAAATTATATTTGGTAACCATGGAATCACCACAGTTTCAGTTAAATATCTTCTTTAATGTTTTGCTGAAAGAAAGAAAAGAGTTAGAGGCATCTTGAATGTCCAGTATGGTGATTAAATTAACAACAATTTTTATTTCTGGGTGAACTATCACTATAAGTATTTCAGCTGCTGGTCTCGGCGGACACTTTGATTTTAGAACGACACCAAATTATTTAAAAAATGCTAGTCGATTTGATGTCAAAACCTTGATGGTCATTTGATATCCGCACATTGATGCCCTTTTGACCACCAAAATAATGACACAAAAGGTGTAATAATGAAAGGTTTTATTCATCTTAAAGCTTTAATTCCAAATTCATACAAGATTTTTTACCTGCAATGCATGCAAACCACCTTGTCAAACTTTTCCTGGAATCAATTTTTGATGCCAACGTTAGAAGCCAATTTGATTTATTTAGCTGTCAATTGCCATCAGTTTAATTTGTCAAGAAGTTTGACCAGAGCTGAAAGGGTCTTGCCCAACTGAGCCTGGTTTCTCTCAAGTTTTTTTTTTTTTTTTTACTTTCGTCAATTATTAAAGTTTTGTTCCTCGCCACTGTCACCACTGGCTTGCTTGGTTTGAAAACAAATATCAACTTTATTTAATGTCGTTATTGGACATTAAAATAACTTTATACTTAGACATTGGCTAGACATTAAATTTTGGTCCCCTGACATCACAACCTAAATCCAACCTAATATTTATGTCTTATGACGTTGTGTGCCTGTGTGCCTGATGTTGTCATTTCTGTGTGGAGTTTGCATGTTCTCCCTGCGTTTGCGTGGGTTTAATCCGGGTGCTCCGGTTTCCCCCACAGATCAAAGACATGTGGTACAGGTGAATTGGGTAGGCTAAATTGTCTGTAGTGTATGAGTGTGAGTGAGTGTGTATGGATGTTTCACAAAGGTGGGTTGCGGCTGGAAGGGCATCCGTTACGTAAAACATATGCTGGATAAGTTGGCGGTTCGTTCTGCTGTGGCGACCCCAGATTTATAGGGGGAATTAAGCCGAAAAGAAAATGAATGAACGAATGAACAACATTCAATTCATCTTTATTTGTATAGCGCTTTTACAATGTAGATTTCTAGACCTGGTAAGAACTCAGGAGCTGCATTTTGTATTAGCTGGAGTTTGTTAATAGAGGATGCTGGGCAGTCAGCAAACAGAAGCATTACAGTAATCCAGCCTTGAAGTCATAAAAGCATGGACTAGCTTTTCTGCATCTAAGATGGATAGCATACTTCGTAACTTAGCAATATTTCTCAGATGAAAAAAAGCATTTTTTGGACATGGGATATATGATTTTCAAAAGTTAAGTTGCTGTCTAATATGACACCCATATCTTTTATAGTAGAGCTAACGCTAACTTTGTATCCTAGTTGTTTGTATCTAGTTGTAGGTCAAGTTGTGAGATCTGTTGTGTACAGGATTTAGGCCCAATAAGTAATAATTCTGTTTAGTTTTAGTTTAAGAGAAGAAAATTGTTGGTCATCCAGTCTTTAACATCTTTACTACATTCAGTTAGCTTAGACAGTTCAGACATCTCATCAGGTTTAGTTCAAATATAGAATTGAGTAATGGCGACGCAGTAACGCAGTAGGTAGTGTTTATGCCTCACAGCAAGAAGGTCGCTGGTTCGAGCCTCGGCTGGGTCAGTTGATGTTTCTGTGTGGAGTTTGCATGTTCTCCCTGCGTTCACGTGGGTTTCCTCTGGGTGCTCCGGTTTCCCTAGGCTAAATTGTCCGTAGTGTATTAGTGTGAATGAGTGTGTGTGGAAGTTTCCCAGAGATGGGTTGCATCTAGAAGGCCATCCGCTGCGTAAAAACAAATGCTGGATAAGTTGGCGGTTCATTCCGCTGTGGCGATCCCGGATTAATAAAGGGACTAAGCCGACAAGAAAATTAATGAATGAATATAATTGAGTCATCTGCATCGTAGTGAAAGCTGATCCCATGTCTTCATATAATGTCTCACTTTTAACTGAGTATGATTTTTCAGTAATCTTTCCACCACTGTTAATAACCTACTATAAATTAAAACCATTAACCTATGCTATATATTTTTGTTTTCACAAGCTTTGGAGATGTAACGTAAATTCTGCTTTTAAATAATAGGTCGCCTATAGCTTTCGTCATGAGCCACATCTGTGTTTAAAATGGCATAAATGTTTTCAAAGAGCACTACGAAAGGAACGCAAGTGTTAATATAAAGATCACTTAAACTGAACTGTAAAAAAATACTTTAAAAGGAAATACACCAGTGGTGTAGTCGGGGCTATACGCACGTATACTCCGTATGCCAACTTTTTCCGACAAGCTTTTTTATTACGACTTCTGAGGATCAATAATTGGGTATACCCTCGGTATACTCACTTGTTTTGCTGATTAGACTTCTCTAGTTTATGTGTATTCGCGTCCCCTTTAACTGTATGCTAAATGTTTTCTTTAACTCGCATCTTAATTTATTGCAATCGGTTCAGTTTTGTTTAAATTGTGCCATTCGCCGCCACACAGAAATGCCAACTGGCCCAGCTAGGGCTCGAACCAGTGACCTTGCTTCTTGCTGTGAGGCGATTGTGCGATCGTCATAAGAACTGTACACTACTAAATGATCGCCTCAGTCCCCTTTAAATTTGATATGAAAACAGCGGCAGACTTCCGCTCCTCTGTTTTAAACTCGTTTTTTATTTAATCAGCAAACCACAGCTGTGCAGAGTAAAGAGCAGAAGGTGTGTATTTATTATTTGCGGTTTATTGCTATAGAAACACTTGTTTAACATGTACCAATTGGGTTTCCCCATCTTATATTTCTTCGGCACTTCCCTCATCATCACAACGGTTTCCTCCAGCAAAAATGCACCTCTTAACGATTTAAATATTAACTATGATTATAAAACACATTACAGTGCATGTGGCATTAAGTATATCATACATTCATGCACAGGATTAAACACAGTGACAGAACCACTCAGTGAATGTACTCATTTTAACTGAGTATCAGAGTGAAACATCATGTGTTGTATCATTTTAAAAATGATTTCCTATTATGACTTATATTATGATAGTGAAATATGTAAATTAGCTTGTAAATTTTTTTATATGTTTATGTTTATGCCATTTTGAATTTAAAAAGTGGCAGTTTTATTTAATACATGGAAAAAATACTTGAGTATAGTTTGCAAATGTTCATTGGAACGACAGATTTGGAAAACGACGAATCAATGAACTATGTTTGTAATGACGGAACTTGCGACCTTAGTTGGCTAACGATGGTTTTCGGAAACGCACCTCTTAAATTTTAATCTGAATACTGAACTGGCACAGCTTAAATTTACTAGAACTTCTATGTTAATCCAACACAATCTACATTGTACAAGTGCTATAGAAATAAAGATGAATTTGCAATTTTGACATGTTTTTTATTTGTTTTTGACACATTAAATATGTTTTTTGATGTTGTTTTAACATCAAGGTGACCACTCTGGTTTCATACAACAATGGTGAAATGATAAGTAGCTTGATATGTAATTTTAATCTTATTCATCAATGTGCTTTCATTCACGTTAGCCTTAAAGTTCATAAGACTTCTGATCTCAGTCTTCTGTGTATGTGAAACAAAGCCTCTTCACACGCTTTAAAGCTATAGTGGAAACTGAAAGGGTAGGAAAATCCAGGCAAAATACTTTCAGTTGTTTTTGTTAAATGTGAACATACAATAGACCATAAACACCCACGAGGAACCAAACACAACCTATCAAAAACTATGGTGTGAATACACAAAAACCACTTTCCATTCAAAATCAGTGCCTAACATCAAGTCCTCAAATATCAAACTCATGCATTATAACCACAACACTCTCCTGATATAACATCATGAAAGCTTGAGCCAACAACTACGTGTAAAGTGTGATATGGTCCATGTGTTGATAGGAATCTTCCACCAAACTTGACAGAGGAGCTCGAGTCCTCAGGCAGACAGATCTGAGTCAGCGAAACGGCTTGTGTTCTCATACCTGTGAGTGCAGTGTTGTCCCCCACCCCCACTTCCTCTGCAGTTTACTAGCTCTGCTAAGAATACACAACGGCGTGGGCGTTCACTAAGAAAGGCTTCTTAGAATAAGATCAAATAAAAAGAGACCAGATTCAATTGATAAATGCATCTGCGTGCTTGTTGGGCAGTCTGAAACAAAGCCAAGCGTTTCTCCAAAAATGAAATGTTTCAGAAATGTTTGGCTGGTTTAAGTCATGTGGCACATTTGAGCAGGTCGCATCTCCATAGACAAGTGACTCACAACTCCCGCAGCCATGGAGGTCGGAGGCTGAGTCAGAAAATGTATGCATTGTGAATTGCAAAAAAAAAAAAATCTCAAATTAACGTGTCACAGGAAAGGTCAAACCACAGCATTGCGGAACTTGGGTTGAATGACTAAAGTAAAGTACTGCATGTTGTATAACAGTTGTTAATGTTGTATATTTATGATTCTCAACAACAGTGACACTTTTGCATCATATAAAACTCAATTGTGACTGACAGCATGCACTGCAGCAAGAAATTTGTCACCATTGTTAAGGTTCGTATTCTGATTCTCAATTTGTTTGTGTTTAAAGAGAAATAACACAACTGTAAAATGTTTAAAAAGTAGCTTTAGTTGCTGAATGCACAGAGGAAATTTTAAATAAACTATTTCCCTCCACGCAGACTCAAATACATGAACATATGCCACTTTGAAATTAGAAAAGTCATTTATTTTGCACTTATTTATATTAATGCTGGTGTATCAGAATACATGTGGGTAACACTATTTTGATGGCCCATTTGAGTATTAGTAGACTGTCTGCTTAATATCTGTTGATACTGCTACTTTAACAGACATTTAACTAACTAGAAACTTTGCAAGTACATGTCAACTTACACTAACCCTAACCCTAACCCCAACCTAACAGTCTAATCTAATGAGAATTAGTTGGCATGTAGATACAATGTAACTTATATTCAACAAATGGACCATCAAAATAAAGTGTGACCAACAAGTGTTTACTTGTGCAACTTTAAAGTCTAAACAGTGTTGACTTTTTCAGTTATTTTATTCTTTAGGATCTTTATTTTTGGTCTACACAAATATTGGATTGTTTTGATGGTGCAGTGAGTCTTTGTTTGCTTCTTTGTAACTTTAAAACTGGCACGATGTAGAAGTTCAGTACATCTAACCAAATTTAAGAAGAATGATACATACCTGTCAACATTGGGATGTGAAAATAACTTTATAATGAAATCATTCGATTGCTTTTCCTAACAAAGTTAGTTTTGTTTGAAAAAAAAAAAAAAAACTCACAACATCTTTAGATGTTATTATTTTTATTATTTGTATTATGTGTCTGTTCAAGCACGCACCCAAAGCCAAGACTTTCGCTCCGCTTCAAATTGCATGCACAAAACCCGTGTGGGAAACAGCGTCTATTTATCACTATGGAGCGCATTAGCTGACAGTCACGCACCGCTATATGACTGTTTTGAAGATTGCATATAGGGGTGAGGGCACCTGTAATGAAAAGGAAAGGGAATCCCGCCATTTTTTTTATTTATTTCAAAGTGTTTTTATGACTAAATAAAACAAAAGCACAAAACAGGCTCACATTAAAGAGCCAGAGGTGTCCCCTGATGGTTCGTTGGTATGGGTTATGCATAGTATTGCCACCCTTCATAGAAAGATTGTAAATACGGAAAAATTTGGGAAAATACTTTTACGGGATAATAGCAGGACAGAACTGTAAAATACAGGAGAATCACAGGAAAAACAGTAGGATTGACAGGTTTGATGATATATCAGTTGATCGTTTTAAGTTTAATCAAAAAGTTGTTAATAAAAATATTACTACTGAAAATGTCAGACTTCTCTGTTTGCCTTTGATTAGTGATGTATGCCTAATTTCTTTTAGTGTCTTTCACAGTTGCCATGTTTGGGTAATTATATATATATATATATATATATATATATATATATATATATATATATATATATATATATATATTATAGGTGGGCATATAATTTTTTTTTATCTAGATTAATCTTAGAGTCTTGGAATTAATCTAGATTAATCTAGATTAAAATGTCTCATTTGAATTCTGCCGAAGGCATTCAGAATATGTGTGCTACCCAAATAATAACTAAGAATATCTCCAAAAACTGCTTGAGAAACTGTTCTACTATGAAAATTGGTGATGAAAATAAAGTATGTTCAATAAGATGTTCTTGTGTTTACTAACTGTTTATTCAGTAAAACATAAATTTTGAACTGTAGGCCTACATAAACTCGAAACAGCAATTTTTGATTACCTTAATCCGACTGAAGTCATAACTGAACTAAAGAGAAATGGAATTAAGACGTGACGTAGACATATATTAGTGGCATTATTGAAGTAAACACCGCAATCAAACTATTACCGACTTTTCGCCACTTTTTCTGACAAGATCCACACACTCGGCTATCAGTAAAGGACCGCGCACGCACACTCACATCGTGAAATGTGGAAGTTTTTTTCTTTCCAATCTGCGTGCGTGATTAAATTCCATAACACTCTCACCAGTCTTTACTGCTTATTTGTGTCTAATACCCCAGTTTGTCACGGGGGCATGAATGAAATGTTCATAAGTGAAGGTGCAACTGTCGAACTGTAGTCACCCAAAGTCACCCAAAATTGCAGGAAACACTTACATAAAAGCACTTCACGCAAACACCTTAATTATATTATAGTCTATTAAGGCAAATAACTAGATTACAGATGTTCATGTAAACGTAGTCAGTAGTGTCTTCAAAGTAAGTGAAAGATCCAGATGGCCATCCTGCTGATTTGATATAGAAGGGCACTTTTTGTCAGACGGCTCACCGGTTTGACTTTCATTTACCGTCATTCATTTTATAAACCACCAGGTATATTTTATCTGTAAATGTTTTACTCGAACGCATAAGTTCCAGATTGTTAGATGGGGATCTAAAATTAATCAGATTCACTCTAGTGAACTGCATCCATGTTAGCACGATTGATGTGATCATTTCACAGTAGGAATACACACAGGTTCGAAAGACTCATTCTCGCCACCTACAGTTCAATTTGGCCACATATACATTCACGCTAAAATATCAAGGTGAAAGTCATCATTGATTTCGTAGAATAAACCCAGCTCACAAACCAACTTTGAGAATAGATTAACGCCGATATTTTTTGATCGCCCAATCTTTTTTCGAAAGAAACTGAAACACTGGCCAATTTAGTGTTGGAAGCTAAATTTGACCAGTCTGGTAGCCTATCTTCATTGATTGCACATTCCACCAGTAACCACAGAGTGTGTAGGTTTAATTAGCAGACTAATAGCATAGTTTTGCTTAAAATATTACAACATTATGTGCACAAAATTATGTCTGATAACATATCAGAGTTTAAAAGAGGACAAATTGTTGTTGAAGGACAAATTCAAGTCTTTGTGATGTACTGTATCAAGAGCCACGGTATCAAAGCTAATGTCAGCATACCACCAAGAAGGATAAATCACATCCAACAGGAGCTACTGTAAATACAATAGGAAGCTGTCTGAAAAGGATGTCCGGGTGCTAACCTGGATTGTATCCAAAACATATACACAGCTGCTCAATTTTCTGCAGAATTAAATGTGCTTCTCAATTCTCCTCTTTACACAAAACCTGTTAATTGGAAGATCCACAGGGTCAATATACATAGCCGGACTGTTATAGCCAAACCTTTGGTCACTAATACCAATCCCAAACAGCAGTTTCAATGGTGCCAGCAGCGAAAATCTTGGGCTGTGGACAATGTGAAACATGTATTGTTCTCTGATGAGTCCACCTTCACTGTTTCTGTGACAGGTGAACTGGCTTGCACTCTATGTCACGATGCGGTGGGCCTCAAAAGTGCTGATACTTGGATCCTATTTTAACATCAGGTAATTAAAAAAAGGACTTCTTGTGTTTATATCACTCCAATTTAACTGTGGACACAATATGCCTACCCACATTTCTGTTCAGCTTCCAAAAGATTACAGGTGGCCTTTAAATGGAAAAATTACAAACATTTGGTCATTTTTAAGCGAAATGCTAATGTTCTAATCTGATTCAATGATCTATGAGAAATGAAGCTAAAAATGTTCCAACCAGATCGTCTGAATGGATTAAAAATGGTAAAAGCCAATTGTTTAACTCTAGGAAAGGTGTAAAATGAGTCTATTTATAAAACTGAATTCTTTCTTTAAGCCCAAGCCTTACACAGACTGCAAACTCACATTCATTTTTTTAAAGCACAATCCCCACATCTCAATAATTATTAATATTGTTTATAATAACAGATGTTTCACTTGAATGCATTTTACCATAGAATCTTCTGCTTCATTGCAACTTTAATAAGCATTTTCAAAGTGGCCTAAGATATTTCAAACCTCACTGATTAAATTAGTTGGTTTTGGTTGGTGTTGTTTCCACGATAATTATAATTACTAGTAACTAGTAACATTAAATAATTGCAAACAAAATGCAAGTGAATATGAAACAAACTTGTGAAGTAGAGCAAAATAGGCTTTATTTATTAGAAAACATGCTCCAATAATCATTGTTTTATACACAACTCAGAAAAAGTGTATCAGAAATACAATCATAACAATACATATAATTTAATTAAATATTTGTAATGACATATTTAGGAAAGATTAAAAATATATTTATGACATGCAAAGCAACATTCAAAAGAAGCTGCAATATTACAGTATGAAGCAATGTAATGGACAAAAAGGTCATGTTCATTTTTAAGAACATGTATTTAAACACCAGTTGCATAATTAGATGATTTCACCATTGAAATTTAAAATAATAATCAATACACATACCATACAAAATTTAACATTTCTGGTTCAAAACAGTTTTATTACAATAATTATTATCATAAAACACCTTATATTCAATGCACACAACTTACTAATACTACTTTTACTAAACTAAAATCTTATGAAAATATAAACTTCAGTGGCTTTATTTTGAAATTATGATCCTTTAAAAAAAGATCTAGAGAGCAGAAGCTGCTATGTGCAAAATGAATAAAGCTTTTGAGTTTTTTCAACACAATCTCGCGGCAGTTCGTGATTTTTTTGATTAAGTGGCTAATTCATATGAATCTGTACAATCTCATTTGTACAATTTAGTAGGTTTTGCTTATCACCCAATGACGGTTGGGTTTAGGGATGGGGTTGGGTGCCATGCCTCCATTTTAAAATCTAACATTTTCGTATGACTGAACTCTAAACTAAACACTAAACTGACAAAACGTAAAATAGTTACGTTTCCTCTTGAGATCAGGCTGCTTTTTTGAACCTTTTTATTTTTTTACTCTTATTATTTGTCCATTTTATGTTTAGGAATAAAAAGATCTATCCTGCACAATGAACTCTCTCAGCACAAAATATCAAGAAAAGTTTGTCCACTAAAATGCGCTATTCATTTCATCATTCTTTCAGTGTTTAGCTTATTTATAGATGTAAAAATGAATGAATGAATGAATGAATGAATTAATTAATTAATTAATTAATTAATTAATTTATTTATTTATTTATTTATTTAATTGATTATAACAGGGACATGCACAGAAATACATTAACCTTGAAAAAATAAACATGTGTTGTGCCAGGTTTTAGCAAGGTTGCTATTTTTCACCTGCAATCCCTGAACGGGTAAATCTTAAAACAATCAAAGAAAAAAAAAAAGAAAAAGATAAATGAAATAAAATTGCCATTTAAAACATACAGACTCACTCCAGTGTTGGGGAAAGTTACTTTTAAAAGTAATGCATCACAATATTGAGTTACTCCCCAAAAAAGTAACTAGTTGCATTACTTATAGAATAGGGAAAGTAATTCATTACGGTACTTTTGATTTACTTTTGCGTTAGTTTTTCATACCATTAGATGTCACCTTCTGAGAACTTGATGTTAAACATGCCGTATATAAAGATTAATAAAAGTTGAAAGTAACGTGTTTGCTAACGTGTTTTGTATTTTTGTCTTATTAGTTTAGTCTGTTCCTGTGGGCAGCTCATGTTCTCTTTGAGTGTGATTCAACTTGATTTTTTAAAACAGTATTGATTAAGTTAAAAAGTAACTCGAGTTACATTTTTTAAAGAAGTAACTCAAATAATATTACTTTTTTGGCTCGTTTCCACTGACTGGTACAGTACGGTACGGGTCGGGTTGGTACGGGTCACCTTTATTAAGCTTGCGTTTCCACTACAAGGGTACCCTATTGGTGGGCGTGGTGTATGACAGAAAGTTTCAGTCGACGTCATTTTCACTCAAGAAAATGTCTACAGTAAAGCTGTATGGGTCGCTTGCATATCATGTGAGAAGCACTTCTCTCAAAACAGATGCCTTATACACATAAATACTTCTGTATAAATGTAACTTTTCTATAAACATGATTTGATTATAACTGCAGATCAATGACAGTGCGAAATAGCCTACTGTAACGTCTGTAATTATATAAAATAAGTAAATAAATGCAACATATATGAACACATACAGCCCCTTACAGTCTCTGATATGATACCAACTACAGAAAAACTACACAAACATACATTTAGTCCTTATTTAGATTCAAAAACAACATATAGCCCACAGTCATTGCAAACCTCTCATATGTGTCTTTAATCTTCAGCAGTACTTGTAGCTTCTGTTAGAGAGTAATTCCATTATTCTGAGTTCATAATAGTACAAAAGGTGATCATAATAGTTAAACAAGGCAGTTTGTTCATGTTTGCTGAATAAATAATGTGCTCTTTTTTTTCTGGCTTCTCCTTTGCTTTTTCGCGCTTCACTCTCGCGTTTGTCAGTTTCTGACAGGATCGGGTTTCAAAAGCACATCAATAATCAAGCACACATTATTACCATCAGCTCAAGAAGTTAGCTATTTTAGATATAGACGTGAGGTGAGCACAAGCAAGAAAGCGAAACCGCTCGCACTTCAGACTGGCTCGTAAAAAACTAAGGGGCACAGGGTAAAATTTGCTCTTCTTTTTGGCTTTGTGGCTGTTCATCAAGATGACGACACGGTTTGTTTGAGCCCGGGTCGACCATAACTCGTTATTATATATATATATATATATATTATTACGCTGTAATCTCTTGGCTCGTCTGTGTGTATTTTAAACATGGCAGGTTCTTTGTTTTCATTCTGGCTTGTTGCGTAAGCGAATGACATATCTCTGTAAACCAATAGCGTTCAGCCATAAAAGCATACCAAACCGAACCGTACCATACCACTCAGTGGAAACGGACCATTTTTTAAAGTAATGCGTTACTTTACTCATTACTTGAAAAAGTAATATTATTACATAACTTGCGTTACTTGTAATACTTTACACCCAACACTGCTCACTCACATACAGACTGAACACAGTCAAATCAAACACACCACTCAGTGTGTACAAATTTTATTTGACTAAAACTATGGAGCCAGATCAGTCGCAAAACTAATACATTTACAAAATACAATTCATAGATCCAAAATACAATTTACATTCACAAAGTACAATTTGTAAATTAAAAAAATGATTTGAAAATTCACAAATCTAATTCGTAAATTCAAAACACAATTCATAAACACACAAATCCAATTTGTAAATTCAAAACACGATTCATAAACATGCAAATCACATTCATTTGGAGAAAATATTTATGATTTTTTCTTGTAAATCCATGAATTGTGCTTACAAATTTGATTTTGTAAGTGTGGATGTGTGAATTTCATTTTGTAAACATGTTATTTTTGAGACTAATCTGGCTCCATAAAACCACCTTTTGGTCAGGCGTGAAAACATCTTGTAGTCTGTGCATGTGATCAATTCTGTTGGAAGAGTATTGCATAGACATGTGGCTCTATAAGAAAAAGATGATTGGCCAAACGAGGTGTTACGTCTAGGGACAGATTTGTACACTTCCAAAAGAAAGCTTAATATAGCAACCAAATTTAATTTCCCATCAAATGTTTCAACCTTCTCTCATATGATAAAAGGCAGTCTTTAGAATTCATCTAAATCATAAACAGCCCAAAGTAGTTTTCAGCAGAGTTTGACAACACAAGTGTACAATTTTTTACCCTGACAAAGACTGCATCGTCTTTGTAGAGGTGAAACACGCCATTGAGAAAGCTGTTTTCGATGCTTCTCGGCCTCGGGAATTTGGGATGTAAGCTGGACGACTGCAGAAGCAGAATCTCTTCGCCTGCGAATCGCTGCGTATTCCGGATGACAGAGTGGGTGAATAAGATGCTCTCCTCCTTGTAGTTGATCTTAGAGTAGACGGAATAGAATCCCTCCTTCTCTATGATGAGTTTGCCCTCAAGTGATTTGTGCTTGATAAAGTGAAGGATGGAGTCATGATTCTCATGCCACAGCACAACTTCATTATCTACACGCAAACCAGCTATAGAGGAGAAGAAAACGTGAATGAGACACACATCACATTTTTCAACACTTAAGCTAAATGTAGGTTCAAAATTAAAACACTGCTATGTTAAAGGTGCTGTAAGTTTTTGACTCTTCTTAAGCATATAAATACCATAATATGTTTGCAGATATTTAAGAAACATGCTAAGTGAACATTCTTGTTTATCTGAAAAACAATGCTGAAGTCAGATATTCTGCTTTGAAAATGTTTGTTACATGCTGGAACATCTGTCTTTGCTTTGCTTATTTTACCTGACCCAAGCCAGTTTAGCCAATTATATTTCATCACCCCTAGTTGCTTTGGTGGAGAACAGCGTATTTGATTCATTCAGTCAGGAAGGCTCTCAAAGTATGTGCCCATGACCGAAATGGGACGCAGATTCAGAGTTCCACACAAGGTGGTTATTAATTAGAAAAGAATTTAAATATTACGAATGTAAAAATGAGGTGAGCAGGTTACATTGTAACCCCGTGTCCTAACAACAGTTACGTGACGAGATATGCAGTGACGAGCAATTTGTTTGTTTGCACCAGATGAAACATGACAGAAATTTAAATACAGCCATTCAGAAACACAGAATAGAGCACTCACTGCACTCAACGAAATGGAAAGGTTTATAATCGAATTAATACATATTAAACCTCTTTAACATTATTAAATGTACATGCTGAATCCCTAATATGTGTTGGCTTGCACAGTTCTAGGGCCCTATCATACACCTGGTGCAATGCAGCTCAAGGCGCAACGCAAATGTTAATTGCTAGTTTCAGCTCGACGCAAGTGTCATTTTGACGTTTTGCACCATGCTGTTTAAAGAGTAAATGCATTTTTGCTCAAATGTGTGCCAATAGGCATTCTGGTCTAAAAAGGAGGTGTGTCAACACGCATTGCTGGCGTGTTGCTATTTAAGGAACTAAAATAGACTTCACAATAGACCAGCTCAAAGCTGGTTCAAAGTCCAGTGCAGAGCGCGTCAGTTGTGTTCCTCGCTTACACATTGCTTAAAACACGCAGGATGTACAGCAATGCACATATATCTTTACAAATGAAAAAGCATTAAAGGATTAAAATATTACAAAAATTTATATTTTCTAGAAGTATAAAAACGAGTACCTCTATGCCTTCTTCACCTCGGGGACTTTTTTTGCTTTTGTATAATGTTATTATTATCATTAGTATTATTTATTATATGCATCTTTATATTTGTTTTATTCAAAACAAGCCTAGATTTGTCCACCTGCCAGGTTTTGGACCATATGGGGCATAGGACGTGTCTTCATTATTATTGCTCATTTATTCGTTTGCTGGAAATTAGAACTGAATTTAGAAATAGTTTTGAAACAAATCTTTGCGCTTAACAAACAAAATTAATTATGTAGACTAATGGATGTCTTCAGTGGAGAGTGTACAACATTTTTCTTTATCCACGAAAGAGAGAAAGTGAAAGTAAAGGCTGAATGGATTAGGCTCATTGACTGACACTTAAAGGGAATGAGAGATGAGACTGATTGGTTTATTCTCAAAACACACCTATAACTCATTAAGAGAATAAGCTCAACCTTGTTAGACCATGCGTAGAGCATATTTTTCCGTCCTTAAAATAGCAAAAGTGAATTCGAACATGCCCTTAATGCTTTTGTGCCCTGCGCTTTAGACTTTGCGCCTAGACCATTAAAATAGAGCCCCTGAAGTTTAATTTCAAACGGTTTATTATATTTTCCAGATGTTAGGTGAACTATCATCTGCTGCTTTTAGTAGTATGGCAATAAATGCCATGTGAAATGGAATTCAAACTCGCATTCGATCATTGTCAGTTTATCCTGTTGTTCAGCTGCAAGGAATATAAGTTGTTTCTAAAATTGTGTTGTTAGGACAAAAACTTTAGAACACCACTTAAATCAGCCTTTAGTTTCAATAGTCAGACTTGCTCCTGTGTGTTTTAAAGCAGGCATGCAATACCTAGTTCAACCACTGGTTGTCAAACTTACATACTGAACTTTTAAAGTGCCCCTTTATATTTTGAAATCTCTGGTGATAGATTGAAATGGTCAAAAATTGCATTTCTTTGTTATGTATTGTCAGTGTCAGAAGTGTTATGTTCAAGAACAGGGCTTCTTAAATATTTTAAAATGTCTTAAATTTCAAAGACTTTAACATGTCCTTAATTAACCTAAATATTGCATTGTTGGTTGTGAATTGTTTTAAACAGGTCTTCATTTTTCTTTGTCCATGTAAAGCTACCCAATAATTCATCCATTCACTGACAATCCATCACTATGTTCCATCATCTCTACACTGTAAAACCCAATAAAGTAAGGTAACTCAAACGATTTGAGGAAACCGATTGCAACAAACCATTTAAGTTCAAAAACAATTCCTAATGAGTACTGTGAGTCCATTTCAGTAAACGAAACAATTTGAGCACAGTAAAACACTTAATTGTTTTATGTTCAACCTACTTAAATTTGTAAAAACTAAGAAGTCAACTTAATTACTTGCCTAACACAAATCGGTTATGTTGAACCCAGCATTTTTTTACAGTGTGTGGGTAGGGGTAGACGTTGATTAAACACAATTAATGGGTAATTTAATAAACAATATTAATAATACTCAATATAATTACTGTTTTTACATTATTGTGAGGGTTAGGTTTAGAGTTGGGGTAGGGGTAGGTGTTAATAAAACACAATTAATGGGTAATTTAATAAACAATATTAATAATACTCAATATAATTACTGTTTTTACATTATTGTGATGGTTGGGTTTAGAGTTGGGGTAGGGGTAGACGTTAATAAAACACATTTAATGGGTAATATATCTACTGCAATATAACTACTGTTTTTAGGGGGTTGGGGTAGGGGTAGATGTTAATAAAACACAATTTAATGGGTAATTTAATAAACAATATGAATAATACTCAATATAATTACTGTTTTTACATTATTGTGATGGTTGGGTTTAGAGTTGGGTAGGGGTAGAGACAGTCCACAGTCCAAAGACATGTGGTACAGGTGAATTGGGAAGGCTAAATTGTCCGTAGTGTATGAGCGTGAGTGAGCGTGTATGGATGTTTCCCAAAGATGGGTTGCGGCTTGAAGGGCACCCGCTGCATAAAACATATGCTGGATCAGTTGCCGCTTCATTCCACTGTGGCAACCCCAGATTAATATAGGGACTAAGCTGAAAAAAAATAATGAATGAATGAATGAATATAAATAATTCTCATTAACTTCTGGCTGCAAAGGTACCTGCTGTGTAAAACATATGCTAGATAAGTTGACAGTTCATTGGCGACCCCCTGATGAATAAAAGGACTAAGCCAATAGAACAAATGAATGAATGAATTAACTTCCGGCCTCAGCTGTATCCCTTCTAGCAACAACATGAGTATAAATGTAAGTCTATGGGTCGAAAACTGTGGTGTGACCATGGCTTAATACTGAAAAGATTTTGGAATGTTGGTTTTTAGTGATGGCAATTAAATTAATCCCAATGTCTAAAACAAAAACAAAACACCTGTGAACTTACTGGTCAGTTGTCCCATTGGTTTTGATGGCTTCATTTCTCCAAGACGATTTTTTTTAGGTTCTGCAACAACTTTGTCTATGATATTATTGAAAAAAGGTTAGTAAAGGCATATGTAGTTCATATACCATGCATACAGTAATGCTTCAAACAATACTGGAAAACACAGGCTGGTAGAGCGATCCTTACCTTGTTTGCTCATGGCAGTCTGTGGTTCATCTGTCAGTATCTGCAAGGACAATCATATGTGTGTTCATTTTTTGGGTTTTTTTTTTTTTGAGTCTTTAAGTGGCTTGGTTGGGCTCTACCATACACCCGTTGCAAAAAGACGCAAGGCGTGTTTAGTGTGATTTGTTGCAATTTTCAGACCAATGCAACCCTAGATTTCACGTTTTGTGCCACGTTGTTTAAATAGTAAATCCATTTGTGCTACTTTTTGTTCTCAGGGATGTGCAGGTTTCTTTTTTGCAGCTATACCAAGTTTAACTAAATATCTTTAGTCAGTTTGACAGCATGGCTGCTTTTTGATTTTTTTTAACAGCATGGCTGCTTGGTTGTAAAGCTGTGTGCATGTAACAGTTAATAGCATGCAAGTGATGTTTGTTGTGTGGCTACTTGCATTTGGTTATCATTCAAATCAAAAGAAATGCTTCTTCTAGTTATCTTAATTTGCAGGAACAGGTTGGTTGAGACCTATATTATGCTCATGGTTGTGTTTGCTAGGCAGGGGTCAGGTAACCACAGCACGACATGTGGTTTGAGCTCAAGTGGGTCTGTCCAATTGCATTTCTGCAGACTTCTGGTAAAGAGGGGTCTGACTGAAACTCTTACTGAACTTCTATCTACAGAGCGAAAACTATACACGTATTGATTTAAATTACTTTATTTGCACTGTCAAAAATACCCATAAACTAACAGTTCCGTATTTTGTATTTTGTGTTTATTATGCTTTTGAATTGCATTAGGGAACCGTAATCTTCTGCCAACAGTGTTTGATATTGAAAAGTTTGAAAAAGTGGCTTTTATTAACATTTTTAATGGTTGAAGTGATATATTGTCTGTTTTTGTTGTTGTAAATGTTGGTACATAAACCTGGTAATAAACTGCCAGTACTTTTTCTGTCATTTTACAGACTTATTTGTCTTTATATTATTTCTTATTCTGTATAATGTTTAAAACTATATGAAAATGTCAATAGAAGTCACACTGTTAAAGTGCAGAGTGAAATTTTCAACATCAAGAGTTGACAGAGCAGAGATAAACATCCCATGATCAGTGGTGTAAAGTAACACGTTACAAATACTCAAATTACTGTAATTAAGTTTTTCTCAGAAATTGTAATTTGCTAATTAGTTTTAAAAATGTGTACTTTTACTTTCCCTTGAGTACATTTTTAGTGCAGTTGGATCTATCAGACGTTGGATTTCGGTTGCTATACTTGATGAATAAATGTCAGTATTTGTAGTTGGTTTAAGATGTTGGCTCAGTGTTGGATTTTGGTCACATTTTTTAACACAACCTAAAATCAACCAAATAGCAATGTCATTTGACGTCATCATTGGATGTCAAAATAACATTGTCCTTAGACACTGGCTAGACATTGAATTTTGGTCACCTGATGTCACGGCCTAAATCTTACCTAATATTAATGTCTTATGACGTTGTGTGCCTGCAGGACAAAAACTAAATGCACTACAGAATGTTACGTTTACACATATTCACAAATGAAATGTAAATGCATCAGCTTTTTTACAGCGTAATACTCACTACTTTTGAGTACTTTTGAAAGGTCTACCCTACTCTATTCTACTCTACCGATACTTTTACTCTACTTGCACTACATTTTTAAGCAAGTAATGGTACTTTTACTTAAGTATGATTTTTAAGTACTCTATCCACCACTGCCCATGATACAACTGAATAAATAATATTCGACTGTATTAAATAATAAAATTATGTCTATGGTCTATTAAATAATTCATAAATAGACAAAAAACTGTCGATCACATAATATAACATGTTACTTAACATATTTGTACAGTGACTTCCTAATTTATCAGCAATAAATAGTAAAAATATGATTTTGTTTCTAGATTTCATAAGTCTTTCTTGGTATTTGGAGAATCCACTTAAGAAATTAACAAAACTAGTAAAAAGGTAAACTACAATACACAAACACAAGAATGTTTTTTTTACTTGTTTTTTTTAGAATTTCATTAATGTAAAGAATATAATGTTAAATTGTCACACTTTATTTTAAGTTAATAAAATAACAAACCACTATTAACAAAATGTTAATACTTTTGTCTCAATAAACTCCTAATTTGTGGCTTATTAATAATTATTAAGCTAACTGATGGGGTTAGGTATTGGGAAGGATTAGTGATGTACTGTAGAACAAAATCATGCAGAATATGTACTTTATAAGTACTAATAAACAGTCAGAAACTTAGCCCATTTAAGCCCACTGGCAACTTCAAAGTTAATAGTACAATTTTTCTTTAATAAGTCATTTTATTATTACATGTAATCCATGTTTAATTTCTCAGTGCCGTGCAAGCCAACAAGCAAATATAATTGATTTCCTTTCTGGCACATGACAGAACCACTTCCTACCACTAATTCCATGATGCAAAATGAAGATAAACCCTCCTAAATAAAGGCAATGTTCATGTTACTAAATATATATATACAAATTTACTTACAGTTGAAGTCAGTATCATTAGCCCCCCTGTTTATTTTTTCCCTAATTTCTGTTTAACGGAGAGAAGATTTTTTCAACACATTTCTAAACATAATAGTTTTAATAACTCATTTCTAATAACTGATTTATTTTATCTTTACTATGATGACAGTAAATAATATTTTACTAGATATTTTTCAAGACACTTGTATCTTGACATTTAAAGGCTTGGTTAATTAGGTTAACTAGGCAAGTTATGGTAATTAGGCAAGTTATTATAAGTTATTCTGTAGACTTAAAAAAAATAAAAAATAAATTTAAGCTAATAATTTTGACCTTAAAATGGCTGTTAAAAATTTAAAACTGCTTTTATTCTAGCTAAAATAAAACAAATAAGACTTTCTCCAGAAGAAAAAAAATATTATAGGAAATACTGTGAAAATTTCTTTGCTCTGCTAAACATGATTTGGGAAATATTTAAAAAAGAAAAAAAAATTCAAAGGGGGGAGGTGTAATAATTCTGACTTCAACTGTATGTATTTCTTCATAAACTAACCATGAAGGTGTCTAGAATCATCCAAACAAAACAAATCCTACATGAGTTCTATAGAGGTATCCTTTTTTGTATACTTTGCCAACTAGTTGCAAATACCTTGTAAGTATAATCCATGGGAAATTGGGGTATACTGTGTTAAAAAATTAATAAATCAAGTTTATTGATTTATTGTTTAATGTTTTTTTTTTTTTTTTTTTTTTGCTTTCATAATATTCCATCTAAAAATAACTTAACCCTTTAACTGATATCTTTACTGCAAAGTAAACTTTTTTTGATTCACAATTTGATACAAAATTCTCACAGTAAAATGTACTTTTCAGTAATTTGGTCCCACTTCCACAAAGAGAGTTAAAATAACACTGGACCAGAGTTAAAGTGTTGAGTGAACATTAATTATCCTTCTGTTAATTAAAAACTCCTTCTGTTAACAATCACTGAAGAAAAACACAAAACTGACTTCAGTCACAGCGTTAGGCTCTGCTGTCCACACAAACAGGGGAATTTTCAAACCCGCAGCTTTTTATATAAGGTTTCGCTGCCAGTACACTCAAAATTGCAGTATCAGGTAACCAAAACGATTGAAGACTTTTGTCAGAGTGAAGAAATTAAAAAGTGCCTCTGTGATTTTTTTAACATTTTTTAATGGAGGGAAATTTAATTGTTTAAAAAATACCTGTGAAGCCTGTCCTTAGATTAACTCAATTGAAATAAAACTGATGGTATCTCTCTCAATCTCTGCTCATAGGGATCATTAAACAACTGCACAAACAGCATCAGTAGTTTCACTTATTGCTAACCTGTTTGACTTTATTTCTGTCAAATATCTTCAAAGGTTCTCATTGATATTTAGTGAAAACATTAATTTTGTTACACTGTAAAACCCAAAAAGTTAAGGTAACTCAAACTATTCGAGGAAACCGATTGCAACAATCCAGTTATGTTCAAAACTAATACTAATGAGTACAGTGAACTGAATCCATTTGAGTAAATGAAGCAATTTGAACACAGTAAAACCCAATAAATGAAGAGAACTCAGACCAACTGAGTACTGTAAAACCTAAATAAGTTAAGGCAACTCAAACCGTTTGAGGAAACCGATTGCTACAAACCATTTGAGTTAAAAAAAATAATCTATTTGAGTACTGTGAACTTACTCAATTTAAGTTGAAGTAATGAGAAATTTAATTATCTCACTACCTTCAAGACTGAGTTCAAAACTCTTTTCAAATGGGTAGAATTAACTTTTGAGTTAACTACAATCATTTAATAAAGTTGACTGTTGGTTTTTACAGTGTAGACATCATTATTGTGGAGAGCAGTATGTGTTTTACTTGGACTCGTTGATTCTGGATTTTTGTATGTTATTTTGTAATCTTTTAACCAACCATGGCTTGGTTTTAGGACTTGTATAACTGCGCATCGATGGATTTGCTCTTCAGTGTTTGGACTTTCAAAAGTTAAAATTAAACCACACTGAACTAAACTAAACTTCAACTCTGAAATCTGGACTGACACAGTTTCACTTTACTAGAACTTCTATGTTAAGCTGCTTTGACACAATCTACTTTGTAAAAGTGTTATAGAAATAAACATGAATTGAGTTGAGTTGAATTGAATATAAGCTTTTTTACCTTTTTAATACACAGTAGCCTGTTGGGGCAACTAATGTGTGGCGGTTGTTTTGAGTTAGAATGCTAAATGTTCTGTTTCTATTAAAATTTTACATGCAAGTTATTTGCCCACTGCCAACTTGCTGCATATTCAATTACAATTTTCAAGAAAAAACAACAACTAAAACCTGTACAATAAAAAGGACACTATTAACCAGACTAAATGCATGAAACCATTACTAGTTAATGGCAGTGGTGTAAAGTAACAAAAACAAGTACTCAAATTACTGTAATTGAGTAGTTTTTTCTCAGGAATTGTAATTTACTAAGTAGTTTTAGTACTTTTACTTTCCCTTGAGTACATTTTTTAGTGCAGTATCGGTACTTTTACTCCACTACTTTTCTTCAACCTGCAGTCACTACTTTATTTTTTCATCTCTACAGGGATTAGAAAATTCAGTCCTGTAAATCCTGTCCAATCAAATCGCATACAATAAAGTAAATCGCACCATAATGAACTACCTCAAGACATGGGCGATTTAAAATTTCAACAAACATTAAAAGTGTCCAAGATGATGTTCAAAATCTTTACACGCATTGACCTAGAGACTGTTTAGATGCATGTCACTGATCAGAAGATGATGGATGTTTACTGTATGATGACCTAAATGCCCTTAAACACACCTTAGACACAAGACGTCAACATGGTGTCAGATTGATGCTGACATCAGAACCCAACATCAGGCCGACGTCAATGTCCAATGTCCAAGCTAAAATCAACCAAATATCAACGTCTAACGATGTTACAGCTTGATATTGTGTGGACGTTACCACTATGACGTGTATCAGACATTGGATTTTGGTTGTTATACCAGACGAATAAATGTCAGAATTTGACGTCAATATGAGGTTGGTTTAAGATGTTGGCTTGACGTTAAATTTTAGTCACTTTCTAACGCAAACTAAAATAAACCAAATATCAATGTCATTTCAAGTCGTTATTGGACGTCAAAATAACATTGTTCATAGATGATGGCTAGACATTAAATTTTGTTAACCTGATGTCACGACCTAAATCTAACCTAATATTAACGCCATATGATGTTGTGTGTCTGCTGGACAATAACTAAATGCACTACATAATGTCACGTTTACACACATCCACAAATTACACGTAAATGCATCAGCTTTTTACAGCGTAATACTTACTACTCACTATTCTTGAGTACTTTTGAAAGGTCTACTCATACGTTGAGTAATATTTACAACAAAAATTTTACTCAACTTGCACTACATTTGTAGGCAAGTAATGTTAATGAGAATGGTAGTGAGAATTGGTACTTAAGCTAAAGTGTTACTCTTTAAAGTTTAAGTATATACAGTGCTCAGCATAAATGAATACAGCCCTCACAAATCTCTTTTAAATATTTTTTTAGATTTTAGATACATTAGATTTCTCAGTACTGAACTCAAATCTGGAACTAATCTAATAAAATAACTTATTATAACAGTCCAAAAAAGTAGCCCAAGTTTATGTTAGAGAACAATATAAAAAAAAGAGGAAAAAATCAAGAGAAACTAAAATATATTGAAAAATATATATTTTATTGGAATTTATTTATTATTATAATTTTTTTTGCAATATTTCACATGAATTAAAATGTACTACCTTTCTATTTCTAAAGATGTTCGGTGACTAAATATTTGGGTAAATAAAAGAAGAGTATGAGAATATATGTATGAGTATGAGTATAAGAGAATTAAGAATAAATGAGTATAAGAATTAAGAGAAGTGCAAAAACCTCTAAATGCTGTCTCTGAAATTTTCTTCTAAAATGAGCATTTTTATCAGGCTCCTGTGTGTAGGTTTCGCGATTTCACATTTATGGCAAAGAATACATTCTTTTCATAGTCTTCAAAGTTAAATAACTCAACAAAAACAAAGGAATAACGCTCATTTACTTTGGAAATTTTAGATGGCACTTGAAATATATCCATTTAATAAATATGTTTTGTTCAAATGTAGTTAGTACCAATGTTTATTTTCAAAAGTTGTCCCGATTATTAATCATCTATTACGTTCCATTCACTAATCAAAAATTCAGTAAAATACTGCAATTCTGTAAAATGTTTTATCAATTTATAATAACAAAGTCGTTTTATTTGTTAATACACTGTAAAATGAGATTTCTTCCTGCTATCACATTATCCTTTAAAATAAATCATAAAGAATATCTTACTATTATCAACATCTTTGTGGAAACTGATCATTTAATCATCAAATGATTCAAAAGAAATACCTTCATTTGAAATCTTGTTCAATTTTTAATTTTAGTTCCTTTCAGCCGTCTGAATCTTCTTGTTTTAGATAATTGAAACTGTTAGACTGCACCCGATTAAGCCAACCTCCAATTACTATCATCCACATTCATTGTGTAACAGAAAAGAGAGTCAGAAACTTCTGAGATGAGCTGATAGTGCTGATGCTAAAAGAAAGTAAAAGTTGCACCGAATGGTACTTACAATAGTTTCTTTGACTGAGTACAGACGGTAGATGAAGCAAGCTTCCACAGCCATGCCAAACAGAGCCAAAGTCACAAGGATGAACAGCAAAGTCTGGATGGCCTCCCGCCGATGTCGACTGGCCGGCTTGGGGGGTAACGGAGGGGGTCTCATGTGTCCGTCCACCACGAAAACTGAAGGATACGACACTTTACCTGAAGCCATATACGCAGCGTCTTTGACCAATGCAGAAATGACAACTGCACATCTAAAGTAGTGTGAAAAGACCCACTGCAACACAATGAGACCGAGAGATAACCATCACTCATAAAGCCCTCGGGTGGGCGGACGGTGCAAGTGAGAAAAGAAAAAAACATGTCAGACCACTTTCAGTATCTGGAAACAAAACTGTACCTGTTAGTGCTGTCTCACAAGTGATGGTTAAAGCCAAAACTGCACGCTCAAGAAATGATGTGGGTGAGGGAAAACGTGCAATCAAATATGAGAAGAAACAATTGTGCAATGCAAAAAAAAAAGCTAACAGCGATATTTTATGTTGTGTTTAGGTGGATTGTAGGTGGAATCTGCATAAGACCTTTTTATGACCATGCAACTGGCCCACCAATTCACACTCTCGTCTATTTTGTGCAGTTGCTCTCGGCCACAGCTTCCTATTCACATGTCACACATTTTTTTTAAATAACTCAGAGGTAGAACGATGACATTTGGCATGCATAAGTCTATTTAGTTGTGTATGTTTAGCTAATCTGTGGAACATTGGTCACATGTTTTTATTGGCTGTATTTTAAATAACAGCAATTAACTTTTCTGTTCCTTAAGCTAATTTCCCAGGTAGCAAAGATTTCTGGCCCAGATTTGGCATGAAGCTGGCAAAGCAGACATTCATCCGGCACTGGCATTCAGCATGTGGTCCAAACATGCCATAGGTTTGGCAGAGGAGGCACCGTCTTTGAAGTGGCGCACAAGAAATAGGCCAGAAGTCTAGGATTTGGCCCGGATGTTAAAAAACTGATATGTGGGCCACGTAAGTTTGGCCTATCTTGACCCACATTTAAAATACATTTGAATTATTTTTGAGTAAAGAAAAACAACCCTACCAATCAGGTCGCTTCGAGAATGAATTTGGCTGAGACTTGGCCCAGATATCGTCCATGTCTATCCCTAGTCTGGATACTAGACTTGGTCCAGTCATACACTGTAATTCACTGCAGCATATGGGTCAAGTAAAAGCTTATTGTGTGTGTCAGACAAATTTAGCTATGTGGAGACCCGTGGACTATATCTGCATCATTTGTGAGCCAAGACTTAGCCAAGTTAATAACCCATAACTAGGCCTGAAATGGGCCAGATATGTTGGTGTGTCACAACTGCAATGAATCATTGCCCTTTAGCTGCGCTATAGACTGATTTCAAGCGGCTGCCATTTTAAAAACGAAATCAAGGCTGCGGTGGGAAGAAACCCAGAAGTATTGCTTGAAGTCACACAGGAAAATTGTGAACCTGGCTGTGTATATCTTATCAGCAAAAAGAAAGTGCCACAAATTTATAATTGAATCGGATCTGTGCCCTCGTGTCTGCAGTGTAAGCAGGTAGATCGGATTTTCACCTGTCAATGCGAGTCACGTGTCATTAAAACCCGGGGCGAAAGACGTCAAGTCTGACACTTTCTTTTCAGAACAGACTTCAGCAGAGTCCCAAACCTTACAGTAAATCTCATACACAAGGACTTAAACATCTTTTATATTGTCGTATAGCACAGGTATATAAGCATGTTAACAGGAATGAGAAATGTCCGCCACATAACCAATATAAACTAATATAAAACTAGTGCATACATCACGTGCATAAATCACACCATGGACATGACATTAAGATGCCTAAAGGTTTAAAAAAGCCTATATATCAAAAGAAGATGAACAAATGAGAACCGTTCTGTCATAAACTATAGAAAAACAGCTTGTCAAAAGCTGTGAACAGATTACATAGAGAAATAGAGAAAAAGCGCTCTAATTATCAGCTGTTAGTCAGCGGCCACTCTTTTTTTTCCTGGTTATTGCGTCTTTGCCGTGTGCTGTATAAATGCAAACACAGACGACTAAGTGCAATTGACTGATGACTCGACTGACTTCGTGGCTTCGTGGAGTAATTTCTCAGCACTGGTGAATACTATGGCAAATCAGCGGTGTTTAAGAACGTGCTCAACAGTGCTTAAATGTTAGTGGGAAATGGACATTTTTTAAATTACAACACTATTACAGACAACACAAGGGTGTGCTAGAGAGGACTGCATTGTTTATCGTTCTCCATGTTAGATAGGCTGAAGCAGGGAAGCGTCCCCACGGTGTTTACCTGGTGCCATTAACTGAAGCCTAGGAGGAAGCTTAAACTTATTACTCTTAAAGAGATTTTGATTTAGTTTAATGCCTAATATGCTTTTAATTGTTTACATTAAACTTAGCTGAATGATATTAAAGTGATTTTCACACCATATACGAATTTTGAAAACGCAGCAACAGCTCGAAGTTTGTAGCCCACAGCAAAATGTTGCAATGTTTACAGGGCTCATTTTTTAAAATGACGGCTGGGAAAAATACGCATATGGGCATAATTTTTCTTGAAGCGACCTGATTGGTAGAATTGTTTCCCTTTGTGAAGTTTCACAAACTAACTTTTAGAGGAGCACATGATATGATCGACTACAGCTGGTCCTTAACACTAATCATTAGCTAGCCTATCAGATCATTACAAAATTACTATAAATATTCTGCCTAAACTTCATTTGTTTTTGGAACCCATTCCCATACCCATTGCCCAGGCTTATCTATCTCTGAGCTTAGGGTTCCTTCCCAGGACAGCATGCCAAACCTGCTATTATAGTCAAGCATGTGCACTCTTGAAAATCAAAAATAATTTAAATGTATTTTAAATTTGGGTCAAGATAGGCCAAACTTAAGTGGCCCACATATCAATTTTTAACATCTGGGCCAAAAACTACATTTTACATCTGGCCCAAGTCTTGTGTGCTGCCTTAAAGACGGTGCCACCTCTGTCAAACCTGGGCCATGTTTGGCTCACATGCTGTATGCCAAATCTGGGCTACCTGGGTTGTGACGATGAACCACAAAACCAGTCATATGGGCCAATTTTCCTTTGTATAAAATAAAAATTGGCCCATACAATTGGCCCAGCTACAACTAATCGTAAATCTGAAAAAAATCTAAATATTAATCAAATCACCTTTAAATGTGTTCAAATAAAGTACTTAGCAAGGCATATTAATGATCATAAAATGATTTTGGATATATTTACACTAGGAAACTTCATGATTTTTACTTCATATCCTAATGACTTTGGCAGAAAAAAAATTCACCCAAATTTAGACTCATATGCATTTATAGCTAATGCCAAAATTATGCCAGTGTGACATTTTGCAGTTCATGGTCTCATTTTAGATTCTGTTGCTCCGTTTCAGAGAAAGTAAAAGCAAAACCACGGCTAAATAAAGTTACAGAGGCACTGAGATGAGAGGCTGCATGTAGAATGGAAGTAGATTGCATGTGCTGTGAGAGATATTATTATTATTATGTAATTTAATAACAAACTATCAAAAAACAGCTATTCACTGTCAATGTGACTGTTAATTTCATTATTATTTTAATTTAATAATTCAACTTTTAAAGTCTTAAATACTTTCTTTTTTTACTAACAGAATATTTGAAGACATCATGATAGTTGTTACCGACTCGGTCCCAGTCATTCCCCTCGCTGGCCAGCAGAGGTCACCATCCCCGGACTTTTAAGCATTACATCATCCATTTAAACTGATTGTGCACACACCTGAACTAAATCTAGTTACGACCCACGCTTCCTATATAAGCCACACTCAAACACCAGTTCATTGCGAAGTCTTGTTTAGCTCCGGCCAGCATTACTGAGCAGTCTTTCCTTTCTAATCTTTTGAGAATAACCCCGGACTGTTTCTGACTCTGAGTTGCCTTCTGCCTGCCCACAACCCTTGCTTTATTCACAGACTCTGAACCACGCTGCCTGCCCTCGACCCAAGTCTGTCTAACAGATTCTGAACTACACCGCCTGCCAGTTATCTACGCCTGGTAAATCACTCGGTGTCTGTCAGCCGCCAGCCCCAAGACCATTATTGATTACTGGTGATGTGTGTTCGCACTTTAGTGCGTATTGGATGTTTGTGTTTGACTGACTAATAAATACTGCATAATGGATCCCTCCGTGTCAGTCTCCACGTTACAGAAGACTTTGCCCAACATGGATCCCGCAGCCGTACAGGTTTTGTCCCACGAAGTCACAGCTCAAGCTCAGGTATTAACCACACATCAGCAACAGTTATCTCATTTAACCCAGCTAACAAATGAATTGGTGAAATCACTGCAAGCTGCTCCCACAGCGCAACTCACCGCCAACTACTCCAAGTCAACCATTTGTTGCACAGACCCAGACTGTTTCCGGGGTTCGTTTGGCATTCCCTGATAAGTTCTCAGGTAACCCAGCTAAATGCAAAGGCTTTTTACTTCAGTGCAAACTGTTTATCGCCCAACAGCCCCACCTGTTTAAGGATGAGAACGGTAAAATTGCTTTTGTATGTTCACTGCTCACGGGAAAAGCATTAGACTGGGCTACTGCAGTTTGGCCAGACAGCACCCTGATATTTCCCTCATTTAACGACTTTCTCAAACGTTTTTGCACTGTGTTCAATCATCCTGAGGGTGGTCGTAATGCTGGTGAGGAGCTTTTGTGTGTTCAACAGAGAGATCGTCCTGCAGCTGAATTCGCTCTGCATTTCTGCACACTGGCAGCGGAAACGGGCTGGGCTGATGATCCTCTTAAGACACTCTACAGGAAATCTCTTAACCCAGAACTGCAAAAGGAGATGGCATGTCGTGATGATGGGAAAACATTGGACCAGCTCATTGAACTTTTCAATCAGGTTAGACAATCTGCTTTGCACCCGTAATCCCTTGTGCTCTGTCATTCCCAGTCCTGTATCTCCTGAGAATCCCACTGAACCCATGCAACTGTGCAGAACTCGACTAACCCTCGAGGAACGTGAACGAAGACGGAGAAATCATCTATGCCTATATTGCGGTCTTTCAGGTCATACGAAAATCCTGTGTCCCAACAAACCTCCGCCCAAGGCCCTTCCGGTGAGTGCCACCACCGTGTTCACGATCACTAATGACGTTCTGAGTGTACCCGTTTGTTTAAGATGTGATGAGATTGAGATCTCGACTCTGGCCATGGTCGATTCAGGAGCCGCTGGCAACTTTATTGATCACACATTTGCCACTACCCATTCCATTCCTCTAACCTCCTGTAATTCTTCCCTAGCCATCACTGCTATAGACGGGCGCCCCCTGGGGGAAGGACACATAAAATTCCGAACTCTGCCAATCTCTCTTCAAACAGGCTCTCTTCATGAAGAAAAACTCTCCCTTCTAGTGATTGACTCTCCTTGACGCACCGTTATCCTCGGGTTACCCTGGTTACAACTTCATGACCCCCAAATTTCCTGGAAAAATAATGAGATCGCAAAATGGAGCAATAATTGCTTTAACCAGTGTCTACACTCTGTCCTCCCTGTCCAGATTAACAAAATTGCCAGTACTGAATACCCCGAATTATGTCAAGTCCCTGAAGCGATCTCATCGAAGCCTTTAACAAACAGAAAGCTACTAAGCTCCCACCCCATTGCGAGTATGATTGTGCCATTGAGCTACTGCCAGGTACAACGCCCCCTCGTGGTCGGATTTTTCGCCTCTCTCAACCAGAAACTGAAGCCATGAATACTTACATCTCTGAGGAGCTGGCGAAAGGCTTTATACGACCATCCACTTCACCTGCTTCAGCCAGGTTTTTCTTCGTTAAGAGGAAAGACGGTAGTCTACGCCCCTGCATCGACTACAGAGGACTGAATGAAATTACTGTCAAGTACCGCTACCCCTTACCATTGGTCCCAGCAGCCCTTGAACAACTCCGCTCAGCCCAATACTTTACCAAATTGGATCTCTGCAGTGCTTACAATCTCGTCCGTATCCGACAGGGGGACGAATGGAAAACCGGGTTCTCTACCGTAAATGGCCACTATGAATGCCTCGTTATGCCCTTCGGTCTAGCTAACAGTCCTTCCGTGTTCCAGGCCTTCATAAATGAGATATTTAGAGACATGCTCAATCAGTGGGTCATCGTATACATCGACGACATCCTTATATACTCCAAGTCCTTACCTGAACATATCCAGCATGTCAGAGCTGTTTTAAAACGTCTGATTCAACACCAGCTGTATGCCAAGATCTCTAAATGTGAGTTCCATCAAACCTGCATCTCATTTCTGGGCTATATCATCAGTCCCGAGGGAGTCGCCATGGATCAGCAGAAGGTCGACTCCGTCACGCAATGGCCACAACCTGAGACCATCCGACAGCTACAACGTTTCCAGGGGTTTGCCAACTTTTACAGACGGTTTATCAGAAACTTCAGTACAGTAGCAGCTCCCCTTACAGCCATGGTCAAAGCCAACAACGCTCGTCTGAAGTGGAATCCAGACGCCATTAGAGCATTCAACCAACTCAAGTCCCGTTTCTCAACCGCACCCATCCTGTGTCATCCTGATCCTAATCAACCATTTGTGGTTGAGATTGATGCATCCAACACGGGTATTGGAGACATTCTGTCCCAGAGATCCCAAACCACGAATAAACTCCATCCCTGTGCCTTTTATTCCCGTAAGCTCAACCCAGCTGAGAGAAATTATGACGTTGGCAATCGCGAACTCCTAGCCATGAAAGCAGCTTTGGAGGAGTGGAGACATAGGCTTGAGGGCGCTAAACACCCATTCACCGTTATTACAGACCACAAAAACCTCGAATATATATATATATATATATATCTCTATATCTCTATATCTATATCTATCTCTCCGGTCCTGCAAGAGATTAAACCCTAGACAAGCAAGGTGGGCTCTATTCTTTACTCGCTTCGACTTCAAAGTCACCTACATCCCCAGTTCCAAGAATGTCAAGGCGGACACTCTCACCTTTCGGATGAAGAAACATTGGCTGAAGATGTCGAGCCAGTCTTGAAGGATCCCTTAATCCTAGCACCCATTCAATGGGATATCGAGAATGAAATCATTCAGGCATCTGAACAAAACCCTACTCCGCAGGCATGTCCCGAGAACAGAATCTTTGTTTCCCCGTTGCTTCGTGAAAAACTTATTGCCGAAGTCCACAACCATCCCAATTCCGGTCACCCAGGCAGCACAGCTACAGTTCAACTAATCCTGTCCCGCTACTGGTGGGCATCTATCAATAAAGATGTGATCAATTTCATTAACAAATGCTCTTCCTGTCAGATGGCTAAACACTCCCGTCACCGTCTAGCCGGGCTGCTTCAACCCCCAGAGGTCCCACATCGTCGTCCTGGTCCCACATATTCCCCAGGACAGTGGGTGTGGCTATCGGCTCGAGATCTTCGCCTGAAACTACCCTGCAAGAAACTCAGCCCTAGGTACGTGGGTCCTTTCCAAATAGAAAGACAAATCTCTCCTGTTTCCTTTCAACTGACACTCCCTAACCATTATCGTATCTCTCCCACATTCCATGTCTCTCTGCTCAAGCCTGCTATTGGCCCAGCCGAGGTGGATAGGGAGGTGGCAGCCGGTGAACAGGGTCCCTCGCCTATCATGATCGACGGAGAGGAAGCTTATCGGATCCTGAGATCCAGACACCGGGGAGGACAACTACAGTACCTTATCGACTGGGAGGGGTACGGCCCGGAGGAAAGATCTTGGATCAACCGTAAGGACATTCTCGACCCAACTCTGGTGAATGAGTTCCACTTGCAACACCCGGAAATGCCGGCCCCTCGCCCCCATGGAAGACCCCGGCGTCGCGATTCTTCTCACTTCAGGAGCCGTTCATTGGAGGGGGGCTCTGTTACCGACTCGGTCCCAGTCATTCCCCTCGCTGGCCAGCAGAGGTCACCATCCCCGGACTTTTAAGCATTACATCATCCATCTAAACTGATTGTGCACACACCTGAACTGAATCTAGTTACGACCCACGCTTCCTATATAAGCCACACTCAAACACCAGTTCATTGCGAAGTCTTGTTTAGCTCCGGCCAGCATTACTGAGCGTTCTTTCCTTTCTGATCTTCTGAGAATAACCCCGGTCTGTTTCTGACTCTGAGTTGCCTTCTGCCTGCCCACGACCCTTGCTTTATTCACGGACTCTGAACCACGCTGCCTGCCCTCGACCCAAGCCTGTCTAACGGATTCTGAACTACACCGCCTGCCACTTATCTACGCCTGGTAAATCACTCTGTGTCTGTCAGCCGCCAGCCCCAAGACCATTATTGATTACTGGTTATGTGTGTTCGCACTTTAATGCGTATTGGATGTTTGACTGTGACTAATAAATACTGCATAATGAATCCCTCCGTGTCAGTCTCCACGTTACAATAATATTGTATACTTCATTGATAATACATGTTTTAGTCAAATTATATAAATTTTTTACATAAGCGTATTGTCAATCTTACTAATCCAGGTTAAAAAGCAACAGATCACTACTTCCATACGTCTACACACTAAAAATTCTGTACTTTTACTGTAAGAGGACATACTTTTAGACTGCTGTGTAAGCAGGCGAATTGGAACGCAACAAGTGTTCTGTCTGAAGGCAGTCTGAAGTACTACTTTTGTTGTAGCAGAAGACACAACAGCAAGAACAACATCCCTTTTATATTTTCGCTTCTAAAAATAAATTAGACGAACTAAAGATAAATCCAAGCAGATTAAGAATGTGTTACCCAAAAAAAGAATACTCACTCGGTTCTTATTTATTGCCCTGGCCTATGAAACTGAAGATGACATTAAAGCTACAGTAGTACTGACATAAGCTGGTTGCGTTGTTGCGTGCATCTTGGTCAGAAGGTTAAGCTTTGAACTACTGATGGCTGTTTTAAAAGAAGCTTTCAAAACTTTACGAATAGTTCAGAGCACATATCAAATTGGCTTGCATTTGTTGCATCATTACTGTTTTAAAACAATTTGAAAATTCAATGGTTACTCTTGGAGGAGGGAATTTACTCTGCATTGGAGTTATGATGCTAAGCGAAAACCTTCTTTGAGTTGCATCTTTGGCCACATGTGAAATCAGTCCATGGAAACTGGTGTGACGTAGCATTGCATGACAAATGCTGTGAACCCCCTCACATCACATCAGTTCTTGGTGAGAATATTTTGCAGTTATTTAAGTTATTAAAACCAAATTATTAAAACCTAAGCAGGCTCTGGTAATGAAACAAGAAGTAAAAAACTCTGTTGAGCAAGGGGGCAAAAGAATGTGATCCTTCACCTGAGAGATAGTCGGGCTTTTACAGGCAGTATTTCATATTTCCAATGAAAAATAGGGGTTGCGTTAAATTTCCCATTTACGCCAACTAAGGGTGTACTCATTCTAGGCTACCTGTACCATGTCCTGGCATATTTGAATAATACCCCCAAATCTTTGTTTTACTAGTGTGAGTGCTCCATACCCTGCCCTGATACATTTCGGTTGGCCTGAGAATGCACGTTTCATAACGTGCAGTACTGCAATTTGTCACCCACAGTCACATGCTTTACTGTGGCTGTAAAGGCAACCTTTTCATAAAAACAAAAAAAAAAACTTTGTGCTTTACGCAAATCACCAGATGGCGCAAGGAACAACCCCTTTTCCATTGATTTAGTTGTCATGCGTGTTTAGATGCATACAGTATTTGTGTGCGAGAGCGCTCGATTAAGCTCTCTCGCTGCCTCAAGTAGCTGGGTTTCTTTATTTGTTTTGGAGATAATATACATATTTGTATTCACATATGAATACAACTTAAAGACATATAACTTTACAAATTATGTGTCCACTTTTAAGGGCTCAACACAATTTTATAGATCTAGATAAAATAGCCTAAGCGATATTGAAATCATTTAAAAATATACAAATATTGGATATAATAAAAACATTAAATAAACCAATATAAAACGAACAAAAGCTATAATGATTTAGGAAAGTACAGTATAACAGGGCTTGAAATGAACCTTTTTTCTTGGTAGCACCGGTGCTCCTAATTTCAAAAATTTAGGCGCACCAGACTATATATCACATATAATCACACCCACCAACAATTATGAGCACCGTTACTACACGTTTTATATGAACAGATTCTATTATATATTAACACTCTAATCACAACTAACAAATAAACAAAAATCTGCATGCACTCACCAGCCCTGCAGCACTGCTTGACTTGAATGAGATGAACTGAATTAACAATAATAACTGTGCTGTTCTCACGGGTGCTGTCTGATATTGCACAGATGATATTGACATATAACTAGGCCCACACAGAATCTGCGCACGCAGAATTCCGCAGATTTCGGCAGAATTCCGCAGATTTTAAGCCCATCATTAATTCTGTTTATTTATTTGAGTAAATGTGTGTAAATCTATATTTAATCACTTTTTAAATTAATTACAGCAATATTATTGACTAATATAAAAATGTTTATATGATTTATGTACAATGCAGTTTGTACAGCAATAATTTTTGTCTTTCAGTAGATAGATTATATGAGAGATTTGATTTGTTTTTGATCTAATTGGATTTGCATTTTAAACAATACATACAAGTTAAAAAGATATTATTTTTTATTTCACATATTAAGGTTTTAGTTATGATACTCCCAAAATAATTCCGCAGGAATCCGCAGTTTTTTACCAAAATTCTCTGCAGAAATAGCAAAAAACGTCTGCAGATTCCGTCGGGCCCTACATATAACTTATTATTTGCATACGTCATCTTAATAACAATAACAGTCTTTTTATGAGCTGCAATATTAGTTTCATCATGGTGAATGCATGCTCTTCAGCGATGGTGAACGCGGTATCAGTCGCTTGACTGACAGCATCGTGATGATTGAATAAAGGACTAATTAGCGTTATAACATCTCATGCTTAATGTGAAGATTCAGTGGCTTGCATGGAAGAGGTGACTTTGGGTGTGGTATACATGTAGTGTGAGTTTAAAGCATGCAGAAGTGCGAAACTGAACTGACGAATCGTTTTATTTGAATTTATAACTCATCCTTACTTCTCAATGAATGGAAACTGCCATAGCTTATCAAAGACGCAAACCCTTTACTGCACTTCAGCTTCCACCAAATCTCCTAATACAGTTGAAACCAGAAGTTTACTTACATACACTCTAAAAAAAGGAACATAACCATTTTTTAAAAACTGTCTGATGTTAAATCATACTAAACGTTTACTATTTTAGTTCCGTTAGGATTACCAAAATGATTTACAATTGCTAAATGCCAGAATTTTTTTTTATTATTAATTTCGAGACAGTCAAAAGTTTACATACTGCACATTTCCTTGCCTTTTTTTTTTTAACTGTAAAACTTTGGTCAAATGTTTTAGGTATCCTTCCACAAGCTTCTCACAATACTTTGAAGGAATTTTGGCCCATTCCTCCCTACAGAATTGGTGTAACTGAGTCAGATTTGTGGGCTGTCTTGCTTGCACAAGCTTTTTCAACTCTGCCCACAAATTTTCTATAGGATTAAGATCAGGGCTTTGTGATGGCCACTCCAAAACATTCACTCTGTTGTCCTTAAAGGACATTTGAACTAATTTGGCAGAATGCTTAGGGTCATGGTCTGTTTGTGGACAAGTTTTATTTTCCTGGCTGATGTCTTGAGATGTTGGTTCAGTATTTCTACATAATGTTCTTTCTTCATGATGCCATCTATACTGTGAAGTGGACCAGTCCCTCCTGCAGCAAAACAGCCCCACAACATGATGCTGCCACACCCATACTTGACAGTTGGGATGGTGTTCCTGGCTTGTAAGCTTTCCCCTTTGTCCTCCAAATGTAACACTGGTCAATATGGCCAAAAAGTTCAGTCTTAGTTCCATCAGACCACAGTACATGTCTTCAAAACTATTCCTTTTCTCAGTGTAATTTAGCAAATTGTAATCTGGCTTTTTTTGTTGATTCTGGCATGTTGATTTTCTCATGTTGTCACAAACGGAAGCAGTGTGTTTGAGGTTTTCCTTAAATACTATTCTACAGTTGTGCCTCCAATTAACTCAAATGTTGTGAATTTGCCAACCAGAAACTTCCAAAACCTTGACACCATCATCTGAGCTTTTTCAGAGGCATAATCATCTTATTGTGTGTAAACTTGACTTTCAAGAAAAGATATAACAATTTATCAAAACATATCTCTCTCATTATTCTGCTATTAAGCACAACAGAAACAAATTTGATAATCTTAACTTACCTAAAAGAGACAAAACATCTGACTTATTTTAAATGGTTATGTGCCTTTTTAAACAGTGTACTGTATGTAAACTTCTGGTTTCAACTGTATGTGCAGCACGATGACTTTTAAGGAAATTTGTGAGCATCAAAAGCAGTGGATCTGTTTTGGCCATGTGTCCCTAACGACTCAAAAGAATAGGTCTACACAACAATATAACTAAAGCAATCGCCATTGTAATGAGCAACTGTGCTTCTCTTCCTGTTGTCTTCTAAACAGTCGCATTGATGACACAAGCTTGCTTGGGGTCGGAGAGTAAAATCGCAATGTTAGTGCTGGTGGTCTGGGGGATTTAGGGTCAATCGTCCCTGTGCTCGGTTCAAGACAACCGTGCCTCATGTAAGTACACACTCCAGTAAATCATTTAGTCAAAACATACATGTTCAGGATGTTGACTACCAATATGATTGTGTCACAAATTTAGCCTGAGATCTGGTTAGACACGACAGATTTGTAAGGTGCAATCTTCCACATATTCATTCTTCAACAACATAGGGAATTCCTTAGGTTTATTTTTGGGGGCGGGAGGTGAAGCTTACCAATATCAGTTCTCCTGCATCCTGTAAATGTTGCACTAGCTCCGGCAGGTATTTAGGGCATATGCATTCTGAATTACATAGACATGGTGGATTGGCATTGATATGTTGTATTTGTAATTAGAAAGTTGGGGTTAAGGTTGAACACAAAAAGTATGCTTGTTCCAGTAGTTTCCCTAGCATATGCTTTTTTGAATCATTTTGTGAACCAATTGTTTCAACTGTTTTGCAGCTTTAAAAAGCTTTTCCACAGCATTTTCCACCTTTTCCAAAAGTTTATTTTATCACTGCCAGAAAGTGGCAGTACTGTGTATTTGTCAACTAAAAGCATTCAGCATTCAGAAATACAGTGTGTCCCAAAACGTATACTAAAATCTAAAGTTGCCAGTATGATCTATTATTTCTAGTAGAAATTTGAACTGTGATTCTATGCTTACTCTTATGACTATAATATTACCCACAATGTTGGAAATGAATTTGATTAGAACTACAAAGATGGGTAAAAAAATGTTAACAAGCTTATGTAAAGAATGATTTTTAATCAATATCAAACATAAAGAATTTTTTTTTTTCGTGTTATATTTTATCGTCTGCAATAACATGAACTTTTAAAAAGACATGTTTGGCTATTAAATTCTGAATGCATAATTATATTACACCTGAGGAGGTTTATCTGTATGAAAAACTTGCAAATGGTTCATTAATGCGTTGCTGCTGCATCTCCATTAGGGTAGGAAATAAAATTTTATTTCGAATGAAATCAAAAATGACCCTTTATTTTAATAAGTATATAGTGCTTGTCATAAATGATCAATCTGTGCACTTCAATTTTTTTTTTTTAAATATTTGCCCTCATAATCTTTAATCAAATACCTTTCATCCACTCTCAAAATGACTTTTCTTCACTTCTGGAATGCTTTTAGGGTGGGGCTATCAGTGCATGTCTCATTTCATTTCTGCCCCGTCTTCGAAGTTGCACAAATGAATGTTATAGAATTCTGTCTGAAAAATTTAGCTCATCATTCTCATCATCATCAGAAAACTTTTTGAAAACTGGCATTCAAATCTTCCTCCATTTTGTTAGCAAACCTTATCATCCAACTATCCAATCAGTTTCCAAAGAACAAAATCATGCACCTCCCTACTTTTTTCTAATTTCAGAACCTGTTCAATTGGATGTACATAACAATAGGGGGGAAAGGACAATTTTAGTTTTCGTTGTGCTGAAAGAAGTGCGGGTGATATACAAATAAATAATTCTTTCCAAAGACATCTGTTTAAGTTAAGTATAAAATACAATTCAGCCATTTATAGAAAAAAAAAAAATTTGATCATTTCTTTTTTGGGTCTGGCACATCAAGCATGTTCTAAAATTAATCTAATTAAATCTTATCATGTAAAGTGATTTTATTGCTTCAGATAATTTAGATTAAACCTCTTTATTATACTGATTGCATCTAATATGTTGTAAGATAGATCATCACCTTGGAATAATAAGGTTCAACCTGTGTTCTGAATGATTTTGAGATAATGAGCTTCAAAGTTTTTGCCTTCCATAGCAAACAGTATGTATGTAACATTTGTTTTTTAAATTAAAAATTGTCTTAAAATGTAAACAACTTATAAAAAACATCCCATAATAAAAATAAATAGTCATTTAATAAGAATATGTTAATAACTCAAATGTCAGATAGAACCCAAAAATTCTAAGGTGACGAGATGTGCTGGTATTCATTCGTTTTCCTTCAGCTTAGTCCCTGATTTATCAGGGGTCACCAAAGCAGAATGAATCACCAACTATTCTGGCATATGTTTCATGGCCAATTTAGTTCATCTAATTCACCTATACCACAAGTCTTTGGACTGTGGGAGAAACTGGAGCACCCACATAAGCATGAGGAGAACATGCAAACTCCACACATGCCAACTGGCCCAGCTGGGGTTCACCAGCGACCTTCTTGCTGTGCTGTGAGGTATTCAACATTGTGATAATGAACATGCAATATATTGCTGTTGTGGGCACTTCAAAATACAGTGAATAAAAATATTATCTGTGACCCCAAACTCTTAAGTTGCATGGTTTTATATATATATATATATATATATATATATATATATATATATATATATATATATATATATATATATATATATATATATATATATATATGACTGCTATGTCTTCATAAACTGTGAAAAGTACATATAGAAAAAGGACAACAACAATGGATGATAAGCAGTATTTTTTCATATTTCTTTGTTTTATTTAAAATGCTAATCTCATAACATTATTTATAAAACTGTAATAATTTCCTGTTTAAATGCAAATTTGTAAATAAAGACTTCATAATAAAAGAATTTGGTAAGTACCTTGACAAAATTGTAGAAAATATTTTTAGTACAATAAAAATTGTGGTTATGATCACCATCCAACAAGCAAAGATTAGTGCTTAAAATGTCACTAAAATGCAGTATTTAAACCTCGCATAACTGCAATATAGGTCCACTTTTTCCAAAAAAAAAAAGTACCCCCTTTTCAATAGGCTGGCTACAGGTCTGTATACATATACATATACACACACACATATATATATATATATATATATATATATATATATATATATATATATATATACACTAATTTATACTAGCATTTCATGTATACAAAATACACTTATTTACCTTAATTTTGTTTGGTTTTTAAAAACATCTTTGAAGGTACAACATGTTTGGAAATGGCGTAGAATAAATGTATTTCCTCATCAAGCAATATTTACCTTTTTTTTTTTTCATGTGTTGTTGTTAAAAATTTTATTTCCCTCTATCTAGAAAAAAATGTTCTAATGCTTTGCTTCTTAGACTTTACACACCTGAAACTTGTCTATAGCACTTGTTCACTGCTGCTCTTATAGTTGTGTAAATTGCTTCCTTGTCCTCATTTTTGTAAGTCGCTTTGGATAAAAGCGTCTGCTAAATGACTAAATGTAAATGTATCTTGAACATGTGCTCTGATGTCACTATTCATTTTTATAGAAACCACCTAAATAATATTTCACACAAATTTTTAAAGCCAAATTTCAGTGTTGGAAATGACACTAATACTGTGCGACAGCTATATTTTGTATAATATTGTTGTAATATTGATAATAGTCTCACATTAATAACTATAAAATATTTAAATAATTTCACTAGTGCTTCATTAAAGATACATTAGTTACCAGATAAATAATCTTTTAAAATGTTATTTTCATTGCTGAATTGTAAAGTTCTGGGTGTGTGACAAGGTGAAAACAGGGATTCTAAAAGGAGGTTGAATAATATGAAAAAATATAATAGAAAGCTAGTAAATTTTTTAAAAGTATGTTTTATTGTTAGATTGACAAAGTAAAAGGAATTTGATCAAAATTATATATATTTTTGAATATATGATCAAAGGACTTAAAAGTGCCCGTAGTTGAAGAATTACCCATATATATATATATATATATATATATATATATATATATATATATATATATATATATATATATATATATATATATATATATATATACATACAGCAGTTGTTAAATGTTTTCATATCCAAAGTAGACCTATACATCAACTGAAAGCTTCTTTATTCAGCTTTCAGGTATTTGAAACTCAATCCACCACTTGTTGCTGGTTTTGTGGTACAGGGCCTGTTTAAACTTGCCTTTTATGCGACGACAGATGCTTCTCAGAGTGCGTTACAAACAGCTAAATCAGCATTACAACATGATGAGTTGAAAAGCTTCCTGTAGCTTTGGAAACGTTCTTGACGCAACAAACGCGTACAACACCTTGACGTCGGAACACAGTTAACAAATCAACCAGTGTTTACGCGTTTTACGCGACGCAGGAAAACTGCAACGCGTCGGTTATCAAACTTTAAGCGCGGCTGTTTGTCATGTAGGTTCACTGAAGTCCAGACAATGCGCTCGCGGTGAAGTTTGCCAATGATAGAGTCCTTGGTGAGGTCGCGTCGCAGTGCACACTGCCTGTTTGAAACAGCTGCTTCAGTGTGTTAGGAGGAGCAAAAGTCATGGACGAGACGCGTCTCGCGGTGTGTTTTCTATCCTTCCTGACACTCTGTCTTGATTTGGGATTCACTTTCGGACAAAATAAAGACACCGAGTTCACTTTCCTTCTGCCTGCTGGAGCAACCGAGTGCTTCTTCCAGACGGCCACCAGGAACAGCAGCATGGAAGTGGAGTACCAGGTCAATACAAACTTTTAAATATTTCATTAGACTTTGTTTAAACGAAAACCTGCTTAAAATGGTTTGTAAAACATAAACAAAACAGAGAAGTAGGTGTTGTCAAGGTTTGTTTTGTTGTTTCATGTTTATCATTTTGCATATCTGATATTTTATTAAACAGACTATTATATACATATTTGAAGTATTTAAAAGAAGCCACTCTTGTTTTATACATTTATTGTTTAACTTTTAAGAATTACATTGCAGGTTTGCTTGACAATAATGACCAGGAAGAAGCAGGACTTTCCTTTCGCATTCAGTTGGCACGTTTTGGTCAAAGTGCATTTGTATGGAGCTCTTGTCAGCATGACTCCAGTAAAGATCGCTGACTCTCGTCTGTTCACATATCATGAATGACTGTATTTGAATTTGGTTGCATGATTGTGTTTCTTTTCTGCAGTTCTGGTGGGATGTTCAATATATTGACAAGTCAGTGGCAGGTCTTGAGCAATCCTCATTCAGTCGTAGACAACACACACACACACAGACCGAAGCTAGTAACTCCAGTAATCCTCCAACTTCACTACTGTAGCTGTGCCATGTGTGTGGAGTGTGTTTGTGGAGCCGTCCCGCTTTATGCTAAAAACAGGCACAGCTGCGGGACAGGCGACCCCAGTTAAAGCTCAGTCCATCTGCCGGCAGGATCACAGTGTCTCTAGTGCTGCATAGTTTCTGCTTGCTACATTTTATCTCCAGTAACGACACACATGCGTCTCCATTGAGCTGCTTTATCAGCTGGTGGAAGATAAAAGGCCTGTTACTTGAATTTGGGAAAAAGGGGGCACATATATACAGTGTTTTCATGATGCATCACCAGTCAGCCATATTAAAGAGCAGAACAGAAATGATGCCACTGAACAAATTTCACATTATCACTGTTGAAAATGATCAATTATTGTTCTGTTTTTGAGTTGTACTAATAGGTCAAGTGCTATTGATCTTATTCTTCACATACGAGTAAAGAAAATTCATAACAAGTTAAGTAGGAGAAGGAGAACTCCATGTTGAACAAAAGGTGCTTGTGGTTGGCCCCCAAAGTGATACAGGATTTTCAGGGCAAGATTTTTGACAATATTCAATTCAATTCATGTTTATTTCTATAGCGCTTTTACAATGTAAATTGTGTCGAAGGTTGTGTCTTAACATAGACGTTCTAGTAAATTGAAACTGTGTCAGTCCAGTTTTCAGAGTTGAAGTTCAGTTTAGTTCATTTCAGCATGGTTTTTATTTTCGTTGCTGAAAGTCCAAACACTGAAGAGCAAATCCATTGATGCGCAGCTCCACAAGTCCCAAATTAAGCAAGCCAGTCACGACAGTGGTGACTAACAAACTTCACCAATTTATGAAAGTCAATTATTCCCGTTGATATTTTAGTTTGGGATTTTTAGCGACTTTCTTACTGTGAGGCGACAGTGCTAACCACTGAGCAACCATTCCACCCAGACTTGATTATATTTATGAAAAAGTTATTTATATAGAAAATCACTGAAAAACTATGAAAGAATAATGTTTTTTACCGTATGGTTACACCAGATTTTATTAAATTTACACTTCTCAAAAATAATCTTTATTTCAAACCACAAGAGAAATTTCTTGATCAAAATTCTTTTGTGTTGTTGTCATTTTTAATGTATTTGTGTATTTTATTTTTAATTATCATTAGCTATGTTTCCATCCAAAAATGCGAATTAACTTTCTGCGCAAAGCTAGATTATCACATAAAAGATGTGGGAATAAAGCAGCGTTTCCATCCAGTGAGTCAAAGAAAACAAAATTGCCACTTCCTGATTAACTGGAGCCAAATAACAACAGTAAAAACGGAATTTGCTGGTGTAGGAGAAGCTGCGTGAATCCTTTCTTTATTTAATCAATGAATGAAATCCTGACATGCAGTGAACGTGCGGTGGTGTTTGAAGGTGTCAGACAAGGAACACAGACACTCTTGATTCAGGAGGTCATTAATAATAGGTGCATATAAATAGGTGTATAGAAACGTAAATAATTGAAATGGAAAACTTGAAATCAGTTCCACTTGTTCTAGACCTGTTTGAATTAATTTCTTCTGTTCAGTCCAAAAATATTCATTTTGAACTATGTTGGAAACCAGTCGCCATTGACATCCATAATATGTTTTTATCTGTTATGGATGTCAATGGCTACTAATTGCCAACATTTTTCAAACTATCCTCTTTATGGTAAATCAATTTTCTTTTTTGTGGGAACTATCTCTTTAAAAGTTAGTCATCTCATTTAATCACCCTACTGTGAGTCAGTTGCATACAAATGTAGAGACAAAAATCATCAAAATCCCTTGAATAAATGATAGTTGCTCAGAATAATTCTCATGTTTTACATATGGTTTCTAAACATTTTCTGCACACTAAATATTCTGTTGGATGTGCAGGTCACTTCACAGAAATAAACAGTGTTGTGAAGTTTGCTTAATTTGTCTTAATCAGGCTGCTAAAAACCGATTATCTGTGTATGTGTGCAGGTGATCGCAGGCTCAGGACTGGACGTGGGCTTCACTCTGATCTCCCCCCGAGGGTACAGACTGGTCTCAGACTTTAGAAAATCTGACGGCATCCACACGTGAGTTTCACATCCCACAGAGCTGAACCTTTACACATTTACTCATTTGCACACCCGTCAGTTTCGGACCATCATAACCCACTGTATTTGCATGTCTTCAGCTGCTAGTTTGCATGCTGGATGCATGACTGACAGTGAACTGAAAACTGAATTGACAGAAAACAGTTTCATCTTTACAGAAACTGATGCTAGGTAGTTAACTTCAGCATTTACTCTGATGTACTTCCAAACCCTTTTGAATGAAGCCGTTTGTAATAGAAATATTTAAAAAAAGATAAATATAACCTTTTAATTCATTATTATAACGTTTTTTTTTCCTAATAATTGCATAATAAAATCTAACAATTCAGACGTTTTTTTATTCTCTGAATAGTAGTGCTACACCTGTGTACTTTAAGACATGATCGTTATTTATTTATTTAACTCAAATTGTTTTGACAAGTTTGAGATTCTGAACTCAGTTTAGTAAGGTTTTCAAAAATGTTGTTATTTCATTGTCTTGCCTTTTTTGAGTTGAAACATGGGTTATTATTTGTTATTATGCCGTGACTGTTTCTCAGTGAAGTGATTGGTGGTCTTTTGAAAGGTGAGTTGTTTTTCGTTTATTTTATCATCTTGATTACACGACATAACACAGCATATCTCAGCAGGGTTCGTCATGTTTTTGGGTCCCCTTGAAACATTTCCGTTGTGTTACGTGGATATTTGCAAGTGCGAACGCAGCAGCACGAGTGGTCTTTGATGAACCCAAAAGAGCACATGTCACTCCGCTACTCACCCGTTTGCACTGGCTGCCAGTTGCTGCCCGCATCAAATTCAAAGCTCTGATGTTTGCTTACAAAGTGACCTCTAGCTTGGCTCCTTCATATCTGCTCTCACTTCTGCAGATATATGTGCCCTCCAGAAACTTGCGTTCTGTGAATGAACGTCGCCTCGTTGTTCCATCCCAAAGAGGGAAGAAATCACTTTCCCGAACTCTCACATTCAATCTGCCCAGTTGGTGGAATGAACTCCCTAACTACATCAGAACAGCAGAGTCACTTGCTGTCTTCAAGAAACGACTAAAAACGCAACTGTTTAGTCTCCACTTTCCTTCCTAATCTGCAACTGCCTCTCTGGCTATACCACTAACTGTGCCCTCTCTCTCTCCAAAAAAAAAAAAATAAATAAATTTTTACTAATGCTTTGCTTCTTAGACTTTACACACCTGAAACTTGTCTATAGCACTTGTTCACTGCTGCTCTTATAGTTGTGTGAATTGCTTCCTTGTCCTCATTTGTAAATCGCTTTGGATAAAAGCGTCTGCTAAATGACTAAATGTAAATGTAAATGTAAGTGCCTTGACTAATTGCTTCATTTTTCTTCAGTTGCTTGTGTTGTGACCAATTTGCAGCACGTTTCTTCAGTGGTTTGTGTTGTGAGAATTTGCAACACGTGTGCTGTCAAATTGATGAAGATCGTTTCTTTATTTGCTGGTGTTTTTTGTAATTGCATGTGTTTTCTTAAATTGCAGAGCGTGAAGCTCTCTCGGCCACCATACTTTTATCTTCGAACTCTTAGTTCATATCTTGCAATTTTGACTTATTTGTTTTAGAAGTCTGAGTTTATTTCTCGAAATATGTGTGCTTATAACCAGGGTGCAATTTACAGGGGAGGTTTGACCCAAATAATGTGTGGGGGTCATCAACGATGTGTGGGGCTCAGCCCTTTAAATAGTGGGAAATAAATTGCTCTGATCTGAATATTTAACAGTTAGTAATAATAAAATAATGGGAAAATAAATATACATTTCTTCACCCCTATTATGGGTTTTACCATTGTGAATGCATGACCACGTCCAGCAGTCTACACTGTAAAAAATGCTGGGTTCCACACAATCGATTTGTGTTGGGTTCACGTGAAGGAATTAAGTGAACTTATTAGTTTTTTTTTCCCCAAATTTAAGTGGATTGAACATAAAATAATTAAGTTTAGAATTGTGTTGTTTCAGCTCATTTTAGTGGTGAATGTCGGGAATATTGGTCTGCAGTCTGAAACTGGCACATCTAAAGCACCAAAAGTGTTCACAAGATACTTTTCTTATAAAATAGGTGTGTATATGTACTTTTAGCCTAAAATTTAATTAAAACTGTAGATGTATGTATATTAATAGACACCTGTGCTCGTGCATGGATGGTAAATAGTACAATAATAAGTGTAATCTTTTGTGGTAATTCATTTATTGGTGCAGAAATGCAAGCTTGTCATGGTTTGTTTTAAATAAAAATGGTCATCTTTGAGATCTGCTGAAATAGCCAGTCAGAGGTAGGTCTGTACAGTAAGTCAGCTAATAATTTTTATCAATAATAATAATAATTCCTTACATTTATATAGTGCTTTTCTGGAAGCTCAAAGTTCTTTACACATTTTTTTTGGAAGAGGGGGTGGTTGTCTTCTCATCCACCACCTGTGAGCAGCACACACATGGATGGCACGATGGAAGCCATAATGCGCCAGACCACACATCACACCAGCTGATTGATGGAGAGGAAGCCAATTGTGATATGGGGATGGTTAGGAGGTCATGATGGACAGAGGCTGGTGGGCAAATTTGGGATTTTTAATGACCACAGAGAGTCAGGACCTTGGTTTAACGTCTCACTGAGCAGTATAGAGTCCCCATCAAGATACTGGGGTGTCAGTATATATCCCTGCTAGTTATCACTAACACCATGACCATGCGAGTTGCAGAGAGCTACAGTAGCTGCAGGCTATACTCATTATCCCCCAAAACACTGAAAATTTGAAATAAGTTGAATTAATAAATTTGATGTAATTGAGTTAAATGCATGAATTTGGTTCACTGAAGCAAAGCAGTTATATTCGTTCCATTTTATTTTTCAGTTTTTCTTATAGTCATTAAATGCATTGTAGTAATCTTGCTGTGTGTTTTCCATCAGTGTTGAATCCACTGAGGAGGGCGACTACAGGATCTGCTTTGATAACAGCTTCAGCCGTATGTCGGAGAAGATGGTGTATGTGGAGGTGATCATGGATGGACCAGAAGGAGAGGATGAGGATGATGAAGACTGGGCTGCGCTGGCTGAACCCGAGGACTCATTGGAGTACAAACTGGAGGATATCAGGGTACACAATAATCAAACATCTTTTCATTCATTTGCCGCTGTTTACATCCATTAATGCAGGAAATTGATCGTGTGGATTATCAGTTTTAAAGCTTTTTCAGATATCCTCCTCTTTCATGCAGTGGTTTATGTTTATTATTATTGTTATAAGTTATGGTTTATATAGCTGTTTGTGAATGTAAAACAACTGTAGTTTTAAAGCTCAAAGTGCCTGATTAAAAAAAATATATATCTTTTTCTTTAATAAGGATTAAAAGCACTGTGGCGATGCAATGGCACAGTAGGTAGTGCTGTTGCCTCACAGCAAGAAGGTAACTGGTTCGAGCCTCGGCTGGGTCAGTTGGCGTTTCTGTGTGCATGTTCTCCCTGCGTTTGCGTGGGTTTCCTCCGGGTGCTCCGGTTTCCCCCACAGTCCAAAGACATGCAGTACAGGTGAATTGGGTAGGCTAAATTGTCTGCAGTGTATGTGTGTGAACGAGTGTGTATGTATGTTTCCAAGTGATGGGTTGCGGCTGGAAGGGCATCTGCTGCGTAAAACATATGCTGGATAAGTTAGCGGTTTATTCCGCTGTGGCAACCTCAGGTTAATAAAGGGATTAAGCCGAAAAGAAAATGAATGAATGAATAAAAGCACTGCTGTCACTAGAGGGCGCCTATTCACAACAAACAAAGGCGTATAGTGTGAGGCCTTATTGGTAAAAGGGTCACACTCTGTTAAGGTCAAGGGTAGTTAGAAAAGCTGCCTTTTTTAAGTGAAGCTTAGTTACTTTTTGAATGAGTTTCATTTAAGTTTTATTATGGCGCATATCTATGTATCACATTTGTATAATGTCAGCCAATCCTTTTCACTAATATCTGCTCTGACCACTATGTATTCAAAACAAACCATTCATTCTAATGTGACTTATGTATTTACACAACTTCACACTTACAATAATCATTAAAGATGCTAAATTATGGTGCTTTCACACTAGCACTTTTGGTTCACACCTGGGTTCGTTTTATGTCAGAGTATGGTTCATTTAGCCAGTGTGAACGCTGTCTTTTAAACTCAGGTGCACACCCATGAATCGTACCCGAGTCCGCCTGAAAAAGGTGGTCTGGGGTACGATTCACTTCTGATATGAATGCAATCATACAAAATAATGGAAGTGAAACGCCAACTGTACAACAAACTTTAGTTTTCATAAAAGTCATTCAAGTGTGTGTTTGTCTGTGTATAACCTACCTTGGTGACAAGCGGGACTGACCCAGTGCAAACACAGTGATTATGTCTGCTAATCATATGAAAAGATTCTGTAAGAGCAGAACGACCGTGATATGCGTACGTCTCCATTTTGGCACTTTGCTTTCGGGGCTGTTACCTAGCAACAGCTGTACACAAAACAGCAGCTTGATGACGCAAGTGTACCAGGGTATAGAAGAAAAAAAGAAAGTGTGATCACAAACCAGCCGAGAAGGTGGCAAAGGGGGACAATCAAACTTTAGTTCGGTCCAGGCAATTGAACCAAGTGTAAAAGCACCATTAATACAAATAAGACTTTCTCCAGAAGAAAAAATATTATCTGACAAACTGTGAGCTGGTGTTATTTAATAGTTTTAGGACAACTTTAAAGGCTTTAAACCACTTTAAATGTTGAATAATGTATTTACAGAAGGACATTTACAAAATGTCTGCATTTAACATGATCTTTACTTAATATTCTTGAAAGAAAAGAAATTTTATTTACTTAAAAGAAAAATCAACCATTTTGACTTATTTAGATTTATTGTTGACAGTTTTTACAAATATTCCTGCACACGTTAAGACTGGTTTGGTCGTCCAGGGTCACAAATTAACAGAAAATTAACTTTAAAAAAACTCTGAGAGTCTTTAGAAAATAAATATAACTTTGAGTTATATTTATTTATTTATTTTATTTTATTTTTTAACTTAGAAGGCATCATATACTCTAATTCATTTTGCAAGAGACATCTTAAGCAAAACATCAAATGTTTTGAATACCATAATAAGACACTATACTGCCATACAAAGGCAAAGTGCAGTAACTACACATTTGCTCAAAATTAAAGTCTAAAGTTAAAGAGTTAAAGCCTAGAATAAGCATTGCAACATTTGTTATGGCCTCTGACAAAATTGTACTTCAGAAAAAGAAAAGGAAAAAAAAACAACAACAATAATGTCAAATCAGCAGTAACTACAAAACACAAGCTGGTGTCATAATATTTTCACTATTTTTTTTTTTAGTTTATGTAGTTCAGAGATGCCCAAAGTAGGGCCCGCATTGTAACCTTTGATTTGGCCAACCATACCATCTGAGAGAAGTGAGAAGTGAGTTGGGACGAACGCCTTTAACAGAGATAAAGAAATCGTCATTTCTAACTTGACATAACATTTTTTGTTTATTTTTATTGTTGAGCTACAAAAAAGCAAACAGAAATTAAATGTTTCAATTAAATGTTGTAAATAAATCAGATTTTTAAAAATGTAAATACTGTCACTCGACAGAATATGCAGAAGACATCGGCAAGCAAATCAAGACAAAAACTTGTGAAATTCTGTTATAAATGCGATTGTTTTTATTGTAATAAGTTCCTTGTTAAATGTGAAAAAAAACTGTATTAGTTAATATAAAGCTATTTTTTCTAGTCATTTCTAAACATGATCAAATAAATGAGGCAATTACCCATGGCAGCTATATTTACCTTTGGCCCACTAGCCTCAGTCAAGTTTTTGGCCCTTCATAAGAAAAGGTTTGAACACCCCTGATGTAGATACGACACTTAACCTTGGAAGTTTATATTGTAAAAAGTGTTCTGATAACAAAATCATGGTTAAAATCTTTTGTTTTTTTCAAATGTTGTTCTTCATTCATTCAATTTCCTTCAGCTTAGTCTCTATTTCAGACGTCGACACAGCGGAATGAACCACCAACTATTCCAGGATGTTTTATGCAGCCCTTCCAGCTGCAACCCAGTACTGGGAAACATCCTTACACTCTTTCATTCGCACACACTACGGCCAATAAAATTTATTCAATTCACCTATAGCAGTGTTTCTCAACCACGTTCCTGGAGGACCACCAACACTGCATGTTTTGGATGTGTCCTTTGTCTCACCCACTACAGGTCTTTAAGTCTCAGCTAAGGAACTGTTGATCTGAATCAGGTGGGTTTGGTTAAGAAGACATGAACATTTGCTGGGCTGGTGGTCCTCCAGGAACATGGTTGAGAAACTCTGACCTATAGCACATGTCTTTTGACTCGAACCAGCGACCTTCTTGCAGTGCTAACCACTGAGCCACCATGTTGCACTTTACCATAACTGAACTATAAAGATGAATGAATGTTCGTTGTAGTTTCACTGATGTTCTTCTGTCCTCACACAGGACTCGATGGACGCAGTGCACAAGAGCCTAGAGCGAAGCCGTCAGCTTCAGACGACACTGCGGGCGTTCGAGGCTCGTGACCGATACCTGCTGGAGGATAACCTGTGGCGCGTCTCCTTCTGGTCCTGCGCCAGTCTGCTGGTGATGATCAGCGTGGCCCTCACACAGGTCTACACGTTACGCAGATTATTCAATGACAAACACAAAGTTTGCACATAGCAAAGTTGAACACTGTAACACCCAATGCACTGCCAATGTCAAATATTAAAAGGATGGATTCTGGACACTCTCAGGTCCGAACTAAACACTCTATGAAATTGTGAGGTCTTTAGAGATATCAGTGAAATCTTGAAGTTGTGCTAGTTTTAATTAGTAGAATATGTAGCAGTTAACACTAAATTTACTTGAAGTACTGTACAGACATTTGAATGTGAATCTAATTTTGTACTTGACTTTTAAAACACTGCAGTTAAAATCATTTATGTGACTTTTGAAATGAATAACATTTGCGAGTAGATTGGATTATGTGGTATAAATAAAAGAAAATGCAAGGAATAGTTTTGTTTTAAATGGCTTTATTATACAGCGCATTAGCATCTTGTTTGAAACACAAAATAAATCTAGGTCGTTGGTGTTATTTCACATCAATTCATGACTAGACTAAGTTATTACTCAGATTCATAACACCACTTTCAAGACTGTCGTCTTTAATCTCTAATGCTGATTCATTTTCAGTATTTCTAATATTCTTCCATCACCCTGCAACAATATACAAATATTCTCATTAACCAAGTCATATTTATGTACAACTGTCTTCATTATAAAAAATACCTATAAATAAGTGTCCCTAGAGAGTCGCCATTTATCACACATACACAAATTTGGCACTAAGGTCACCCTTTGCAAATCAGGAAATTAAATCCGACAAAGGCTGTTGCTCACCAGAATCAGGGTTTTAAAAGATTAAAAGGATAATATCAGGCCACACATCTTCATCTGATGTCATTGCATTGTGTGTGGCATTTTGACGTCAAACAGACTCCAGAAATGAGTGCTGGAAATTATTTGTCATCTCTTAAAGGTCAGATGCTGGAGTCCTGCAAATAGATCTGGAATTTGATTTCATGCATTCAAGAGCTTTGATGTGGAGGCTGAAGTATGAGGAGTGCTATCCTGCTGAAGAATTTGTCCTCTCCAGTGGTTTGTAATGTAATGGGCAGCACAAATGTCTTGATACCTCAGGCTGTTGATGTCGCCATCCACTCTGCAGATCTCTCGCACACCCCCATACAGAATGTAACCGCAAACCATGATTTTTCCTTAACCAAACTTCACTGATTTCTATGAGAATCTTAAGTCCATGCGGGTTCCAATAGGTCTTCTGTAGTATTTGGGATGCAGTTCAACAGATGATTCATCAGAAAAATCTATCTTCTGCCATTTTTTCAAATAATCAACTAGAAGTCAATGTATTATTTGTTGCTCTTACAACTGGGATCGATGACAAGACTTTTGTCAGGTAGTGTATAATTCGAACACATTTAAATTTGCTTCCAGTAATTAATACATGTTGCAGGCTATGAATACTTAATTAGACTTCTTACATCAGTGAGAAAACTTTAGTTAATTCAACCGTTAGAAATAGTAAATCACTCTTGTATTGGAAGTAGTAGTGACCAAAACATCTGTGGTGTGTATAATTTGGCTTTTTAATTTGCATGTAATTAGTTTGTACCTAAAGAGTTCATATGCGTACATAGTAGTACATAAAATACTCCAGTGACAACGTTATACCTGTATTTCTGATAAGTAAAAGAAATGCCTGTAATTTTGTAAAGCAGTGGTTCTCAATTATCAAAGTATGTCTCTCTTATTTGACACACAAGGATCAGTTTATGGATATTTCTGTTAACGAGCTGATGATCTGAATCAGGTGAATCAAGTAAGGAAGACATACAAAATGGACCCTTTTCACAGGACTGTTATGACGTGTTTAATGGCCATTATAATCTTAAATCCTTGAAAGTTTTTATTATTTAGCTTTTTAAAAAACATGAACATTTGAATGCATTTATGTATGTATTACATCATCTTTTCATCAAATTACAAAATAATAATAATAATAAAATACCGCTTATGTGAGGTGTTTCTAATGCAGCTTGCTTTTATCAGTCTCACACTATATTTTTTTCCTTTTTCTGAATCTTGATAACACCATCATGGCGTTTTACTTTTATTTCAGCAAATAGGAATATTATTTGTTGTTCTCTCCTATTTACTGTGCCCTAAGACTTCTGCTGAGAAAACGGGAAATGTGAAAAGGGTCTACAGTATGTGCAGGGCGAGGTGGCCAGAGGACTGGAATTGTGAACCACTGGTGTAAAGGAACATTTCACACTTGTTTCATTTAGAAGTGAGGTTAGTGCCACTTTTTACCTGGGGCTAACATAAGCCAGGTTACATACTGTAAATTGTTATTTAAATTAGCCATTATTTGAAATAAAAATAACAACACAAGCAAAAAAAAAAAAAGTGTTAACAGTGTTTATCTATACGTTCCTGGAGGACCACCAACACTTCTGCTGTGTCCCAATCTGCATACTATGCGTCCTAAATAGTATTTGAAAATAGAATTAGTTTGTCCCAAACCATAGTATGTTAAAAAGAGTATGCCAGATTCCCAGATGGTTTGCTATTTCCGATAAAAAAATTTAAGTGTAGAAGTGTCCATACTCTAACCGCTGATATTGCCCACAATATATTGTGTGATGGACGTGAAATCGATCAGAACTATCAACACGTGTGAAAAGTGTTAATAAACTACAAACATGATGGACGCGCGAGACCAACAGTCAAGTAGAGAGGCTTCAGAAAAGATGTTTGAATGACTGTTAGTCAATATCTAGCCAACTGGAAAATATTTAAATCACATTATCTGCAACAACAATACTGAACTTATATAAAGACATGTTTGGACGTCAAAACGTCTGAATGCATAGGTCTTTAGGTAATTGAGGAGATTTCTCTGCATGAAAGAGTGAATGGGAGATTATCCTGCTGCTGCTTCAATAAGGTAGGAAATTAAATATGACAAATGTGGATGGTGTGTGGATGAAACACTCAAGTTTAAACCTAATATAAATAAATAAATACAATACATTCTATGCATTATTCCTATGTTTCCCAAATATTTCATTAACACTTCTTGAATTCTTGATTGTCTAAATTTCCTAGCAAAACTTTTAAAGAAATTACCTCAATTTCCAGCTGCCCTAATTCTTGGATTAACTGAAACCGCTCTCTTTCATAAGCAGAACATTCTAAAATGATATGCTTCACTGGTTCCAAATCTCTGCAATTATCACACTTCACCAATTCATGCTTTCCTATTTTATACAGGCTGTAATTTAATGATGTATGACCAGTCCTTAATCTTGTAATGATGAGATTCTCCTTCCTATATCCATACCTTTTCCTCTCGTTTCCAACATATTCCTGAATCTGGTACAGATGTCTTCCTTTAGTTTCATTGCTCCATATCTGTTGCCACTTCTTATATATCTCAACTGCAATCATTCTTTTAAATTCTCCTTTACTTAAAGCTAATTTAATTTCTACTTGCAAATTATTTAAAGTTTTTTTTTTGCTAGCAAATCTTTGGAAGTCTCCTTTGTCACACTTATTACAGGTCTTTGTCTCTGCTGATGATCTGAATCAGGTGTGATTGGTTAAGGAGACATGGTAATGTGCTGGGCTGGTGGTCCCCCAAGAATGTGGTTGAGAAACACTGCTCTAAAGTATTTTTAACTAAACAGCTGCTGAAGTTTTCTTCCTTTAAATAATCTAAATAATATTTTGTGGAATGTTTAAGTTCTTTAGATGTTAATGGTCCATTCTGACAAGTCATTCAGGGTATCTTAAGAAGGGTGAGGTATCCCAGCCACACCACCTGGCTCAGGGCTCTCTTCTTGGACCACTTCTCTTTCTTGGGTCTGGAGATCAGGGTGGGTGTGGGAATTCTTTAGATTATTAAAATGTTCTTCACTCTATGAAGAAAAAGTTAATTTAACTAAAAATAATCTTAATTAAAAGGTTGGACACCAAAAATATATATATATATATATATATATATATATATATATATATATATATATATATATATATATATATATATATATATATATATATATATATATATATATATATATATATATATATATATATATATTTGTGGCATCACTGTGAAAACCCCATTTTGCAACCTTTGCATTTGTTCCACATACAATGCAAAAAAAGTAATATGCCCTCTATGATTGTCTTTTTTTTGTGTGTGTGGAAAAATTTAGGTTATATTGTTTTTAATAATTAATAAAAAGCTCAAGCCAGTAGTTAGTTGCACTGAACGATGAATGGTAAATCTGAAAAGATAGAGTAGTGTTAATTGGACAGCTTATTTTTTATATCAGAGTTTGTAATGTTTCTAAGTTATGAGATGGTTACTTAAAGACTTTTGATGTCATATAGATAGAAAATAGAATTTAAAAAGTCTCTAAATTACTTCTGGATGCACAAAAAAAAAAAAAAAAAAACACAAAAAGTAGCACTTTTTTTACATCAGCAAGAGTAAAGCTCACTCAAGACTGTAATCCCTGGAAAAATCATATGTTTGGAGCTTATTCTTCAGCTACATAACATTAAATCAGCAGCTTCTGAGCAGTCGTTGTGTCGTTGCAGGCATCTGCAGGTTCTCCTCCAGACAGTGTTTGCTGTAATTAATTACAAAGTAACTAGTTAAAAGTAAAGTGATTATTATTCATTTATGTGATTTTTTTTAAAAATATACTTTAATACAGTACATAAATTTAACAGTTCTGTGTAAATAATTTCAGAGAAATTGTATTTCTCTTTATACAAACATATTTAGTGGAATTAACTAAAAAAAGTTCCGTTTATCAAGATGATTGAAAAAAAAAAAATGAATCATGATGATATATGGTATGAAGTCAGGGTCTCAGAGATTGTATATGTATTCAGAAATGGCTTATAATAGTAACATTTTTCAAATAATGTAAGTTACATTTGGCCAGCATTTTTACATGCTTAGGAAACAATGAGTTTTATATTTCAGAGCTCATTTTTATGGTATGCATTTTATGTGTTTTGATCATTTTTATACAGATTGAGTTTAATTTGTATATTGTGTTGATACAGGTACAAGGGGAGAGCGGGGCACAAAGTAACACTTTTTAATTTTGGCCAAATAATGAACAAAATGGGTTTAGACAAACCATATTTGTTACCAACAACACACAAGCCTCTCCTACAAATGAGCACTGGCTGTATGATCGCCGAACCTATGGTTTCTGTGTAGTATTACCAAAAGTGCCAGGAGTAAAAATGTTACAATTTACCCCACCAGCAGGGCAAGTTGTAACAGTCAGATTTCATACAATTAGCTTAATTCAGTTTATTTTGAATAGTATATTTCCTCAGTATTTAACTCATTTTTTTATTCTACATAGCACAGCATGTTTATTTATTTATCTATTGGATAAACACATTTGGATATATTTGCAATATTACCCATTATTATACAATGTATTTATTTTTTTCTATTAAAAATATTTTCTATTAAAAACATATTCAATATAAAAAGTTCTCAATGTTACACTCAAAATTTAAAAATGATTTAGTTAGTTTAATTGGTGGCCAACAGTGTGTGGCTTATTTGTAACACCATGTTACAACTAACCCCGCTGTGTTGTGTTGCGTTTTCCTCAAAACTGGCTAGCAGTCACTGTGTTGTTTTTAAAATGGTTCCATCTTTTAGCCTAGAAGATGGTAATCCCATCAAGAAAATATTTTACATACATACTTTTACAGATTTTTTTTAAAAATAAAAAATATATAGAGTATAATAAAACATTATTTTATGCTGCAAAAATGGTTTCTCCTGTGTTTCTCATCCTAATTTCACCAAACTTTTTAAATAATTGACAGGAAGATGTTTGCTGACACTGTGGTGAAAACCGCGGAAGCATGCCATGGTTAACCCTGAACAAATACCTTAAAACTCTGTTACATTTTACCCCACTTTACTTTGTGACCTGCAATCCCCTATTAAGTCAAGTCGATAAATTGCATTTCATTCTATGCAATCAGAAAAGTAATTTAAATATATTTTTAACCCTTTAACTGCCTGCTCCAAAAATGGTTGACCATATTTTGACTGTTTTAAATAATGGTTTACACTACACAGCATTGTTGGTTTATAAAAAAGTCAAACAAAAATAATCTTGTTGCACTACTACACATAATTTTGGTTTTATTGTAAAAAAAAAAAAAAGAAAAAAGAAAATTAGTAAATGAGAAGCTGAAGTATTTTATGGCATACTTTAAAAATAAAGATTTAGTATTCAAAAATGTTTTATTTTGATTATGTTTTTAAATAAATTGGTCTTACACTTCATATTTTTCATAGTATATGTACTAATTCCGACACTTTTACCATAAACCGAGATATCAACCATTTGGTAGAGGTTGATATTTTTGAAATTATGGCATGTGTTGAAAAAATGCATTGAGCGTGTTAACTAGCGACATTAGTAGTTAAGAAATGCTATCCATTTTTTTTTTTTTTTTGGTGGGACAGTTAAAGGGTTAATAACGCAATTAGTAAAACATGACTGTTTTGAAGTAACTTACCTAGCATTCCCACAATTTCTCACTACATAAATGCATTTTATGGAACAAGTCTGATATTAGAATTAGAAATAAAACTATTTTTCTATCCACGTGGTTTAACAGAAATAAAATTGGTATTCTCTTAGTTTTTGATAAGTCTGGCAACTTCTTGTCTTATGAACAATTTATGTCTAATAATAATTTTCCATTACCTTTTAAAGAATTTAATGCTGTGCAAAAAGCAATTCCTTTAGGCCTAATTCAACTTATAAAATCTCACTTAATTTTTAATGAAAATGTTATTAAAGAACCAGAGCTGATCTTAAATGGAATTAGTCTATTTGATAAAAAATGTAATAATAAATATATTCGACAAATTTTATTACCTCATAAGTACTGCATTCCCAATAAAACAAAAGAGGTTTATTTTAAAATTCTTCCTAAAATATATCCAAAGAATAGTACTTTGGCAGAGTATTTGGAGGTTGATAGTTCATACACATTTTGTAGAACTAAAGACGAAACGCTGATTCACTTATTTTTTCAATGTGAAAACACAAAAAGCTTTTGGAATAGCTTATATTTCCATATAGGTAATTACATTGCTTCTTCCAGACCATTTTGACAACAAGATATTATTTGTTACTATAAAGGTAAAACTGATATATCATAGAACTACATTATTAACTTTTTATTTTGTATGGAAAATATTTTATTCACAAACTAAAATTCTCGAATTCGCAACCTTCTTTTTCACATTTTTAATTGAAATTGATGTTTTTATTAAATCTCTTAGACAGGTTAATAAGAAAAGTGATAGATTCTTGGATTGTTATGATAAATATTTTGGAAATATCACAGATACATAAGTCACTCTTTCCTCTTGCTGTATCTGTGTTAAGTATGTATCTCAGTTTAAATTTATTTATTTCTTTCTTTTTACTTTTTCTTCCTTTTGTTTCTCTTTTTTATTTTTTATGTGTTTGTTATCTGATCCGATCTGTTCTGTTATTGTCATTGTTACTATCATAGTGGGGTTTTTTTTGTGTAAATTGGATTTTGTATGTTTGTTACTGAAGTCAATAAAAAAAAAAAATTATAAAAAAAATAAATAAAAAAAAGTAACTTACCTAGCACTGCTTCCAGAGATCTGAGTCAGCCTCACCACTGGTTCTCTGGCCGTCGGGGAGGTGGACGTCTGTTCAACAACCGCAACCGAAACCACACATCAGCACCAAGAATTACATTGACATCCTTTACACAGTTAAACGTGCCTGTTTACGGTAACCTGGCAGGCTCTAATGTGCGATGACAAGTTGAGGTTTTTCATTACCAGCCTGTGTGTCATCATTTCCTCAAAGCCCGCGAAACACTTAGTGTTACACATGAAACAGAGTATATTAACCGCGTATTGAACACACTAATAGCGGATGCAACGATGACTTCCACTAAGGGATCTTGAAAACACACACTAGAACGGAAGTAGTAGTGCTTCTATCCTGACGCTATTAATGTGACTCATCAGACTCTCGAATCATTGAAACCGATATCCTAGAATTAGTGTATATGCTAAAAATAAATAGGCTACCATCTGGTGGATGTGTGTGTGGAGATCCAAATTATTTAGCACCATGCTAAATTCACTCACCATAACCAATTTAATGGCAAACCATTTTGACATTTAATCTATAACCCATACTAGTATCTGTTTTCATCTTACTAGTGCTTATTTTTTAGAAACTAGTATCTTTTTCATTAAGTACTGGTGCTTATTCATTAGATACTAGTGTCTATTCTTACTAGTGCTTTTTAAAGATGCAGTATATAGGGCTTACTCATTAGACACTAGTTCTTTTTATTAGATACTACTACTCATTCATTAGATACTAGTATTAAATCGATACTTGTACTTATTCATTAGATACTAGTACTTATTTATTAGATACTAGTATTAAATAGATAATAGTACTTATTCATTAGATACTAGTTCTTATTTATTAGATACTAGTACTTATTTTAACAGTGCCTAGTAACTATTCTGTTATTACTAGTAATACATTTTTTTTCCATTGATTTCTATGGGATCTGTCATTGAAACATCAACTATTCAGTTTTGACTAGTATGTATTCCAGCTGGGACTAGAACATATGTATTAGTGGTTATTCATTAGGTACTTTATATGTTAAGTTAACTTAATCGATTTGTGTGGAACCCTGCTTTTTTACAGTGAAATGGAGTACATGATATATTTTGGAAACTAATGTAAATTAACGCATTTAAGTATGAATGATCTTGTATTGATTAATCATAGTTTAACATTTACCAATGCATTTTTAAAATCCTAAGTTGTGTTTGCTAACATTAAATAACATACTCTAAGTTGACATGAACTAACAATGTGCAACTTTTTTCGTTAACAAAGATGAATAGTGTAATTAATGTATTGTTCGTTTGTTTGTTTACATAAGTACATACAGTTGAAGTCAGAATTATTAGCCCCCCTTTGATTTTCTTTTTTTATATTTCCCAAATGATGTTTAATAGAGAAAGGAAAATTTCACAGTATGTCTGATAATATTTTTTTCTTCTGGAGAAAGTCTTATTTGGTTTATTTTGACTAGAATAAAAGCAGTTTTTAATAAAAAAAAAATAAATAAAAAAAACATTTTAAGGTCAACATTATTAGCCCCTTTAAGCTATATATTTTTTTCGATAGTCTTCAGAACAAACCATCGTTATACAATAACTTGCCTAATTACCCTCACCTGCCTAGTTAACCTAATTAACATAGTTAAGCCTTTAAATATCACTTTAAGCTGAATAGAAATGTCTTGAAAAATATCTAGTCAAATATTATTTACTGTCGTCATAGATTAAATAAATCAGGTATTAAAGATAAGTTATTAAAACTATTATGTTTAGAAATGTGTTGGAAAAAATCTTCTCTCCGTTAAACAGAAATTGGGGGAAAACAAATAAACAGGGGGCTAATAATTCAGGGGGATAATAATTCTGATTTCAACTGTACTGCAGCTCTGCACAAGACGTTTGGCCAGCGGAGAAATTAAAATGGCCGTGCCCAATTGAGCCTGGTTTCTCTCAAGGTTTTTTTTTCTTCACTTCCGCCATTAGTGAAGTTTGCACTGGCTTGCATGGTTCGGGATCTGTAGAGCTGCGCATCGTTGGATTTGCCCTTCAATGTTTAGACTCTCAGTAGTGATTATTAAACCACACTGAACTGAGCTAAACTGAACTGAACTTAAACACTACAAACTGAACTACACTGTTCCTATTTACTGTGACCTTTTATGTGAAGCTGCTTTGACACAATCTACATTGTATAAGCGCTATACAAATAAAGGTGAATTGAATTGAATTGTACATTAACTAATGACTATCTTAAAGTAGCTACATTTCCATCCTCCTATTTTTATGCGCATTTTGAATTTGCACATAAAAAATTGGTTGATGGAAACACCAAGATGCAAATTTTTTTTGAAAATGACTGACTACTCAGTTATGAGTAGGATAAACATTTTATTCGATAAGAAAAGATGAGCATAAACTATGTTGGAAACACTTTTACCAACCAAATTCCAGTATGCGCATCAAGATTTTGTTATAAGAGATCATGCAACGATAAAAATGTGTGCAAATTGACAAACCAGCAGGCTGATCACACTGTAAAACATCTAAAATGTTGTTTTGGTCATTCTAAAACACCTTAACCATTTCAATATTAGTGTTACTATATCATTAATGATCTCTAGAATCAAGAGCATCTGTGCTCTGCGTCTCATGCCTTCAAATGCCACCGCGTGTTTACTGCGTGTCAGGATTGTGTTCTGAGGCGCAAGTCATTTATTAAATGAGGAAAAGATTCACACAGCTTTTTTTTTTTAATCGCAGCAAAATTCCGTTTTTACTGTTGATATTTGGCACCAGACAATCACGGAGTGACGATTTTGTTCTCTTTGACTCGTTGGATGGAAAACCTGCTTTATTCGCACTTCTTTTATTCTATAATCCAGTTTTGCGCATAAAGTTAATTCACGTTTTTGGATGGAAACATAGCTAGTGTTACCTATATTTTTATGTACTGGTATTGTTAGTAATTGTTATATGTTGAATTTATAAAAAAATAATAATAAAGAGCAGTCACAGAGCATGATGTCAAATTTTGTGCACTGCAGTGTCCAACGTAATTTACGATACTCACAACACAATCTTGTTGCAATTTGTAACTTTTTAATTTAATGGCTAAACTGCGGTCACACTGCACTTTTCTCCCCAGACTTCCATTCATACGCACGTAAATGCGTCAGACCGGAAACGTAAAGTCATGCGGCAAGTCACATGATTGCGCGAGACCAACCGAGGATCATAACATGAGCTCTCTGGACAGAAATGTAAGACCAATTGCTCGCGTTTTTTTAATGTCTAATTATCTTGTTTAATCCCGCCCTTTTTCGCAGCGCCATACGACAGAATTTCGCAAGCTCAAACTCCGCAGTGTCCGCTAGTGTGCCCGCAGATTTATTTGAAAAAATTTGTACAATCTTATTTGCAGATTTTAGTATGATTTGCTCATCTCCCAATGAGGGGAAGGTTTAGATGTGAGGTTTGGAGACGTGCCATCTTTTTTAATTTACGTTTTTGTACAAATTAGAACATATGCATTTATACGAAAATAGTCACTTTTCTGAGAAGGTGCAAAGCTAAGTTTCCCCATGAAGTCTGACGCATGTGCCATGTATAAACGCTTTCTCACTTCCTGGTTTTCCTTCTTATAAAATGACACCCTAAATGCGAAATAAAAGCCTACATATTCATTTAAGCTACAATGAGAATGCGATAAAAAAAAAAAAAAAGCGTGAACTAAATTGTATGAATTTATGTAATCTCATTTGCACATTTTAGTAAGATTTGCTCATCCCCAATGATGGTTGGGTTTAAAAATTTTATTTTTCGTTCAAATCAAATCAGATGAAGTCATACAGTTTTCTGATAATGCTTAAAATTGTTATAGGCTCCTCATAAGATTAGGCTGGATACTTGAATATACAGAGGTATTTCATGACTTTACAACGTTTGATAACGTATATACCTGGGAAATGTACATTACATACTGTATCTGTCAGAGCATCTGACACATTTGAACTAACTAGATATTATTTTAAAGCCCATTATTTTTCTTATTTTTGTATGTATACAGTAGTACTAGTTGTAAACGATGTATCTGTGCACTTCATTATTTTGTAAAAAACTTATTTGCCTTCATTAACTTTAATACCATAAACTTCCCTCCTGCTTGACACCACTTTCTTTACATCCTGGTCACATGGAATTCCTTTAGGGTAGGAATATCAGTAGGTGTTGTTTGTGCTCTGAATTCGACCAGTCATCAATCTTCCTTCATTTTGTTAGCAACACCCAACGTTCAACAATCTAAACAAATAACAAAATCATGGACTTCCCTACTCAACTTTGAACTGGCCTGCTGCAGTTCAAACTGAGCATCAGAATGGGAAAGAAAGGTGATTTAAATTATTTTGAACATGGCATGGTTGTTGGGGCCAGACGGGCTGTTCTGAGTATTTCAGAAACTGCTGATCTACTTGGATTTTCACACACAACCATCTCTAGGGATTACAGAGAATGGTCTGAAGAAGAGAAAACATCCAGTGAGTGGCAGTTCTGTGGGCGCAAATGCCTTGTTGATGCCAGAGGTCAGAGGAGAATGGCCAGACTGGTTAAAGCTGATAGAAGGCAACAGTAAGTCAAATAACCACTTGTTATAACCAAGGTATGCAGAAGAGCATCTCTGAACACACAACACAACTAACCTTAAAGCAGATGGGCTACAGCAGCAGAAGACCACACATGTCAGCTAAGAACAGGAAACAGGCTACAGTTCGCATAGGCTCACCAAAATTGGACAATAGAAGATTAGATAAACGTTGCCTGGTCTGATGAGTCTCAATTTCTGCTGTGACATTTAGATGGTAGGGTCAGAATTTGGCAACAACATGAAAGCATGCCGAAGGTGCCAATCACACCGAACGCGCATTTATGTTCCAAAAACGCAAGGTGCACCGCACTTCCTTTGTGTTGACAAATTATACAAAAAGATATATTTTATAATTATATAAAAAAATCTGTTTTGTGTTAATGTGACATGTTGCATGTTCCATGCATACTGCCACAATAAATAAAAGTCATTTTTGAAGGATTTAACATGTGGTCCTTCACTTGGTTTGCAAAACTTGATGTGGCCCTCGGGTCTAAAAAGTTTGCCCACAATTGGAGTAAACTTAAAAGTTCATGCGGCTATTTACGCGCAAATATCGCGATTAATCCGCGTGTTCCGCGTCTGGTGTGAACACAGCATTACACCTTTCAAATGCGCATCAAATTCCGCTTCATTCACACATCAAATTCACTGCAGAACAGACACTGATTCGCGTCATGGGCAGGCTGGCTGCCTGGTGACTGTAGCTCCATTGCTAAATGGCTAACATGGATTTTACTAAGAAAATAACTGTGTTTATGTGCTTTATGAAGGCTGAAAAACAGCGTAGATTCGTTTGGAGCAGTGTCTGAGTCCACTAGATCCTTTCAGAGGTGCACCTAGCTCTGTGAGCTCATAAACTTCTCCATAAACTTAACCTGGGACACCAGGCGCTACGTCATAATCATGCCCCCAGAAGAGACAGCTCCTGATTGGTTAACGCGGCGTGAATGTCCGCTGAAGTTCAGATTTTCGAACTCGAGCATTTCGCGCGTTAAGCATGTCAATCACGCAAAACGCTCAATTCACGCCGCGCCATTCCCACCTCACAATTACTGTCATTCGCGCTGCGCCATTTGCGCATATCGTGCCGCAGGATGTCTATTCGCGTCTTTGCATTGACTGAACATAGCATAAGAGAACACAAAGAGGAAGAGATGCATGCTGGGAGACACAAATCAAGCTAAATGAAAAAGATGAGACACAAGGAAACACCGACCACCAGAGCGCCAGATCTTTATTATACACAACACCTTTTATTATCGCACTTTCAATTCATTGTGCAGTTTTGCTCCAAGTCCATTTTAATTTGCTACACAGGCACTTGACAATGATTTGTTATTCCAAAAAGCTGTTAAAAAAAAAAAAGAATGCTAAACATGTCCTCTGTCCCTCGCACCTTACAAAAGGACACAGTTATTAGAGGGAGAGAAGGCTCACCATAACCTTATAGACCACATTAAAGTTATGGCTGCAGTGATTTTGGGCTTTGTCCAGTTTTGAACAGGTCATTTGGAATTTTTTTACATTTATTTTATTCAAACTTTGACTGGACTGGATTGTGAAGAAAAAGCAGCAGTCGCCATCACTGGAGCCATAACAAAGGAGTGATTTAAAAGCATTCAGATATCCGCAGCTAATTTGAACATTTTATTCCACGTCCGACTCCAAGTCTTTGATTATTTACAAAAAATGCATCAGGCTAAAATCAAAGTTTCTCACATGTATTCATCAAAACCTCATTGGTATCCTCAAATAAGAAAACTAAATTAGTCACGGTCCATTTCCCTCAATAAAACGTCAACGATTCTGCAATCAAAACCAGGATTTCACTCGGAATGTTGTTCAAACATTGTTAGGGCCACAAATCTGTCATCTTTTCTCGAAGCAAAGAGTTTGTGAAAAATGCAAACAAAGACAAATGCCCAGGTTATAAATAATACACTCTGTTAGTACATCTATGATCTCTATGTTAAAAGTTCAGAAAGTTCCCCGTGTTTATATAGCCGAGAACGGACTAGATCCATAAACATAGCAAATGCCCCCACGACCACTAATTCACCTGCATGAACCATGTACAAACGCATTCCCACTTCCTGTGGCGCCCTGATGTTTTTTCCCGCTCAAAAAAAAAAAAAAAAGACCACTTCAACATCCCTGATTGCGAAATAAAAGCCCGCAGATTAATTTAAGTTACAATGATCAGAATGCGAAGCTAAAGCGTAAACTGTTACCAGATTTGGAGTCGGATGTTACCTGAGACTCTATTTTACAAAGCGCCGGCAGTAGCGGTTTCCGTGCTTTCCAGGATTATATCATATACACAAACTATTATTTGTATAAACAGGTCATTTGCATACAAGTTGCGCCTCCTCCGAATAGCTATCAAAGAAATTCCCATCGACGACAAACTATAGAAGTGCTTTTGAAGTTCCCAGCACAACAGAAAGTGGATATCAGTTGCCAACACTAAATATAGCACATTTTAGAAGCAACTGAATGTTTTTGTATACATCTGATTGGTTTAAACAAACCAAAAATCTCAATAAACGTAATAATAATAGTAACCGCCAAATGGGAAACATGGAAATCAGATCAAATCAATCCCAACATAACATATAACAGTTTGTTTTTCTTCAGCATATCGAGTTAGAGAGTCAGGAAAAAATAAAGGATGAAAACCAAAACCCACATATGAAGAAGTGTGTCTTTAACAAGAAAGAGTCTTCAACCACCCAAGAACAGGAAGACAGGCTAGTTGAACTAGCTTGCACAGTGCTTGTTTACATCTTAACCCACTAGTCAAGTCTACCGTTGGTTCGTCTACGCGAGTTGAGTAGGACACCCCCTGGTGGTCACCTGATTAACGTGAGCGATGAAAATAACTGAAAGATGAAGGCCACTACACCCTTTAGTTCACACTATAGTTGAAAAAAAAAAAACAACAGCAACAATAATAATAATATTAAATGTATTTGAATATTTATGTGCTTAATTTCGAGCTCTGGGATTTAGGATGTGATTAGCAGCGCTGGTCAGAGGACACTTATTTTGGATGTCTATGGGTCAGGCTGTGTTGTGTGGACACACGTGCACATGTTTCAGTGCAGTTCTCCAGCCATTCCTCTCTCTCTCTGTTTGTGTTTCTGTCAGCCCAGCACACTATGGTAGCCAGTGCTCAGGTCTAGTCTAGCAGGGAAGGCTCGGCGGGGCGGATAATGGTGGGCCGGTTGGGTGCGCCAGGGGGTCTTCTGCTGCAGGAGGAGAAAAGAGTGAGAAAAAAAGTGAGACATACCCACAACCACAGGGAAAGGATAGAGGAGAAGGGGTGAAGGGTTAGATTGGATGAGATGAGGTTAACTGCTAGATTACATTCAAAGAGATGAGAAGAAACAAGATCATTATGAGGTTAATTGAAAAGAGACAAGATTTGAGGAAAGATCCATGTTGGGGGTAAAGGCTGATTTATACATCTGCGTCAAGTGTACGCGGACGGTCTGCCGAAGCCTTTGCGTGGTCGCATAGCCCTCGCTTTGGCTGACCTCTCAAAAAAATGTAACAACATGTCGCAATGATACTTAGCACAAGCTCTGAGATTGGTCAGTCTGGTAGTGAAGACGAGTGTGGGCGGTGCTGAGAGCCACAAGCTCGATGGAGCGAGTGTTTTGTTTTAAGTTTACTTTATGATTAAAGTTGTTGCACAACCGTTGTTGTTCTCGCCTCTGAATGAGCAAGTTTTAGCTACTTGTACCATTCAGAAAAACAAAACACCCGTGAAGAAACCCGACACAGAGGAACAGCTAGTGAATGTACTCCCAGCTAGTGTTTCGGAAGTGTTACTGCAGAGCTAAACAAACAGCGTGCAGACTACGGTCCAATCCCAATTCTACCACTTAGCGCTTCCCCTACCCCTCGTTTTGCGCATTGACTTCAAGGGGTAGGGGTGTCCAAATTCTCTTTAGCTTGAAGGCGTAGGACTAAGGGGAAGGGGTAGATAGCCCTCCGAACAAAGATTTTTCAGCACCACACTCGAAACCAAGTGGTATGAAAATTTCCCAGAATACACCAGCCACAACGGCAGTTTTGCTGAACCCGGAAGTACGGAGATGCACAAATTAGTATTTTTTGTAATTATTACAAATTTTTACAATGTTTTTCACATGTTTTATTATTTTCGTAACCGCGTTTGTTTTACCGTCATGCTTTAAAAAAAAAAAGAAAAAAAGAAAAAAAGAAAAAAAAAAACGCTAAAATAAAAACCGCTAAATTTCGCTATCTATAATCCATAATAATAACTCCTGTACAGCAGTCCCACAACATACTGACACTCAAATACCCTGTCAGAAAAGTCTTTTTATAGTGTCTGCTATAATGTTAAGGTTGTTTTTGGTGTGTTTATGCATATGACCACTGTGTAAATTCGCAGTATAGTTACGATCTTATTGCAACATTAGATGGTTTTGATACAAAAGATGAAACAATACGAGACTAGATGATAAGAGAAAATGAAGATGAGAAATGACAAAAAAGGGATGAGATTAGATGAGAAGAGATGAAAATCAGAAATAACAAAAGATGAAGTGATATGAGACTAGACTAGCAGAGAAAATGGTGAGAAATGACAGAGAGATTAGATTATATGAAGAGACGAAGATGAGAAATGTCAACAGGTGAAGAGAGGAGACTAGATGAGAAGAGATGCTGATGTGAAATAATAAAAGATGAAGCGATACGAGACTAGATGAGAAGAGAAAATGAAAATGAGAAATGACAAAAAAACAAAAAAACTTAGATGAGAAGAGAAAAGATAAAGATGAGGAATAAAAACAGGTGAAGAGAGGAGATTCGATGAGAAGAGGAGATGAAGATGAGAAATGACAACAGGTGAAGAAATGAGACTAGGTGATGAGACTAGAGGAGAAGAGAAGTGACAAAGGATAAAGACAGATGAGACTATACAAGACAAAAAAAGGCAAGAAGAGACTAGAGGAGTTGAAGAGTTGATTGAGACATGATGAGGAGAAATTAGACTAGGTAAGACTGCATGAGTAGAGATGAGCCAAAAATGAGAAAAGAGAAGGGAATGAAAAGAGACGAGATGAATTAAAAAAAGTTGACTAGAAGACCACATGAGGGGATATGAGACCTTCTGAGAATACTTGACAAACACAGGTGAGACTAGAGTTGAAAGACACTCAAAAAAAAAAAAAAAAGAGAAAAGACTAGATGAGACTACATGAGAGAAGGCAAAATGAGAAAAAACTAGGCAAGTGTCGACTAAATAAGTTGATGAGAGTTAACTATTTATAAAAATAAACAAGATTTGAGATGATGATGAGAGATGAGAAGCTAGATGAGACAACAAGAGAAGCTGAGACTAGGCTAGGAGAATATGATGAGAAGAAAAGAGACCAGAAGAAGCAAGAGAAGGTTTGAAGATATGACAAATAAAAAAGAAAAAAACATAATAAAATGAGATGAGAAGTTCGATGAGACGAGAAGAGATGAGGTGAGAAAATGCCAGATTAAACAAGGTGAAGATGAAAAAGGAGAGACAGCACTAGTAGAGGAAAGGAAACAAAATTACATCAAAAGTGATACAAGACGAGGTCAGATGAGACTTCAGAGATAAAAAAAAAATAATAACAAAGAACCAAAGAAACTTTAGTAAAGAAGATATGAGACAACATCAGAATACGAAAATGTAAGTTCAGCGGAGATGTGCAATTTATGATTTTATTATATTATTATTAGTGTGCGACAGAAGAAAAATCAGCATTCTAGCGACAAGAATAAAAGCTGAAAAACAATACATCAGTCAAACGTTATTCAAACACTTTGTGCTTTCATTCTTCTGAGCTTCATACCTGAGATGTTTGTTCTCACACACACATACGCACTGTGGGATTACAGTTGACAAACTACTAAAATGTCTTACCTGGGGACGCCTGGTGGAATGCGTGCGGGGCGAGAGGGGATCTGTGGAGGTGCGCTGAAAGGATCCTGGCTGCTGTTGCCAAAGGCATTCATGGGCTGGCCTGGCCGAGAGGGTATGGGTGGGGCTGCAAACGAGGGGGTGGGGTTAAGAGGAGGAGGGCCTGGGGTTGGACCTCTCACTGCTGGAGGCCTGTTGGGGGGCGGTGCAGATGTAGGCGGTCTGCGCTGAGGGGTGGGACTACAAGGAAAAAAAAAGTAGTATTAAGATATTGAAGTTCACTACACTTAATGGGTAAAGGAATTGTCCCAGTAGCTACACATGTAGTTTTTGCAGGGCTCAAAATTAATCTTTTTGCTTGGTAGCACTGGTGCTCCTAACTTTAAAAATGTAGGTGCACCAGCAAAAATTTTGTCGCACCCACAAATTATGAGCATCGTTACTACACAGGGCTCGAAATTTCGACCGCTTTGGTCGCATATGTACCCGAAATTTTAATTATGCGACCTCAAAATATATTTGGGAGCATTTGTGAGTGTGCATAAAATTGTTGCATGCGACCGGTTTTCACTGCAATATGTTCCCCGCATGCTGGATTTAGGAAACATTCATGCAGAATGCATCTTTGCACTTGAAACGCAGCGCTCAGGAACAGTTTAAAACTGTTGTCATGTCAACTTACTGCAGTAAACAAAGCCAGCAATGCTTGCCGCTTTTTTGCGCTCTTCTTATTGGCCCACTGCTCTAGAACTGAACGCGAATGGATTGGTTAAAATCAGCTGTCAATCACTCAGTCAATGCCTTCTGCCTTTAGATAATGGGGAGCCACAACCGCGAATATGCAAAGAGCTAAAGATGAGAGAATGAAAACAACACTGACAGATTTTGTTTTAAAAACCACCTAAAGCTACAAATAATGGCACATCTGATGACTGATCATGTGGTGAATGTTAATCCACCATCTACACTTATCAAAAAGTGGATAAATAACTTAAGCATTCACTGTGAAGTCAGTGGAGCAGGGTTTTCAGGAAACTGTTTGCCGCATCTACACATTTTAAACACGAGAGGTTGTGTTTAATCCTTCATTTGATCACCAGATGCTGTCAGCTGTGCAAGTGGCAGTTATATGTAAAATTTAACACCACGTACACAATCGCAAAAGGGCTTGCACTGACTAAGATTAAACTAATATTGCAGCTCATGAAAAGACAGGTATTGCTATTAAAATGACCTATGCAAATAATAAGGTATATGTCAAAAGCATCTGTGCAATATCAGACAGCACCCGTGAGAACACAGCACAGTTATCGTTAACAGATTTGTTCATGTCAAGCAGTGCGTATAGGGCTGGTGAGCGGTCCGTCCGTGTATCATTTGGTCACTTAATTATGTTATAAAAATGTATTTTCTTGTGGTAACAGGATTTCGTTTTCCTTACTCATTTTCCATTTTCCTTACTCATGCATATATATTTTTGCTAGTTAGTTTTGATTAGTGTTTATTTCAAATGCAATAAATCTGTTCATATAAAACTTGAAGCAGGGCTCGAAATGAACCTTTTTGCTTGGTAGTCGCAGCCAAATATTTAGTCGCACCCACCAATTATGAGGACCGTTACTACAAGTTTTATATAAACAGATTTATTGCACTGGAAATCAACACTAATCAAAACTAACAAGCAAAAAATATATGTACATGGGTATTTTTTGTAAACTGAAATATCTTGTCCACACATGCACAGTTAAAAAAAAATCTTTATTGACATGAAATAAAAATGCTATATGAAGATGTCAAGAGCATGCCAAAGCAACAGGTGGTGATGATACACTCTCAACCATAAAGTCATGTTGGCCAGTCCGAAGCCTCAAAGGGGGTGCGTATCAAATACTAGTGAGAATTTATTTGGTCAGAAGATTTGATGAGAAACTGAAGTAAAGGGTGAAATTAAATTTGCTGATTTGTTTGGAAGGTAAATACAAATCTAAAGCTTTAAATCTTTTCCAAATGGGAATTTTATTACTGTTTTGGAGCACACTAGATTATAAATAACCTTATGACTATGGCATCAGAATCTGCTGAGTTTTGTAAAAAACTAAATCTGCACATTTATGTCTAAAAACCATGAAATAAAAAAAAAAATGATGATTATGAACTATGAATTAGATCCATTCCAAATCTATTACATACTGTATCTACTAAAAGACAGAAATTTGCATATTAGTAGAGTGTGCGAGACGAACAACCGTTTAAGTTATTAAAAAAATGAATAAATAAAAATTAGAAAACCATGTGACATTAATTGTATGTGTGGACTTTGTATACAGAAACAGTTTGGGAATATTTTCACGCGACCAAGAATCTGCATTTTAAACATTAAAATAGCTTTACATGGAAAAAACGTTTATGTCCACTAAGAAGAATGGGCATGCCGCTCCACTTCAGACAATAAAAGGCAAGTCTTCGGCAATAAAAAAAAAAAGAGCCAACATGAACAAATAGAAGGACAGAGTAAGGAAGGTTTTGAGGGATGCTGGGAAACCATATTTAAATAAAAAAAAAAAACAGGAAAAAAATCCACTGAAAGGATAAGTGGAAGAACCTTATATGCGATGTGATCTCTCTCTCTAAATGCGCTGAGCAGCGCGAAATGCCACAAAAACAATTAACCTATCAAAATAAACAACACACTGTATATAATAAAGCTGTATCAATGCATATTTCCCACCAGTCCTGTGTAAACTACGCCAAGCAGAGTTTAATTGTTTATGTATTTATTTTTATCACGATTTGAAAAGCACAGTTTAAAGTAGTATTTCTAAATAAACAACAATATTTAGCCATGATGTATGCTTTGCCTTTTATGTATTTATTTTTGTATTTATTTATTGTTTATTATTAACAATTGATTGTTGTTGCCTGTACTGTAAGAAGGTCAATGTATTGTACATTGCTCATTTATTGTCTGTATTTAAATAAAAATAATAATAATAAACTTTAAAGAAATGCTTAATATTAGCCTGAAGTTTCTTTTACTGTATTAAACCTAAGATAAAGGAATCAGATCTTTAGTGGTTTAAAGTGATATGATGAATTGGAGTTATACTGTTCTTCCACACTAACTGGAACTGTACCATTCTTCCACATTTGAGAAATATAAAAATCACAATAACTTTGCAGTTTTAACACTGACACAGAAAAATGTATCTCCTTTGAATTGAGAAGCTTTTGTTCTCTATCTTCAAGTAAAATAAAAAATATATAATATAATATTCACAATCCAAGCGAAAAAAGTCGTATTAAAATCTTAATAAATTTGAAAATATGCACTTATATGGTTCGTTGTCTCAAGGCCTCAGTTAATAAAAGTACCGAAATTAACATAATAACTTACATTCACACAATTAAATAGACTCAATAATGGGATTGAACAATCTGCGGATTTCTGAATGTGCAGATTCTGTTTGGGTCTACTTATGACTACTATACTGATACTAACGATCAAAAAAAAAAAAAAAAGTACATTTTGTTTTCATAAGGACTTTAATTGCAAAAACATTGTGAAAAAAAAAAATCCATATCGCTAATCTCTTTTATACAGTCTATACCAGGGCTATTCAATGAACTCGACTCCCGAGGCAATTTGTTCCAGCCCTCCAAATGGTGTGACCAAGACATCAAAAATAAATTTGGTTCAGTTGAAAGATGGCTGATATAGTTATGAAGTGACATGCGTCATTTCAATACAGCACAAGCTGCAGTTAAAGGCTGCGCAAAGCTGAGTCACCTGACATTAAGCGAGTGGTGCGAGCAGCTGAAAACATCTGGATATGTTTGTAGAAAAGGCCTTTGTAGAATGCACTGATATCGTTAATAGGGATGCAATGATTGGCCGATTTCACTATTAACCCTGCTTTTATTCATTAAAGGCTTCTCAATGCCGCATTTCTGTTGCACGGAAAAAAAGCTGCTGCAACTAAACAAAGTTAAGCCAATAAGAACGCACACTGGATTAACTATAGCAGCAAGCCGTTGACATATTGCGTCTTTTCTGTACGCAAGTAAATTATTTCCAACAGAGACGTGCGCATATTGGGAATGGTGCGTGCATGGCTTGCAAGCGGACTGACGCACTCGCGCCCTGCAGGTGCACACAGTAGAAATGATCTCAGGCTGTAGCGGTGAGAGTTGTGCGTGGCTTTAGTGCAATGTAAACAAAAGATACATTAGATGAATTATTACAGATTATGTATAGACTTGTTTGTTTTTATTAATATTTTGCGCTTTATTTGGTTACTGAGCAGCAATAAACAACACTTTAAAATATAAGCAGTTTCTTGTGATTTTCCAAACTACTAGTGTTTTGAATTTAATAAATGCATAATATCGTGATAACTGTGAAACCATGATTATTCTTCACACTATAATCATACAACCAAAATCTATAATAGTTACATCCCTAATTGTTATGCAGTTCAAAACATAACATATGAATGTTTTGGAATGTAAAGAAAGCCTACTTAAGCTTTTGTTGTGCTTCGAAATACAACATTGGATATGCTTGTAAAAAAAAGAAGCCACATTGTACAATGCAGTGATGTTGTGTAGTTACAAAATCAACATATTATACAACATATACACATCTATGAATGTAGAAAAAGCCAACGTGGGTGTCTTTATGAGCAGAAATATAGCATATGAGCCCTTATTTGCTGTTGTGTCAGCACTTATATTGCAAGTCATATCTCTCTCCGCCCCTCATTGGGAAGCTTTTCATGAACTGGCCTCCATGCCAAACTAATTAAATAGCCCTGGTCTATACTGAACATATAGAAAGGTGTTGTAAAATAAATCCTATTCTTTGGCACGCATGTCAGGATGTAGTTGACGTCCTCACCTGGTCTCAGGTATCCAGCTGTCATTGACGGGTGGAGGCACAGGTGTGGAGATGGTGCTGGTGCTGATGTCACCAATGATGCTGAGCGCCTCTTTAATAGCATGGTACATCCTCAGCATCTCGTCTTCTGCGCTGGGGCCTGGTCTGCAGACTCCTCCATTAGACTGTTCTGATCTCCAGACGAGTACAGGTACGCCAGCAGCTCTGAGTGGATGAAGTCTTTAGCCTGGGGACAGGAAACAAAGCTTTATAAAGAGGAGAACATGCTAACGCTAATATAGAATATCAAAGTGGACCTATTATGCAAAAATCACTTTCATAAAAGGTTTAAACACAGTTGTGTGGCAAAAGTCTGTGAATATAACCAGCCTGTAATGGTGAACATTCCTTAATTAGATTTTTAT